>NC_031999.1:56866523-56944208 GCF_001879085.1 Nicotiana attenuata | reverse complement strand
GGTCTCAAAAAAGACTTTTCTAGAGAAGGAAGTAAAGGAAAATAATTTTAGATTTTTGAAAATTATGGTCTAAAAGAAAGACTTTCTAAAGAAGGAAGTAAAGAAAAATATTTTTGATTTTTTTTTAAAAAAATGGTGGGTCGGAACCGATGAGGTTCGCCTACATATCTCACATTCGGTGAGAATCAGACCCACGTAGTTCGTCAGTTTTGACGCAACAGGAAAATATGACTTATTATGAAATGAGAGGTTGGCCATAGAGAGTTTGAGAATAGGTCGAGGTAGTCCTAAGAAGTACTGGGGAAAGGTGATTAGACACGACATGGCGCTGCTTCAGCCCACTAAGGACATGACCCTTGATAGGAGGGTGTGGAGGTCGAGGATTAAGGTAGAAGGTTAGTAGGTAGTTTATAGTTGTTCATCGATAGTATTAGTAGCATGCATGTCCCTTCATATTCTTAGATTTGTATTACGTTATGTGGTTGTGTTCGCCTCAGGTATTGTACTCCCTGCTGCTATTACTTGGTACTACTTATCTTTTATCCCCCCCCCCCCTTTCTTTTCTCTTCCTTCCTTGCTTTCCACTTCTTCTTCTTGTCCTTCCTAAGCCGAGGTTCTATTGGAAATAACCTCTCTACCTGCATTAGGTAGGGGTACGGTCTGCGTACAGACTACCCTCCCCAGACCCCACCTGTTGGGATCAAACTGGGTTTGTTGTTGTTGTTGTTGTTGTTGTTGTTGTTGTTTCAGGATAATTCAAATACATACCTCTCACTCTCTTTTCTTTTTTTTTTATTTTCTTTCCATATTCTAGAAGCCAGTCAATATGCAAGCCCAAACAAACAGATATGCAAGTAGCACGTAAGATGCATCAAGATGGTCTTTTAATTTGGGTACACCTGTCCTAGACGGGCCCAACCCCTGTGTTGAGTCCTTAAAATCAAATGCACGTGATACAAACAAAACGTTCCTACTAGGGATCCAGCATGAGACTATGTTATTCTAGGTTTGAACCCTGGGTGTATTGTTCTAGACCTGGCTTACCCGAGCGGACAACTCGAGCCGGAGGGAGGGGGAGGCAGCGTACCGAGAATGCAGAAGCTTCACCAGATTTGCAACTTGTCCGAACCTCGTTCTAAAATTTAGATATGACTCTAACAGAAAAAAAGTCACGCGAAGCGCACACTCCCCAGAAGATTTTGAAGACTCAGAGAGAAGAAGGGTTTCGTAACAGTTTTATATACAGTTCAAACAATATTAAAGCAAAAAAAGCAACATTTAGCATATTAGTCTCAAACACATAGAAAATCAGATATAAACAAAAGCCAACTATAACAGATATTCTATGCTCGAACTCTGAACCCTGAACCAGAAGTTTTGGGCTCTTTTCCTCAGCAGAGTCGCCAGAGCTGTCACACCTCCTTTTTTACCCGACGAGGGGATATAAGGAAGTTTTTCCAATTAATGTGACAATAACCGAAACGAGATTATTATTATTCAAATTCAGAGTCGCCGCTTGGGATATTTATGATGGTATCCCAAGTCACCGGTTTATTTTAAAATCCCAAATCGAGGAAATTTGACTTTATTTAAAAGTCTGGGAAACCAAAAAACTAAGGAATTCTTTTAACCGGGGAGAAGGTCTTAGGCATTTCCGGGTTTTGTGGTTCTAGCACGATTGCTTAACTATTAATAATTAGCCTAATTATCTGATTCATTACTTGTTTTAAACCTATTGTGCATTTTTAACTTTATTCCCGCTTTTAATTATTATTACCGCTTTTTAGGATTTATGGAATAATTTCTTGAACAAGTTACGATTGTCGTACACTTGCCGTTTTGGAACAGACCGCAAATCATGCTACATGAAATGCACCCGCGATTCGCGATATGTTTATTTTATTACTGTTTGAAGTTGTTATGATCGGGTCACATGAAATGCACACCCGAATTAGGGATTATGGACCATGACTATGCCACGGGAACCGTACCTATAGTCACGATAGTTTTATTAATTAGCGCACCTAAAGCAACAACGCATGTATGAGTTCTTTTCCTAAGTTTCAGATAGTCGTGAGGCTTAAGAGTTATACATTCTTCTGACCTAGCACCACTCATGGCCTATTTAATTAAGATGGCCCCAAATCCCCCCACATCATTATTATAATTTTATCACAATCTAACAACCATTCAACCTCAAATGAAAGATTAACAAAGCATAATTCCAAAACCCATTTCAGTGACGGTCTTGAGTCAAGTCAACCAATTCATAGCAAAGCACATCATGAACAACGAATTGCAACTAGGAGTAGAATCACATATTATGTAAACAAGACCTCATACACAATATTAAGTTAAAGGGGCAAGAAATGGACCTTTGCGAACAAAGCATTCCATTAAACAGAGTCGGCTACAAATGAATTGCAAATGAAAATCACCGACCGAATTGAACCCAAAATTCAATACGAGACGGAGACCGTGTCGACTACCTCAACGAACCCACGAATTAGGAGAACTTATTTCACCTATTCTAGCAGCCTTCCAAAACAAGACTCGGAACCCAGTTCTCTGTTCAAGAAGAGCTGGAAAATGCATCTTCACGTAAGTGCATGTACAAATCCATCACAGCACTACTGCCAAAAAGGAATGAAAATTAAAGAGCGCTTACATATCTGAACTTTTCCTCTCTTAATCGGTTTTCTCTTCCACCAACTAAATCAAGAGAGTCGCGGGATTTTCAGATCGCCAACTTTGGAAACAACGGATCGAAAGAAAAAGATCCCCCTTGTTTGGTTTTGATGGACAAAAAGTGGAAGGAAATTTTTGGGAGAGAATGACAAAAATGATCTCTTCAATTTTGGGGTGCTGATGCCGTTCTAGCTTAAGGATCTCCTTTGTGTTCTCCAAATTGTGTGTATTTATGGGAAGGGGTCTAGGGTTAAGGATGGGGTAATGGGCTAAGGTTATTTGGGCTATGGGTAATTTTGTTGGTCCAAATTTTTTTAAGAAAATTAAAAAATGAGACTAGTTTTCGAGGTTGTTCAAACTCTTGTAGCTAAATTCCCAAATTTTATTCTAAAAAAGTATAATGTATTTTTTAAAAATATAGAAATCACTCTTAATTGAAATAAACTACTAAAATAAAACTAAGTACTAAAGTGAAACTATTGTTGTATATTTTTTAATTTTAAGAAAGGTAGATAAACTAAATGTAATCAAATAAAATATCAATTAGCTAAATAAGAGAAAATATTTTTGTTATTTTTATTTTTGTGATAAAATAAAGTAAAAGGGTCAAAACTAGTTAAAATATCGTTTTTAGACCTAAACTAAATAATTAAACGCTAAAATGTGTAAAATCTCGGGGAGGGTCAAATATTACATGCCTACAGCGTGAAAAACATGTTGCGCTGTGCTGCGCCGTTAAATCAGGCGCTTCTTGGGAGGCAACCCAAGCTCTTTCTTTTGCTTTCTTAGTTTGTTCATTTTGTCCCGTTTGCTTTTTTTTTTTTTGAGATGTTCCTTAGTTTTTATTTTTGTAGGAATTAATTCTTGTATGAAAAAAGCTCCAGGTATGGGAAAACAGGGTGGATGTGTCGCATCCCCCACAACGTGAAAAATTGATGGACCAATTGCTCAAGGCACTGAAATGTGCATATAGCGTCCACAGCAGCGTCCGCAAATATTCAGCAAAATACGCTGGGACGCGTCGCGTCCGTTGCAGCAAGCCTAGGTAAGTGAAATTAAAACACGTTAATCTCCCCAAAAGCCTTCAGTGTCCCGTTTCCTCTCAACTCCCAACAAAATTTGTCCACTGTTGCTGCCCGACGTGCTCAAGCATTCAGGTATGTTTTTCTTCTTCATCTTTTCTTCTCTTCCCTAATTCTCTTCTCTTCTCTCTCGCTGTTAGTAACAGAATCCCCAACCCAAATTCCCCTAGGTTAGGTCTTACCAATTTGAATTTCAAACATGTGATTAAGAGGGGAACTAAAATAGTTTGAGGGTTGGAGTTGTAATGGGTGCGAGATGATAAACTATAATTCCCTTCATCTCGTTAATTTTGGGAGGGTAGTCGAAACGCCCAACTGATAAAAAAAACTAAGCAAAACTGTTGCATACCACCCGTTCGGCGAATTGTCTGTGAGGTAAATTTAGGCGTCGCAAAGTCTGAGTAACCGAGCGACACTAGTATATGCTAGTGAATAACTATGGGGTTGTTTGTTTGATTGTGTACAGCCTTGTTGGAATGTTTTGAGCCTGTGGTAAATTGTCCGAGTAAACTGAACATCCGGCACATGATAGGCTTCGCGTATTGTAATGTGTTACTCAAATTGCATTATGTGCGCTCTGTGCATATTGTTATGTCTTGAGAACAAGTGTGGGGTCGAGTGAGTTGTTGTATGTAACTGTACATGGTTTGTGAGCATCACTAGAATCAATCTCCTATTGTGCATAATGATGTCTATAAAGTGCATTGCTCATTTATAAATTTTAATTAAGTACAAGTTAATTGATCCATGCTGAAAGCCATGGGTTGTATTTTCATGAAGCATTGAATGGCATGATATGCAAATGATTGGGAGTGCACGATTTTTCACAACTGCTTTATATCTGAAACTTCACTAATCTACACATTAATGGTTGACTTCATGGCATTGCAGGTATTTAGGTTCATAAATGGCGGGAACCAGCAAAACGTCCAAGCAACAAGAAAGAGATAATAACAAGCAACCACCCAAATGTTGCACCCCCTTTTTCTCGCGAAATCGGGTTTATGACATTTGAGGGACAACTCGTTCCTTTTGGGATCTGGGTTTGAATTTGAAGAGTCGCCAGCTAATGATTAAGGTGCATTAGGACACCAAAACATTTTGATTTGAACAACCAGAGATATGGTAAGGGCTAGACATTATTCTAAGGGGAAAGTGTTAGGCACCCCTCAGAATCCACTAGTGTGGTTCCCGGCTAGACAATTACTATGAATTTGGGTACAATTAACATGTAAACAGAAAAGGCTCAAATAAGAGGGGATTTCAGCACATAATGGTTTGAAAGGAAACAAGGTGTGAAAGAGCAACTAGAAAAGCTGATTTTAAAATAAAGAGTTACAAAGAGTAAAGAATAAAAGAAAGGGGGTCCTAGGTTTATTAAAAATATGGATCGCCCCACACAATGTCCGGTAATCACTCCTCAATGAGGGCTACACGTGACATTATCGCGTGGTCATCATATCCATATCTACTCTTCCCACCCCGTTAAGATATTTAAAGCGCGGATTTGTATCGATTACTTATTGCATGCTATTACCCGTCCCACTCCTATCAGTCCCGGAGGCACTTAGGACTACTAATCCCAAAAGGGAAGGATATTAGGCCTATTTGTAGTTTCAAAGGTAAAAATTCTAAGGCGATATTGCATGTTTGGGGGGAAACATATAACAAACAAAGGCTCACATATACCTCCTCAAAGAAAGCATATAATTAGCATGACTTGCACATACTGTTTAGGTCTGATTAAAATACCAAAGGCGAGAGTGTTTTAAAAGTTGAGGCAGGTTGGTTTATTACATAACTAAGATAAGAAGCCCGAATCAGGCTTGTCTGCTGGTTGTGATTATTAATAGAAGCAGATTCAGTTTATAGTCATTACTCTAAGGCTTGCCTAAGTGTTTAGACGGGGTCCTATAGGCATGGAATCTACTGAACTCCGAAGGTGATAAGCCAGTAGAACTTGAAATGAATTATTTGGGATCCTAAAGGCATGCTGGCTAAAATCTGTTAAGTGAGGGGCTTAGATTATCAAAAGAGATGCGGAATTAAACAAATTGATTACAAGTTCTGCATGTGATAGTATATATTATTACTGATTTACAGCTAGCATTGAGTGAAGCGAATCAGATTCATTTAGAAACTATTATAAGCATGTTTTCTACACGTTGCTGATTTTATACACTTATACACGTGGTGTCAAAATGCAGAAGATCTTATGGACATGGTATACGCGTAGGCAAAATTGTTTTAAGCCTTATAGACATGGTATCTAATGCAGAAATTGTTTTTAAACCTATAGACATGGTATCTAAATGCAAGTTTGTTTTAAGCCTTATAGACATGGTATCTAATGCAAAACTTGTTTTTAAACCTATAGACATGGTATCTAAATGCAGAACTTATTTTAAAACCTTATAAACATGGTATCTAAATGTAGTTTGAATTATGCAGAATGACATTGAACAATCCTATAGGCATGATTTCTTGGTGAAGTTGAATATGCAGAATTATAACAGTCATATAGGCATGGTTTCTATACATAGTTGAATATGCAGAATTTAGAGCAGTCCTATAGGCATGATTTCTAGATGGTAGTTTGAGTATGCGGGATTATAAGATCCCTATAGGCATGATTTCTACCCTTGCGTGCATAGTTACCCACCCTTTTCACTTGCCAGCCCCAAATGTTCATTACAACATATTAGAAACCAAAAATAATAAATTACATCAAAAGTACAAAGAAAATACAACCAGAGGAAGCCTGATTCTTGCTTCCTCTCTGAGTTATGAGATAGACCAATTCAAAGACCATTGATCCAAAGCCTTTCTCCAATTTGAGTGTGTCAGAGTCCCGAAGATCCTCAATGGGACTCTGGGCAGTGCTCACACCCAAATTGTATTACCAGAATAGGGAGAAGAGCAGTGTGGAAGTGCCAGCCCTCAAGTGTCCAAGTTCAGAGGGAGCTCAATGGGTCCCAAGGCAAGGCTCACAAGAGGGGGGCAGGACTTAAGTCTTAGAGAGAGTGCAAGTGAAGAAGTAGAATTCTGAGGGAATAAAGGAGGGGGAAACGACCATAAACAAATTGATATTTTCATACAAAGGGGTTCAGGGGGGTTGGGAAATTACAAAGAGCCTATGCTTAGACAAGGGTGAGCTTTGGGCATGCACAATAATATAAGATGTTGGCATGCCTATAAGCCTACCAGATCACACAATAGTAGAGAAGCATAGAGGTTAGGATCCCAGGGATCAAGCTTGAGTCATGGGCAGTAATATGCAATACTGTCATGCCTCAAACAAACCATAAGCATTGAACACATTGGGTTTTATAGCATACTAAAATAAATACTGCCACTCCCTGATACGATCGGATAAGGAAGACCGATAAACCACGCAAGCTAGAACCCGACTAGGCTCTGAAAGATCCAATCTCACGAACTGGCTATCTAAGGCCTGAACATTCATCGCCATAGGCCTCTCCGATGTTGGTAAATAAGCCAAAACTCCTCAAACTCTCTGCCCGGCGACTCAATTCATCGGCCACCGCATCGGCCTTGCCCGGGTGATACAAAATAGTGATATCATAATCCTTCAAAAACTCTAACCACCTCCTCTGGCGCAAATTTAGACCCTTTTGCTTGAACAAGTGCTGCAAGCTCCGATGGTTAGTATAAATCTCACAAGGCACACCATATAGATAATGACGCCAAATCCTCAGGGCGTGAACAATGGCAGCTAACTCAAGGTCGTGGACAAGGTAATTCTTTCTCATGTATCTTCAACTGTCTGGACGCGTAGGCAATCACCGTACTGTCGTGCATCAACACCGCTCCGAGGCCAACCCTCGAGGCATCATAATAGACCGTATATGACCCCGAACCTGTAGGCAATATCAAAACTGGGGTCGTAGTCAAAGCTGTCTTGAGCTTCTGAAAGCTCGCCTAACACTCTTCCGTCCACTGGAACGGAGCACCCTTCTGGGTTAGTCTAGTCATAGGGGCTGCAATCGATGAAAAACCCTCCACAAAATGACGGTAGTAACCCGCCAAGCCGAGAAAACTGCGGATCTCTGTAGTTGAGGATGGTTTGGGCCAACTCTGCACTGCCTCTACCTTCTTCAGACCCACCCGAATACCCTCACTCGATACCACGTGACCTAAGAGTGCCACGAAATCCAACAAAAACTCACATTTTGAAAATTTTGCATATAACTTCTTTTCCCTCAGATTTTGAAGCATTGTCTTCAGGTGCTGCTCATGATCTTCTCGACTCCGGAAATACACCAAAATGTCATCAATAAAGACAATGAAAAAAGAGTCAAGATATGGTCGGAATACACTGTGCATCAAATGCATAAAAGTTGTTGGGGCATTGGTCAGCCCAAATGACATAACAAAAAACTCGTAATAACCATACCGAGTCCTGAAAGAGTCTTCGGGATATCTGGCTCCCGAATCATCAACTGATGGTAACCTGAGCGCAAGTCAATCTTAGAAAACACCCGTGCGCCCTGAAGCTGGTCAAATAGATCATCAATACGAGGCAAAGGATGATGGTTCTTCACTATAGCCTTGTTCGACTAGCGATTATCAATACACATACGCATAGAACCATCCTTTTTCATCACAACAAGACAGGAGCATCCCAAGGTGATACACTGGGTCGAATGAAACGCTTATCAAGCAATTCTTGCAATTGATCCTTTAACTCCTTCAACGGGCCATACGATACAGAGGAATAGAAATGGACTGAGTGCCCGGCAACAAATCAATGCCAAAATCAATATCTCTATCAGGAGGCATGCCTGGAAGATCAGCTGGAAACACATCGGAAAAGTCCCGTACTACTGGAACTGAATCAACTTAAGGGGTATCAATACTGACATCTCTCACATAGGCTAGATACGCATCACACCCCTTCTCAACTATACACTGAGCTTTAAGGAAAGAAATAACTCTACTGGGAGTGTGATTGGAAACAGCCTTCCACTCAACACGCGGTACACCTGGCATAGCCAACGTCACTATCTTGGCGTGACAATCAAGAATAGCATAATGGGGCGACAACCACTCCATGCCCAGTATAATATCGAAGTCTACCTTGCTGAGCAACAATAAATTGGCTCTGGTCTCAAAACCACTAAGAGCAACCAAACACGACCAATAAACGCAGTCCACAACAAGAGAATCTCCCACAGGAGTAGAAATATAAATAGGGGAACTCTAAGAATCCCGAGGTACACCCAAATACAGAGAAAAATAAGAAAACACATAAGAATAAGTGAAGCTTGATTGAATAGAACCTATGCATCTCTGTGACAAACCAATACAATACCTGCGATGACAGAATCGGAGGCAACAGCCACGGTACGGGTAGGAAGGGCATAATAGCTGGCCTGGCCTTCCCCTCTAGCTGACTGAGCTGGTGGGGTAGCAACTGGTGCTGTGATCATAGCCTGAGAACTCTGCGGAGCGCGCTGTGGCTGAAAAGTCTGTGGAGGTGCACTCATACCAATCCTAGGGCAATAGCTCACCACATGGCGTATGTCACCACACTCAAAGCAACCTTGCGGGTGGCGTGGCAGTGGAAACTATGCGGTACGGGTACTCTGAGACCCCTGAACTTCTGATACACTGAGTAAAGTCTGAGACGCAAACTGAGCTGGCTGACCCATAAAACCTCTACAATGTCGTACTCTTCCCCCAAAATAAGGACCAGTGGATCTCTCCAGTCTACGAGGTCTCCTCACATCCCTATACTCTCTCTCCTGACCTCGTCTGTCCTCTCTCTCCTAGACCCACCTGTCCTCTACTCAATGAGAGGTCCTCACCACCCGCTGAACTGGGACCATAGGCTGTATCGCTATGATATTTGGAACACGACCAATGAGAACTCGCTGCTCTGGAGTGGGGGTGGAGGAAGTCTGGATCCCTTCCCCGATCTATGAAGTAGTTGGTACAACCTGAATCAACCCCGCCCGAACTAATGTACCAAACATGCTCAGGAACTGCCCTAATGTCTACTGAAGTGCTGGAGTAGTAGCAGCAGTAGGCGTATCGAGTGACTGGACTCCGGTTAGAGCTGCTGGTGGCCCCTCTGTGGCAGATCACGTGAGTGTTCTGGCTGCACCACAGGCTCGTCCTCGAAACCAATACATACTCCCCAAAACCCGAAAACCAATACATACTCCCAAAAACCCGGAAACCCATGAATCACAAGCTAAGAAAAGTACTACATAGCTCTAATCTTCGGAATGTCTAATAAGAACAGAAAGTACATAAGCGCTAAATATTAAATGCAGGAATAGAAAGAGACTCCTTGGTCTGCGGACGCTGCAGATATACCTCGATGTCGCTAGAACAGTCGCCTCGTCTCAACAGTGAAAGGACTAGGTAGAAGTACCTGGATCTGCACATGAAAAACATGCTCAGAAAGGGCATGAGTACACCACAGTGGTACTCAGTAAGTGCCAAGCCTAACCTCGGTTGGGTAGTGACGTGGAAGGTCAGGGCCCTACTGAGATTAAATAAGGTATAAGGGTTAAAAATGTGGAATAAAACAGTATAAATAAGTGCAACAAAAAGAAATAACATAGAACTAGAAGAACAACAACTAGAACAGAGACAATAAATCACGGGAAAGAAATACAACTCAACACAGAGATAACAACCGGGGCATCTTCCAGGATACCGTCCTGTAGTCCCAATTACAACTATCCAGTGGATCTCCCGGGATACTGTCCCGTAGTCCATCATATATAATTATCTGAGGATATCCCGGGATACCGTCCCGTAGTCCAACTATCAGTGCGCTGGGATCTACCAGAATCCCGATCCGTAGTCCCAAATAAACAATACCCGGTACTGGGGGGAATCTACTGGGTGCATTCCGGTAGTTCCATATAACTGTGCAGGGGAGATTTACCGGAATCCCACATCCGTAGTCCCAAATAAACAAACAAGGGGGATCTACCAGAATCCCACATCCGTTGTACCAAATAAACAAACAAGGGGTATCTACCGGAATCCCACATCCGTAGTCCAAATAAACACACAACAGCAACACGAAGAATATTTATAAATTGTCAACTTCATATCAAGGCGAAATAGATTTTTCTAACCTAGCATGCTTCACAAAATTCAAATAAGGTAATCGGAGCAAATAGGCAATTAAGTCAGTTAGACATGCTTTCCTATGCTAACAACAAGCTTAAATTTCAAGTGGTAATGACAAAAAGGAAAAGAAACACAGTTTTAATCACTTAATGAAAATGGATTTCAGCAATTAGCACAAGTACGCACTCGTCACCTCACGTACGAGGCATTTCAAATATCACAATACCAAATCCTAAGGGAAAGTCCACCACACAAGGTTAGGCAAGCCACTTACCTCGAACCGGCTCAATAATCAACCCGAAACCGCGTTCTTGCCACGAGTATTCGACTCTAAATGCCCCAAATCTATTCAATTCAATTGAAAATTGTAAATAACACTTCAAGTAACTGATTCTACAATTAAAATCTAAGCTAAGATGCGAAATTAGGTAAAATGACCAAAATGCCCCTCATGCCCACATCTCGGAATCGGGTAATATTTATATTTTTGGAATCCTCATACTCTCATGAGTCTATGCATAACAATTACACTAAAATCGGAGTTCAATTGACCCCTCAAATACCCCTTTTTGGGTCTCTTAAACTCAAGCCCTAATTACCCATTTCTCCAAAATTTTCCACCACTAATTAGGTCTTTAATCACATAAAAACGAGTTATGAAGTCAAAAATGTTACCTCCAAGTGATTCCCCTTGAATCCCTCTTCAACCCTCTTCAAAAAGCTTCAATATCGCCAAACAATGGAGGAACCTAGGCTAAAATTCGCGAAATAGACCTTTTAAAACAATCTGCCCAGGCCTTTAATTCCTTCTTCGCGAACGCGGTCAAAGCCTCACATTCGCAAAACACAAAAATGACTTTGACCAAAAACCTCTTACGCGAACGCGACAAGGCCCCCGCGAACGCGATGTTTTACCCAGACGAACCTTCGCGAACGTGTTCTATCCATCGCGAACGCGATGAGTTAATTTCCACTGAAGCTCAGCCTCTCGATTCCTTCTATGCGAACGTGACACCTACCCTGCGAACGCGATACCCAAATCCTTATCCCATCGCGAACGCGAAGGCTTAATCTTTGCCTTCCTCAACTGACTCTTTGCGAATGCGAGAGTCCACTCGTGAACACGAAGGGTAAAATTCCTCTACAACAGCTGAACAAAATCTGAACCTTTTTTACAACTTAAAATGCTCCGTTGAGCATCCGAAACACACTGGAGTCCCCCGGGACCTCAACTACAGGGCATCAACATATCCTAAAACCTTTTTCAAACTTATACCAATCTTCAAAACACCTCAAACGACATCAAATCAACCATAACACATCGGATTCAAGCCCAAGTTTCCAAAATCTTCCGAATTCCACTTTTGATCAAAAACCCAACCAAACCACGTCCGAATGACCTGAAATTTTGCACACACATCCCAAATGACATCACGGAGCTACTGTACCTCTCGGAATTCCATTCCGAGCCTCGGATCAACATCTCACTATCGAACCGGAAACTTCAAAAATTCAACTTTCGGTATTTCAAGCCTAAATTAGCTACGGACCTCCAAAACACAATCCGAACACGTCCCTAATCCTGAAATCACCTAATGGAGCTAATGGAACCATCAGATTTCCATTCGAGTCCGTCTTTACTATGTTTCGACTACGGTCAACTTTCCAACAAATAAGCTCTCATTTAGGGACTAAGTGTCCCAAAACTCTCTGAAACATAAAACTGAACATTCTGGAAAATCAAAATAGCAGAAATAAACTCGGGGAAAGCAGTTAATAGGGGATCAGGACGTTAATTCTTAAGATGAACGGCTGGGTCATGACATTCGTAGACTCATTTGAGAGCTCGGGAAGAGGTGAATTTGGAGAGTATTTGCAAAGGAGTAATTGGGGGTAAGTTTTCTTCACTTGTTTTGGGTTAAATTCCGTAATCTAGTCTTGATTCTTATCATTTAATTTAATAATTTAGGGTAAAGTTGGGGAAAATGGAAGAAAGTTGGAGAATGGATTTTTGATGATTTGGAGGGCCATTTGACGTCAGATTTTGATGAATTTTATATGGGTAGACTCGGGAGTGAATGGGATTTCTAGTTTTGTGATTTTTAGCAGATTCCAAGGCGTGGGCCCGGGGGTCAGGTCTTGACCAATTTCGGGATTTTGTTGTAATTTGATTATTTTCGAGTGGGCTTTGTTCCCTTAGCATATTTTGATGGTTATGAACTGATTTTGTTTAGATTCGAGGCATTTGGAGGCCGATTCGAGAGGAAAAAGCATTGCGGGCTAGAGTTTTGGCTTGGCTTGAGGTAAGTAACGCTTTCAACCTTAGTTCCGCGGGTTTGAAACCCCGAACGATGTGTTCTATGATTGTTAAGAAAGTGACTCTATGCCAAGTGACGGGCGTATGAGCGTGCACCGTGAGAAATACATCCTGGATCATTCTAGAGCACCGCTTAGTGGTTATTTATTATCTATATCTGTGCTGTGATTATGTGATCTAGCTGTTGAGCTGAAAATCATGTTAATTATCAAGTTGAGGCTTCACACCAATGCTGTTGAGACCCGAGAGGTCGTTTCTTGCTATCATATCATTAGATTCATGTATATTCTATACTCAGTCATGTTGATGCATATTATATCATTCCTCAGTCTCGATTATTGCTATTTGACACATCATATCGTTATTCAGGCTTGTATTATGACATCTTAGCCCATGTGTGTCAGACTGGACAGTATTGACAGTATAGGATCGGGCTGCACGCCGCAGTAATGATATTGATCATGCCTTCGCTAGCATTGATATAGCGCTTGGGCTCAGAGAAGCCCCTCCAGAGTCTTTACACCCCTAGTGAGCGCAGTAGATGATTATACTAAGGGATGGATCTTCCCTGGACATAGATCTTGTCTGAAGTACTATACGGGGAGATGGATCTTCTCCGTGAGGATCGATCGGCCTGTGTCCTCGGTACTGGATGACTGCGATCAGTGATATATATTCCGGGATGGACCTTCCCTGATGGCCATATACAGTACCGAGTGGTTGAGCACTTGTGAGTGGAGGTTGTGAAAACATTGATCATGCTAGCTGTGCATTGGTACATATATGAAATCTCTGAGTATTGAACTCTTTACTGAGCAGTTGCTTCTATTACTGTTGAGTTTTAATTGAACTGTAAGCATGCATACATTTCTGTTCTGTTAACTGCTAATTGCCTGTTGAGGTTTGGTCCATCATTATGTGTCAGTCCATAGGTTGGACTTCTTACTTACTGAGTTGGTGTACTCACATTTCCCCATGCACCCCTGTGTGTACATCCAGGTATCTCGGGGCACGGTAGCGGTTGTTGATCTTCCTTGTGCGGACTTCCATCGGAGATTGCGAGGTAGCTGCTTGGCGACCGTAGTTCCGCCTTCTCCTTCTCTATCTTCCACTAGTTTTATTTATTGGATGTATTCAAACTATTCCAGAATTGTATTTCAGATAGTTGTATTAGTTTGCTCATGACTAGTGACACCCGAGGTCAAAGTTGTGTTTCTTTCCGCTATTTTTGACACATCTATCTTTATTATTGGATTATGTCTTAAAATTGGTGTTTTTCTGAAGTTAATAATTTGATGAAATGAAAAAAAGGAAATATGTGGCTAGCCTAGTTCCACGATAGGCGCCATCATGACCGGGTCGGATTTTGGGTCGTGACATATTTGTATCAGTGCCTAGGTTACATAGGTCTCACGAGTCATGAGCAGGTTTGGTAGAGTCTCGCGGATCGGTACGGAGACGTCTGTATTTATCCTCGGGAGGCTGCAGAACCTTTTGGAAAAACTTCATATTCTTGTATTCTTGTCGTGTGAATCTATTGATCCTAGTACTAAAACTTCTGTTGTTCTATTCTCTCACAGATAGTGATGACACGTGCTACCGGTCAGGATGGACGACCTCCAGTACCACCAGTTGGGGCCGCTAGAGGCCAAGGACGCGGTCGAGGCCCTGGTAGGGGCAGGGGTATGGCCCACACAGCAACTAGGGCAACACTTGCATATCCACCCGCCGCCCCAGTTCGTGATCAGGCTCCAGTTGGGGATGCTCCAGCAACACCACCTCAGGCACCGGCTGTGCCTATTGTTATTCCGGGTCTCTAGGAGACTTTGGCTCAAATTCTGACTGTGTGCACCAGCCTTGCTCAGGCAGTCACAGTTTCTAACACAGCAGCTACTTCTCAGGACGGTGGAGGCACTCAGACTCCTGCCGCCCGTACACCCGAGCAGGTCATTTAGGGACTCCAGACACCGGAGGCACCACTAGCCCAGCCGATTGCACCTGCTCAGGATTTTGTGGTTCCAGTTCTTCCTGATGACGAGAAGCATCGATTGGAAAGGTTCGGTAGACTTCAGGCTCCGACTTTCAGTGGTGCAGAGGGCGAGGATGCCCAGGGTTTCTTGGACAATTGTCAGAGGATATTGTGTACAGCGGGTATTCTGGAGACTAGTGGCGTCACATTTACTACTTTTTAGTTTTCTGGGGCTGCCTTCACTTGGTGGCAGGCATATGAGAGGCGTAGGCCAGTTGGTACACCGCCCTTTACCTGACATCAGTTCTCTATTCTCTTCCTAGAGAAGTATGTACCGCATTCTCACAGGGAGGAGCTGTGTAGGGAGTTTGAGCAGCTGCGTTAGGAGGGCCTATCTGTGACGCAGTATGAGATGAGGTTCTTCGAGTTGGCCCGCCATGCTATTTGGCTAGTTCCCACTGATAGGAAATCGCCCAAAAAGTCCCCTGGGCCCATGTCTCGAAAACGGATAAAATTCAGAAAACTAGAATTCGTACACTCTCACGAGTTCATACATACCAAATACATCAAAATCCCACCACAAACGACCCCTCAAATCCCCTAATCAAAGTCTCCAATTTCAAACCCTAAACCCCCAAGTTTTAACAACTAATTTACATAAATTCCTTGTCTAATCAGTAGAATATCACCATAGAAACGAGTTTTGGTTCCAGAAATCTTACCTCCTCGAAGTTCCCTTGAATTACCTCTTCAAAATCTCCCAAAAAGCTCCCAATCTGACTTAACAATGGTAAAATAAAGCTGAAAATCGCAAAGGAAGCCTTATATAGGTTCTGGCCCAGGGATTTCGCACCTGCGGCCTAAATAGCGCTTCTGCAAACCACACCTGTGGTCAGGACTACCGCATCTGCGGTTTTTCATTAACCTCCTCAAGACCGTATCTGCGTTCAGGAACCGCATCTGCGGCCAAGCCCCAATTGACCAAAAAACCCTTCAGCGACCTCTTTTCCGCATATACGGCGTCGCACATGCGGTCCCTAATCCGCAGGTACGGAAATATCAGAAGCAGAAAAGTCTGCAGCATAACACAAAACTCAAACTCTCCATCAACCATCCAAATCCATCCTGACACCTTTGGATCCTCAACAAAACATGCCAACAAGTCACATAATACTATTCAAACTTGTACCAACCTTCGGAACACTCAAAACAACACGGGAACACCAAATCACCCTCGGATTCAAGCCTAAGGATTCAAAAACTTCCAAATTCCGCTTCAACCAAAAAGTCTATCAAACCTCGTCTGAATGACTTGAAATTTTGCGCACACGTCCCAAATGACACCACGGGCCTACTCAAATTTCCGAAATTCCATTCTGACCCCCATATCAAAATCTCACTATCAAACTTGAAACTTCAAAAATTCAACTTTCGGCATTTCAAGCATAAAGAAGCTACGGGCATCCAAAAGACAATCCGATCACGCCCCTAAGCCCGAAATCACCCGATGGAGCTAACTGAATCGACAAAATTCCATTCCGAGGCTGTCTTTTAGATAATCATGTTGGATATTTGACCACCCTAACTTTGGCTTTGATCTTCTTGGTAACTTCCTCCTTGATTTTCAGGCTCATATCTGGTTTGAACTTTCTGAGTTTCTGTTTTACTGGCGGACACATAGGATTAGTAGGCAACTTGTGAGCCACTATGGAAGTGCTCAAACCGGTCATTTCATCATCTGACCAGGCGAAAAAGTCCTCATACTCTTTTAGGAAACGAATGTACTCCTCTTTCTCTGTTGGCGACAAGTGAATGTTGATGCGGGTCTCCTTGACGGTCTCGGCGTCTCCCAAATTTACTGCTTCTGTCTCGTCCAGATTGGACTTAGGCTTATTCTCAAAGTTTTCAACCTCCCTGACAATTTCCTCAGGTATCTCATCTTCTTCCTCTGAATCACTATTCTCATATTGCGTTGCCTCATTACATGTCACAATCATGGGTTCATCAGGAAAAGTAATAATAACACTGTAGAAGGGAAAAGTATAAAAATAGTAATAAATAATGATAAAGGACAATGCATTTGATTAAAACTGAGGAAATTGTTCAGACAAAGTTTGGCTCGATGGATCGAGCATTTATTTTGGAACAACGAAATCTTAAAACAAAATTATTGGAAATCTTAAATGCCTAGAACAACTATAGAAGTAAACTCTACCAAGCTACCCAAGGACTCGGCGGGCTCGGGATGGTGTGCCGATCTAGTTCCTGAGAACGGTCCATTCTTCATGGTCTGAATAATGAGGCCTTCTTCCTCCTCCTCCTCAATTATGGCATCACAGTACATGTCCTCATCCTCCAAGAACAAATTCTTCAACCCAGCTAGTGCTTCTTCCTCTGCGGTTCCCCATATTGTGTCATCCTGATGAAAAGCCTGCTCCAAACGTGGCACATGCTGCTCAAGAGGGTAATATGGTCCACGCCATGGAGGCGACCAATTCCTGTACTCTTGCCATGTGTATTGGTATCCGAGCCCAAAAGTGGTAACATGATATTTTAGCTGTATTGGTTTGGTGATGCCTTGGAGGTTCTTTCCAAACCCTTTGTCGGGTTCATATTCGGACCATGCTAGTATGCTTTCTATTTTGTTACTCCACCACTTATCCTTCTCGACGGCATTGACCCGTTCAATGTGATGATAGGTTTCCCCTCCTAGCCTTTTTCTATGTCCAATGGCCGGGATGGTTTGACTAGTGTAGATGGGGTTACTTCCATCTCCATGAATGATCACCTCCTGATGATTCCATTCGAACTTCACGACTTGATGTAGTGGGGAAGGTACGACTCCAGCGGCTTGGATCCACGATTGTCTCAACAGAAGATTGTATGAGGCCGGTATGTCGAGCACCTGAAACTTGATGTCGAACGAAGTTGGCCCCATCTGCAAGCAAAGGTTGATTTCCCCGATCGTGGCCCTTTAAGACCCATCGAAAGCCTTCACATTCATGCTTCCTACCCGTATCTCGTGGAAACCTTTGTCTAACCTATTCAGGGTGTCTAATGGACAAATACTTAGGCTCGAACCTCCATCAACCAGGACCATGGCAATGAACTTGTCTTCAAATTGCACTGTGATATGCAATGCTCGATTGTGATTCAAACCCTCGGGCGGTAGCTCATCTTCGTGGAAAATAATCTTATGGCTCTCCAGCACTTGCCCAACCATGTTGGCCATTTCTCCACCAGTAATGTTATTGGGTACATAAGCCTCGCTCAATACTTTCATTAGAGCGTTCCTGTGTGCCTCTGAATTCTGCAATAGTGACAAGATAGATATCTGAGCAGGGACTTTGTTCAGATGGTCAACAACAGAGTACTCCTTTGCCTGTATTTTCCTCCATATGTCATCTGGCCTGGTCTCAATGATAGGCTGCCTAGTAGTGGCATCCTTACTTGATCCTCCCAAATGTTCCGGTGTATAGACTTCTAGTTCTAGTCATTCCTTGTGCAGTGTCAGATTCCTCTATCTTGACCTTCCCTTTTTGCCGAGCCTCGGCAACATAGTCCTAGGGTATTGCTTTTGAGTTGAACGGAGGTGTGGTTGATACCGTCACAGTGAAAGGTGTGACCACTTCTACTTCAAATAGAGCGGAGGTGGCTGCGGGCGGAGCCACTTCTACCTCGAATGGAACTGATGCAGTTACCTCAAAATCAATACGTGCCTGAGTCTGAACCATTATAGGAGTAAGCGTGATTGCAACCTTAAAATTCATCGCCTTCTCGAATAAGCCCGATTGCCCCTCAGGGTCCCATACTTCATTTGTCTCTATCACATATACACCATCACCTCTGTGATCAGGGAGGGGATTGTTGCAGACATTAGGTGTGGCTTCTTTTGCTTGTATGACCGTGTTGTCAATTAACGTCTGGATCATATCCTTTAATGATCAATACTCAGCAGTGGTGTGCCTTTTCATGCTGAAATGGTACGCATAAGTTTTGTTCGGGTTGACCCATTGGGATGGATTTTCTAATGCCACCGCGGGAACAGGAGTGACGTAACTTGCAGCTTTTAACCTTTCATATAGTTGGTCGATGGGCTCGGCAATGGCGGTGTATTGTCTTGGTGGCTTGCTGTCGAAATTGGGTCTTGGTCTTAGATAATTCTGGCGGGCTGGTGGTGATTGGAACTGGGATGGTTGGGAGTTGTAGGTGTGATGGACAAAGGCTGGTTGGGAATATCTGGGAGATGAAGGCTGATATGTAGACGGTGATGCTTGGTATGTGGGCGGAGGTGTTTGATATATGGGCGGAGGTGTTTGATATGTGGGTGGAGGTGTCTGATAAGTAAGTGGAGATATTGGGCCCTGGGCCACCATTAATGCTCCAACATCTCTCTTCTTCGATATGCCACCTGATTGTAGTGCCTTATTTATGGCTTGCAATGCCTCAAAGTTCGTTACCATCCCGCTCTTGATTCCTTCCTCGATTCTTTCTCCGAGCTCGATGATATCAGAGAATTTGTGATTTTCGATTACCATCAACCTCTCATAATACTGCGGATCCTATGCTCTGACGAAGAATTTATTCATTTGTTCTTCGTCTATAGAGGGCCTGACCATTGCAGCTTGCGACCTCCAACGAGTAGCATACTCGCAGAAAGTCTCAGTAGGTTTCTTTTTAAGATTCTTAATGTAAAAGACATCCAGTGCATTCTCTGTGTTGAATCTGAACCGGTCCATGAAATCTGACGCCATGCTTACCCAATAAGCCCATTTCTTGGGATTCTGGCTGATATACCAAGACAAAGCGTCCCCAGTAAGGCTCCTCATAAAGATCTTCATTCGGATCTTTTTATCTTTCCCGACCCCGACAAGTTTGTCGCAATAGGTTCTTAGATGAACCCTGGGATCACCTGTACCATCGAACATTTCGAACTTGGGAGGTTTATACCCCTCTCGCAGTTCGACATCCGGCTGTATGCACAAATCTTCATAGTTCAAACCTTCTATTCCCATGTCGCCCTCAATACCTTGAATTTGGCTTGTTAACTTCTTGAGTTCTTCAGCCACGTTTTTAATGAGCAAGTCCTTCTCTGAGGACTCCGGTGTGTAGAAGATTGGTGAGGTATAGTTTCTACATATATAGGGTTGTTTTGGTGGGTTCCAGGAACTTGGGTATAGTGATGGTCATTGGTGAAGTTTTGGGGATCGGGAATGAGTGGTGGTGCATTTTAGGGAGTGTGGTAAGTGGTGGTTGGCGGGTAATGAATTGGTTGATGGTGTTGTTGCGGAGTTGGTGTTGGTAGCGGATTGATATTTTTGCGGTGGAGTTGCGTATTGATTTGGTGCGGTAGGATTTTGTGGCTGTTCGTTTTGTGTGTTCTGAGGAGGTGTTGTGTTCTTTGTGTTTTGTTGGTGGACATCAGAGACATGAGGGTGAGTGACAGGTTTGCCATGTTGCGGACCTGCTCAAGTTCTCCTTGCAGTTCTAGTATCTTTTGTTCAAGTCTCAAAACCAGGTCATTTGCGGCCGGAGTACTTCGACCATCTGAAGTCTCTGCGTTCTCAACATTTTCCTTTTGGATTCCACTTATGTCGTCCATCTTTGTCTTTCCTTTGCCCTTTGTGTTGCTTGGAGGAGGAGGAGGTGGAGGGCCTCTAGATTTGGTATGGTACGCTAATGAGGCCAGTATGAGTGAACCAACCTAAGGGGATGGGAATAATAAAAGTAGAAAAACAAAAAGGTAACAAGTCAGTGAGGATTCTGAAATGTTTGCAGATTTAAATACATATTGAGGAAATGTAAATTCGTATCCTATTTTGGGAACCTCGTTTTGCCCGAGGTAGGCCTAGCGACAAATAAACTTGGAGAACTTTTAATGCCAATAAATGCTTCATTTCACAATATAAAATAGACGAATTCCAAAATGATACTAAGATAATAATAAGTCACTACTGGCACTTGGCCTTATTACATTTCAGGAAGAAGCAAATAAATCTAGCCTATTTGGTCCAGAAGGACCTTCCCCAGATTCGATCTTCCGAACTCCATCATATAGATCCCCCAGCTCGCGCAGCCCCAGCAGCAAGTAGACTCTGGCCAAATGTCCTCCTTCAGCTCCTTCAGCGTTTGGCAGTTTTCAATCCTCTTTATGATTTTGCCTTCCAGCTCCACTATTCCTCTCTCCAGATATTCCAGTTTCCTGTTGGAAGTGACTTCCATTTCTTTCCATTCCTCGGTCAACCTCACATTCCTCTCATGTATTTCCCGGTGCTCATTTTCAGAGTTGTGGACCCTCTTGCGCAACCTATTTTACTTGACTTGAGCTTCAACTTCCTCATCTATGATTCGGTTCCCTCGACTGGCCCCTGGTGTCAACATTCCTTTCAGATTGTCCTCTAACCATGCCGGGTAGAGAGGCTCGCACCATGCATGATACCTGTCTGGCTCAATGGTATTCTTCTCCACAATGATTTTGTAATGCCACACTTGTAAGGGACATCGTCGTCTTGAAAGTTTGCCCTGAAATGACTCATCTTGGCAACCCTTGGTACAACCTGATTCCTGCCTGCTTGCCTCATAACTCGCATAGGGACATATGGGTATATCCCACTCAACCCGATTAGTACCAAGTGCGGAGCATCCTTGGATCTGAATGGATCTGATAATAAACTCGTCTATTAGGAACCATTCAAACATCCATTGCACCTGTTCCTCGGTTAGATTGTCTAAGAACTCTACCCATTCTCTGGCGCTTTCGGGCTAAGCAAATCTGTCTAGAATGTAAGTCATCAGCTTAGGGTGGTGGAAGGCAATATGGTCGTTCCAAGCCCTTCACGGAAATTCTTGACTATAGCGACCCTTTGGAAATGCTCCAGCAACCATAACTGCAGCAACAAATTACAACCTTCGAAATGCTTGACCTCTCTTTGATAGCGTTCCAGAGCCCTGTAGATGTCGGCTATGATCATGGAGACTATGGTATATGTCTGTACATTAATCCCTTCCATTAGAGTCTTAGCGACCATGGCCAACCTTGTATGGATTCTTCCCTTTTTCATTGGGAACACTATCAGGCCCAGAAAGCACACAATGAACACAAATACTCTGCGGTGGATGTGACCCAGAGAAAGGAGAGAGATCTCATCATGTAAGTGCGGAAAGACTTGCTATGGCCATACCTCTTGTACATGTATTCGAAAGGTATGTAGGATTTCATTCAAGCACACTAGGTCGGCATTCTTCTTCAGCCCCATCATATTAAAAAATCCCCTGCCCGTACAGTTTTTCGGTACTAATAGCTCGGGACTGTCCCAAGTCAACCCTGTAAGACCTGCAATTTCTTCTAGGAGTGGTGTCATTTCTATATCACCGAAACGAAATACAGCCCTTTCACTATCCCAGAATAAAGTGGCGGCCTCGATCAGTTTGTTGTTTGGCTCAATATCTAGCAAGGAAGGAAGGTTACCTAGGTACTTTTTCACACGTTTCTTGTCACTTGAGGAAAGGTCCTACCACCAATCTAGCAACAATGGTGGGATATTGCTAACCATACCGAATCTGGGGACCTCGTGCTTCATTTCTGCAAAACAAAAGGGGTAGACCTTACCCCCACCGGACTCGACTATTTATACATTTATGATCAACATATCGGCATTTAGTTCTCCAAATTAATGCACAGAACGTGGTTGAGTCCATTGGGATTATGGAAACCCGATGAAAGGATCATTATGTGGACAACATTACTGATCCGACTAGGTTTAACCATGATGAAAGCACAATTTTGACTAGAGTAAGGTTTCTATGGGGTTTTAGACAGGTACCCTCAAGCGGACAACTCGAGGAAAAGGCACGGAACCATCGATTGCACTGCTGATCGACTGGTTTTACCGCAAATAAGCCTTTCCAAATTTAAGGGTAGTAAATAGGAAGAGCGCAACCACTCATTAAAGCGTTGTTATAGGATTTGATAAGCACGAGTGGAATATGATGCGGAGAATGATTTGCAGCAATTAATAACATGTAGTCAAGTATTTTCACGTAGGAAAAACAAATACAACATTTAAATAATTGAAAGACAGTTACAGGAAAAAGATAACAAAGAGACAGGTCAGTTTCAGGGATAAAGAACCGTAAATTCCTAAAACATAGATAGTTAAATTCAAATATGGGAGAGGGGTACGGGATAAAGAATGCTTGGACAAATTTGTAAAAGATAATTTCGTTATGGTAAGAGCCTAAAAATCCCCAGCAGAGTCACCATGCTGTCGCGCCCCCTTTTTTCCCTCCTCGCGGAGAGAGGTCCGGGTTTCGACATTCACGAGGTATAATGACTCATTTCCTTTTCAGGAATTGGGTATTTGAAGAATCGCCACCTAACGGGTTATGGTGCGTTAAGGCACCTAGAGCGATTAACTCTTGGATTGGTTTGCATTACCAGAGATTAGGGTAAGGGCTCGAAATGACCTCGAAGGGATGGTGTTAGGCACCCCTCTTGGTCCATAACTGTGGGTCTCGGTCAAACTTATACTTACAAATTAGTCCAAATAAATACTTGAAATAAATAATTACAAATAAGGCATGTTCAAATAATAAGACAAAGGTCTTGGGCAAGTTGTATTTATAAAACAAAGTTTAAACAAAAGGAATTATGAAAAGAAGGAGTCCTAGGTTGATTAGCCTATAGGATAACCCCACACAATGTCCGGTAAACACTCCTCAACGAGGGGCTTCACGTGACATTAGCGTGTAGTCATCATATCCCATATCAACCCTTCACATCCCCTTAATGGTCATTCAAAGCGAGTGTTGGTCAGCGATCTCTATTTCGTGTTGTTACCCGTCCCTTCTTAATGGTCCTGGAGGGATTTAGGACCTCTACCTATAGGTGGTTCTAAACAAACTCCTAAGGTTTGAAAGGTAAAAATACTAAGGCGACAAGCAATAACACATAGGACTCTTAGCTAATAAGGACAGGAAGTAGCAAATAAGAGGCTCAATTTACCTCTACAAATAAGGCATGTAACCAGCACGACTCAAACACAAATAAAGGTCTTTTGTTAAACAGTATCGTAAGGCAAGATGTCTAAGTGAATATACATAAGACAAGCAGTTTATTTATAAACCAGAAGTGATGACCCTACTAGTTGCCTACTGATTTTTTAATGCCTGTTAAAACTAGAACAACATTAAGTCACAGAAACAATTTTAGAATTGCAAGTTTTGAAAACGCTCTACAGGCTTGCCTATGCGGAACACTGATTTATAGTGAAACAAAGCAGGTTTTTAAAAAAAGACTTTTAATCCCTATAAGAATGTTATCTAATGATAACTAAGACAATTTAAAAAGGACTCGTTTCAGGGAAATATAAACCACTTAATTAGAACAGTTTAGAAGTGAGCTAATCGTTAATTTATTTGAACCAAACTAGTTGAGATCTATAGGCAAAATTTCTAGAGTTATTCCCTATAGGCATGACATCTAGTTGTTTAACACTGATTTAAGAAACTTTGCAGGCATGATGACTAATGAAAGAAAAACATGTAACACTTGTTATAATAGAAGCTGGATTACATTATATCTTATAGACATGGCATCTATTTGTGAAACTGATTTTAAGACTTATGAGCAGGCTTTCTATTATGGAATCGCTTGAGACCTATAGGCATGATTTCAAACATAACAAGATATAATGTCCTATAAGCATTGTTTCTAATGATAAAGGCAAACATAGCAAATTATAAAGTCCTATAGGCATGGTCTCTACCCGTATTACCCCACAAACATATAACTATCCACCCTTTTCACTAGTTACCCCAATATTCATTTACAAATTATTACAGCCCATATGAATGAATTACATAAGTAAATAAGAAAATAAGAAGTTATTCTATAGGGAGCCTTCAAATAGGCCCAGGTTTCCAAAGCGCTCAATAGCCTCAAATGCCCAATTCCATAGACAATGTCATAGTCTAGGTGCATCAAAGTTCCCTAAGGATCTCAAGGATCCTGGGCAGTACTTACACCTAGACTTAGTAACCAAATTGAATAAGTTCAGTGTGGAAAGGCCAGCCTCAGTATGCCAGAGTTCAGAGGGTTCTCAAGAGGATCCCAAGGCAGTACACATACTGGAGGGGCAGAACCTATTGACTTAGGAGAATAGTGAGAGTGCTTGACACAATTTGAAGAGTTTTAGTGGGAAAACAGTACTTAAAAAGAGGTTTGCTTAAAATAGTTTAGGAGTAAAAGAGGGAGTCATGCAGTGAAAGAAATTTTTGAAAAGAGAGAGTTACATGATCAAACAAACAATAAATCAAACATTGAGTCTAAAACCACATTAGCAGTACTCACAGGACCCAAACAGGAGGAAAGAACCTACATATAGGGGTGATAGGGATTGGGGATACATAGGCACATGATTGTAAACATATAACAGGCAAGGGTCTTAGGAATTAGTACAGACATGCTCAGACACAATTGATCAGACATAGTCACAGAACCAGCTATGCTTAAGGGGGTTAGTATAGAATCCACGTGATTTAAGAATCAACCCCAGAATCATATAAGTTTAGGAGTGTTGACTACTTCACAAGGAGACTTATACCGAAACCAGATAGAGCAGAACCACATGGAGACAGACTTCATAGAGAGGGGGGTAACATGTTTGTACTGGTCCTAAGGAAGGGGAGTACATGACATGCTAACCATGTATTCATATTAATTGCATGTTTCACAACAAAACCACGAGTAAAAGCAAACTAGAAATAGAATGAACTGAAGCAATAAAAGAACCATATTGTTGTTGGAACTTGAATTGAAACTAGAAAATACCAGTAAAGAAGACAACAAACAAAAGTGAAGGAGCATGAGAGCACAATAGTTAGCCTTCGCTTGCAGCCGGCTAACTCAGAATAGTAGCAAGTAGCACAAAGAGAGAGAAGAAAGTTTAAGTGTGAGAGAGCTTTTGAACCAAAGTGTTCGTGTGTTTTCGTGTTAATGAGAGAGTATGTATATATAGTAGTTCGAAATTAGATAGAAATAAGGTAAGAATCATAGTAGCATAGTAATTATGGAACTCGAAATCAATTAGAGCAAAGTCAGGACAAGTACTCCCTTAAGTTAAGGGAATATTCAAACGGTAAGAATAAGTAGAATATAAGGCAAGAAATTAGTATATGACTAATAAGGAAAGAATCGAATTCAGTAAGTATAGGGTAAGAAATTAGGGCTAAGTTCAGAAAACTCCAATTAAGAAAATAGTTCAGTGAATAAAGTACCACAGCAAACAAGGTAGGCGAATTAGTTAATTTGAATAGAAGGGGTAGAAATTGAGGTTTTAGGGGAAGGTCTTTCAATCAAACCATAAAATAGGGAATCCAAAATCAATCAAAGAGGAGGTCATATTGCAGTATTCAGCATATAAATAGAGTAAGAGCAACCAGATATAGCAAACATGCAGGTTTAACAGTATCGATAGAAAAAGGCAAGTCCGAACAATCAAGATGAACATAATTACATAGAGGTGGTATAAGTTAGGCTAAGAACATATTCGAGGCAAGGTAATCACAGAAACTCAAACAAGAATCGAGTAGTCATGCTAACACACAGAACCAAACAAAAAAAATCTAGAAATTAGGGATTTTAACATAGGCGAGTTGAAAAAGCAGTAAAATCGTAGAATCAGTCGAAATATGCAAGAGAAAGAAGTTTAAACATAAAGAATCAGTTAAAAAAATGTTTTTAAAAAGAGTTCCGAAACCCTAATTTTAGAAGAAGACGAAAACACTTTGAAATCGATGATTCTTGTAAAGAGCTTCAAGAACAGTGTAAAATAATAAAGAAAAGAACTAAAATTGTTTTAAAAATTGTACATATCTAGGAGATATAGGCATAAATTAGGGTTTTAGAAGAAACCGAAATAGAGATGAAAGAACCTGTCTAGAAGCCCAAAGATCGTGACAAATACAGTGTGGTTTTGCTTGAAATCACACCAGAGTAGCCAAGAAAAGCCAAATAGCAAACCCTAGATGCAAGTCGGTGTGGCCTAGGGCCCTTGAAGACCTTGGAGAAGGAAAGCATAGCATTAGAGGGGCCATTGGAGGCTTAGGAGTTGAAGGGAGATCACCGAAGAAGACCGGAGAAGAAGGTCGGTGGTTGAGAGGTGCTAGGGTTAGGTTGAGTGGCTGAGAGAGGAGACGAGATGAGAGAATACAGAGGCGGCGGATTTTGGAAATAAGATAGGGTTAGGGGGTCGTTTGGGATAAAAAAGGAATGAATGGATGAGGGTCGTTGATCTTTTAGATCAACGGCCAGGATTTGACGGGTCTTGGGTTGGGTAGGCGGGTTTAGGGTCTGGGTCAGGTGGTTTGGTTAGAAATTGGGTTGGGGTTGGGTTTAAATTGGGCCGAAATTGAAAGGCAAATCTGGCTATATTTTAAATAGCTAATTTTCCCCATATAATTTATAATAAATAATAAATATTTTCTAGAAAATAATTTTATGTACCAAATTTATTTAAATTAGATATTTAACATTTTAAAAAATATTGGAGATAAATTTTACGCATATAAATGTAATTATACATTAATAAGGCTAATATTGCAATTATATGCAATTTAGCTTTAAAAATACAAAATGCAATTATAAAAATGCACAAAACATATTTTAACCATATTTTGGCATAAATATGGAATTTAAATGACTAAATCACCCCAACAATAATTTGAGGGTGATTATTGGGGGTTTTATGAATAAAAAGGAAGAAAATAAATCAATTTAAATCCTTAAAATTATGGGAAAAATCATAAAAACCTTATGCATGCTTATATACGCATATATATGCTATTTTGAAGGTATTTGTGCATATTAAAAATATAGGAAAAATTGGGTATCAACATCGAGCCTTCAAACCTTATCGAATAACACCAAAAACAAGAATTAAACGTGGATACAAGCTTAAGAACTTAGTATTTTTTCAAAATCCACAAATGATGCCGAAACGCATCAAACCAAATCCGAATGACCTCAAATTTGACACACATGTCACAAATGACACTACGAACTTACAGCCACTCTCGGAATTCGATTCCGAGATCGATACCAAAATTTCGCCTATCGGCCAAAATCGCCAAAAGTCTAACTTTTGCCAATTCAAGCCTAAATCTACTACAGACTTCCAAAACACACTTCGGGCACGCTCCTAACCCCAGACACTCAACAGAGATAATGGAGTCGATGGAATTCCATTCCAGATCCGTCTTCACATAGTTCTAACTACAGTCCAAATTCTAAGACTTAAACTCGCAATTAGGGACTAAGTGTCCCAAAACTCTCTGAATTCCATAACCCATTACTCCGGCAAGTCCCAATAGCAGAAACAAATGTGGGGAAAGCAGTTATTAGGGGATCGGGGCTCAAGCTCTCAAAACGACCGGCCGGGTCGTTACATCCGCCCCCTCTTAAGATAATCTTTCGTCCTCGAACGAGTATAAAGACATACCTGGATCTGTGAAAAGATGAGGGTACTGACTGCGCATATCCTGCTCGGTCTCCCAAGTCGCCTCTTCGACCGACTAACCCCACTACTGCACCTTTAATGATGCAATGTTCTTTGACCTCAGCTTCCGAACCTGACTGTCCAATATAGCCATTGGCTCCTCAACATAAGATAGACCCTTGTCCAACTGAACTGAACTGAAATCCAACACGTGCGATGGATCACCATGATACCTCCTGAGCATGGAAACGTGGAATACTGGATGAACTCCTGCTAGGCTGGGAGGCAAGGCAAGCTCATAAGCAACCTCTCCAACGCGCCACAATACCTCAAAAGGACCAATGAAACTCGAGCTCAGCTTTCCCTTCTTCCCGAACCCCATGACGCACTTCATAGGCGAAACCCAAAGCAAAACCCGATCACCAACCATAAATGAAACATCGCAAACCTTCCGGTCCGCATAACTTTTTTGTCTGGACTAGGCTGTGCGAAGTCTATCCTAAAACACCCTAACCTTCTCCAAAGCATCCTTAACCAAGTTTGTGCCCAATAATCTAACCTTGCCCGGCTCAAACCAACCCCCACTGGAGATCTACACCGCCTACCATAAAGAGCCTCATACAACGCCATCTGAATGCTAGACTGATAACTGTTGTTTTAGGCAAAGTCCGCAAAAGTTAAGAACTGATCCCAAGAACCTCCAAACTCCATCACACATGCACGGAGCATATCCTTAAAAATCTGAATGGTGCGCTCGGACTGTCCATCCGTCTTAGGGTGAAATGTTGTGCTCTTCTCCACCCGAGTGCCCAACTCATGCTGAACGGCTCTCCAGAACCGTGATGTGAACTGTGTACCTCTATCTAAAATGATGGAATCTTGAATACTATGTAGACGAACAATCTCTCAGATATAAATCTCAGCCAACGTCTCTAAAGAATAGGTAGTGCACATAGGAATAAAGTGCGGACTTGGTCAGCCGATCCACAATCACCCAAAATAGCATCGGATTTCCTCAATGTCCGTGGGACTCCAACTACAAAATCCATGGTGATCCGCTCCCACTTCCACTCCGAAATGTCTATTTGCTGAAGCAGGCCACCCGGTCTCTGATGCTCATGCTTCACCTGCTGACAATTGAGGCGTCGTGCTACAAATATATCCTTTTTCATCCTCCTTCACCAATAGTGCTGTCTCAAATTCTGGTACATCTTTGCGGCACCCGGATGGATGGAATACCGCGAACTGTGGGCCTCCTAGAGGATCAACTCCCGAAGCCCATCAACATTGGGTGCACATACCCGACCCTGTATCCTTAATACCTTGTCATCACCAATGGTCACATCTATGGCATCACGATGTATGATTCTATCCTTCAGGACAAGAAAATGAGGGTCATCATGCTGACGCTCTCTGATACGATCAAACAAGGAAGACCGAGAAACCACACAAGCTAGGACCCAACTGGGCTTCGAAATATCTAATCTCACAAACTGGATGACTAAGGCATGGACATCCATCGGCATGGGCCTCTCTACTACTGGTAGGTAAGCCAAAATTCCCAAACTCTCTGCCCGGCGGCTCAAGGCATCGGCCACCACATTATATTTCCCCATGTGGTACAAAATAGTGATATCATAATCGTTAAGCATCTCTAACCACCTCCTCTGACGCAAATTGAGGTCCTTCTGCTTGAACAGATGTTGCAACCTTCGGTGATCAGTATAGATCTCACAAGGAACACCGTACAAATAATGACGCCAGATCTTCAAGGCATGAACAATAACAGCTAGCTCGAGATCATAGACATGATAATTCTTCTCATGCACCTTCAACTGTCTCGACGCATAGGCAATCACCCTACAGTCTTGCATCAAAACCGCTTCGAGCCCAATCCTTGAGGCATCACAATAGACAACATAAAACCCTGAACCTGTATGCAATATCAATAATAGGCTGTAGTCAAAGCTATCTTGAGCTTCCAAAAGCTATCATCACACTCTTCCGTCCATCTGAACGAAGTACCCTTCTGGGTCAGCATGGTCATAGGTGCTGCAATAGATGAAAATCCCTCAACAAATCGGCACTAATAACCTGCCAAGCCCAGAAAACTACAGATCTTAGTGGCTGAGGATGGTCTGGGCCAACTCTGCACTACTTCTACCTTCTTCGGATCCACTCTGATCCCTTCACTCGATACTATATGACCCAAGAATGCCACAGAATCCAACCAGAATTCACATATTGAAAACTTTGCATATAATTTCTTTTCCCTCAAGGTCTGAAGCACCGTCTTCAGGTGCTGCTCATGATCTTCCCGACTCCGGGAGTACACCAGAATATCGTCAATAAACACAATGATGAATGAATCAAGATAAGGCCGGGACATATTGTGCATCAAATGCATAAAAGCTGCAGGGGCATTGATCAATCCAAAATAAATGACATAACAAGGAACTCGTAATGACCATACCGAGTCCTGAAAGCAGTCTTCCGGATATCTAGATCCTGAATCTTCAACTGATGATAACCTAAATGCATGTCAATCTTAGAAAACACTCGATCACCCTATAACTGATCAAACAGGTCATCAATACGAGGCAAAGGATACCGGTTCTTCACTGTAACGTTGTTCAACTGACGATATTCAATGCACATACAAATAGAACCATCATTTTCTTCACAATCAAGATAGGAGCACTCCAAGGTGACACATTGGGCCGAATAAATCCCTTATCAAGCAATTCCTATAACTGTTCCTTCAACTCCTTCAGCTCAGGTGGAGCCATACGATAAGGAGGAATAGAAATGGGCTGAGTGCCTGGCAATAGATCAATGCCAAAATCAAAATCTCTGTCGGGCGGCATGCCCGGAAGATCAGCTAGAAACACATCAGGAAAATCCCTCACTACTGGGACACAATCAACTATGGGGGTATCGATACTGACTATCTCTCACAAAAGCTAGATACGCATTACACCCCTTCTCAACCATTCGCTGAGCTTTAAGAAATGAAATAACTCTACTGGGAGTGTAATCTAATGTACCCCTCCACTTTACTCGCGATAATGGCATAGCCAGCGTCACGGTTTTGGCGTGACAATCAAGGATATCATAATGGGGCAACAACTAGTCCATGCCCAAGATAACATCAAAATCTACCATGCTGAGCAATAATAAATTGGCTCTGGTCTCAAAACCACTAAAAGCAATCAAACATGACCGATAAATGTGGTCCACAATAAGAGAATCTCCCACAAGAGTAGAAACATAAACAGGGTAACTCAAAGAATCCCGAGATACGCCCAAATGTGGGGCAAAATAAGAAGACACATAAGAATAAGTGGAGCCTGGATCGAATATAACTGATGCATCTCTATGACAGACCTGAACAATAACTATAATGACAGAATCTGAAGTGACAGCCTTGGTACGAGCAGGAAGGGCATAGTATCTAGCTTGACCTCCCCCTCTAAGACGACCCTACCTCCCTGACCTCCACCTCAGGCTGGCTGAGCAGGTGGGGTGGCAGATGGTGCTGAAATCATCGCCTGAGGACCTGGTGGGGCACGCTGTGGCTGAGAAGGCTGTGGAGTTGCACCCCTCCTATGTCTGGGACAATCCATCACCATATGGCGGGTGTCGCCACACTTAAAACAAGCTATGGGAGGACGTGGCGGTTGTGACTGGCTCGGGCCAGGTCTGCTAGACTGACAACTGAATGCACCCCATGCAGAATGCACGCTAGATTCTGGAGGTGCATAATAAGGCTCTTGAGGTCTAGGCAGAGCTAGAATACAACTGGCTGCTAGAAAAGCTGGATGAACGGGGTGACTCACATAACCCCTGCCATGACGAACTGCAGTTGGGGCACGGGCACCAGAATAATGACCCAACTCTTGAGACCTCTTGGCCTCCCTCTCCTCCCTATCTCGAGCAAACATGCCCTCTATTCTCCTAGCAATACTCACCACCTGCTGGTTAGAAATATCCATCTCTAATTCCCGGGCCATGCTGCACCTGATATTGGGAATGATCCCCTATATAAACCGGCAAACTCTCTCACGAATTGTAAAAACCAAGGTTGGTGCATGCCTAGCCAAGTTAGTGAAACAAACAGCATATCCAAAACAGTCATAGTACCCTGGCGCGAATGCTCAAACTCTGTGCGCCATGCGTCCCTGAGGCTCTGAGGAACATACTCCCTCAAAAACATATCTGAAAACTGGGTCCAAGTAAGAGAAGCTGCCTCAGCTGGACTGTCCAACTCAAAAGTATGCCACCACTGATAGGCTGCTAGTCACACCTCCTTTTTCACTACACCACCCCGAAGGATAGTGTATAAGGGAGTTTTTCCATTTAAAGTGACATTATAGAAATGGGATTATTTATTCAGAGTCGCCACTTGGGATGGTTTTTTGGTCTCCCAAGTCACCGATTTATTTTTAAATCCCAAATCGAGAAAGATTTCGACTTTCCATTTGAAGTCTGCGAACAAGAAATTCTGAATAAGGAATTCTGTTAACCCGGGGGAAGGTGTTAGGCATCCCCGGATTCCGTGGTTCTAGCACGGTTTCTTGAACTATTACAAGTGGCCTATTATCTGATTTTAATACATGTTTTAGCCTATGGTATAATTTTAAAAATATTTACCGCTTTTAATTAATTTTAAAGAAAATTGAACGTCGTTTAAAACGTGTCTTTGGATCGCGTCACATGAAATGCACCCGCAATCTAAAACATATTTTATTCAACATTTTAGGATTTGGATTTGGGTCACATGAAATGCACACCCGAGTTTAAGAAGGTAAAATTATTAAATAACGCGCCTAAAACAAGTAATGCGTTGTTAACTTTACGGAGGCCATGAAAATTCGCTAAATGGCACGTCCCGAGTTCTAAGGATTTTAAAGATATAATTAAGGAGGGCCACGTAATTTGTGATTTCATTTGACGCGGCGCACCTCGTTTCCATTTTTAAAGGATGTTCTAAATTTCGGGAGGGCCATAACTGTTATTGTCTAATACGGCTCAAACTCCATTCTAATTAATGGGCTCAATCAGTTAGAACTAAATGTGATTGAAGGTTTCCATCCAATTAATTAAAGATTCACATGAGGGGAATTACTCATTTCGAACGAAGGATCAGCCTAGCAAAAATGGACCAAGAGCCCAACTAATAAAAGATGCAATCAAACACAGCCGCAGGATCTAATGTATGAAGAACTGGGCTCCAGATGAAGCCAGGCCCCATGGTGCGTTCACAAAAAAAATAGCAATGATTAGAACTGGGCCCTCGTTAGGCCTGTTTCTTGTGACCTGATCGGCCCATGCCCAAGACACAATAATATAGGCATAATTGACATTAATCACATAAACATGATATCTAATTAACAGATTTAAGTTATGATTTAAATCCTTTGACATAAATTAACTGAAACTTCAATCAACTTCATTTTAAAAAATTGCCTGGGCTGAAAATGAACCCAAATCCGAACAAGGAGAGCTTCCCATAGGGACAGAATCCTTAGCTCGAATCTGCGATTCAGATCACAGGCCAGTTCTTTTAACTTCACTTTTCATTGCAAATAGATGGACAAACTACAGTAGTTAACACGTTCAAACTAAAGAAGATGCATAAATGATTGAATGCAGATTTCGAAACTCTAGTCAAATGATCTCATAGCTAAAACTATGAAAATTAAATACTGAAACATAGAACCATTTCAAACATCTATTAGCCACGGAATTAACACTGGTATCAGCACACATATTAGTCCTAGAATCATTTTCAGGCTCACACAATACTCCACATTTAACATTTAAACTAACATGATAGCAAACCTTGAAAACACTTAATATGGATTACTAAAATTAATCTATACTAGAGCTAACACTACTAAATAGGATATTCATGAGTCCAACAGTCCATATACACAACTTCTCGAATGTTCAACCAAAAAACTTGACAGACAGGTTAACAAAAGAACATCCTGCATTCTAAACATACTATTACTATACTAAAATGAACCAGCTAGGCTAAAGATCATTACACTTTACTATTGAGTTTCGAAATTCTAAGCAAGTATTTGACATTGGAGATTTAAAGAAAAACCATCATTTATTCATGAAACTACCAACAATTACAACTTTCATCATCTCATCCTCATCAACCAGGGAGTTTTAAGGATAGGTACCTGGAAATCGAAAGGGAAAAGAGGTGAGGAATCAGCAAGCAGTTTCGAATGTCAGCAACAGAGTTAAACCAGAAGCAACCAGGGGGAAATCAGCTCTTGAAACAAGTTCGAACCACCAGGATTTATAAATAATATTCAGCTATCAAAAACCACCCAAAATTGAACCAAAGCTCTTGCTAACAAAACAAAATGAAGCCATTTTTAACCCCTTTGGATATCCAGAATATGATTTCAAACTTAAAAGCTTCAGGAGTCAACTAGTTCTTAATGGAACAGTGAATTCTTTGTATTTTAAGCCGTATGTATTTGATCTCTTTTTTTTTTTTAGTTCTTCCAAAATTTCTAGGCTCTAAGATCTTTTGGCTCTAAAAATCTCACTTGCGAGGCAAGGATATAATGCCTTTATAGGCAAGCAAGTAGGGAAACTTCAGATTTTTGTTTTGCCACTTAGGTCCTCTTTTAATTTCTGCTTTTTGCTTAAAAGTCCCTAGGATTCTGACTTGTTTTCCAAGTTATCTACCTAAAAGCCTGAAATTGGCTGAAAATCCTTGCTAGAAGCTTCTAAGTTAGTTACCCTGAAGATTCTCTCACTTAGACTACCTATATTGCCCCTGATTAATCCTATATTTACCCCTCAAAACCCACCAATTATTACTTCAGGAACCAAATGGGTATGGGTTGTGAGTCCAATGGACTCTAATGGTTCAAATAAACTTGGGCTCAAATTCAAACCAAACCCAAACCTCCTTGAGTGGGGTCTAAGCTAATCTCAAAGCCCAAGCAACCAAGGTGACCCAAACCCAAGTCAGGAGTCCGGTGCATGTGAAAAGAAAAACTTAAGTAAATTCAGAAAATTAAAAACTAAGCTAATTAAATATCACAAACAGGCAGGGAACTAATTGAGATATTAAAATAGCCTAATTAAATTAAACTAAGTAGGCTAACCTAACAAGAGAAAATCAGAAACCTAACATTAATGAAAATTCAACAAGCCAAGGACAAACAATTCGAATCATCAGAGAAATGATCAAGTTTTAACCAGAGAAAAGGAAAAGAAAAGGATATAGACGAAAGAAAAGATGAACCAAAACCATAAATGGAGACAAAGATAGATAGAAACTTACCTATTCACATTCGAACTCGACTGTCCTTCCAATTTAAACCGCGAGATAATGTCAATCACCTGTTCTTTGTCAGGAACAGGCAAATAACATTATTCCGCGATAAAATTGGGCCTAAAACTCGTGAATACTGGAGAGGAAACCTTGCATGTTCAGGATCCAGATTGAACACTTAAGGCTTGAACCTCGGATTCAATATTCGAGGAGCTCGAGGGGGATTCGAGGGAAGAGGATGATGGATTTGGGATGAGAGAGGTCTGGTGGTCCATCGGTGTTAGTTTGGGGTTGATTGGTGGTGGTGGCGCCACCGGAGAAAATAAGGGCGGCGCTAGGGTTTGGATTTATGATCTGAAATTCGAGCAAATCAAGCCGTATTTGATGGAAAAGGGGTGTGGTTTTGAAAAGAGGGGGAGGAGGAGAACCTATGGTGTATTTTTGGGGTGGTTTGGGGACTCGCCGCCACCGTGGGTGATTTCCGGCGGCGGCAGACGGCGGCTCAGGGAGGGGCTGTCTCTAGGGTTGCTGGGGTGTGAGAGGAGACTGATTAGGGGGGAGTAGGGTCGTTAGGACACTTATATATTAAGTGGTCCTCAGTTCTCGTCCGTTAGATCTTCCAACCTCGACGGTTGAGATCAAAAGGAGAGCGCACGGCGTCGTTTGGGGGGGGGGGACTGGACCGGGTATTAAAACGGGTTTGGGCTGGTATGGGGCGGTTTGGGACGGGTTCAGGGAATTTTTGGATTGGGCTGGTGATTTGTATTTGGATTGGCCCAAAACTTGGATCCTTATCAGGCCAAATTTTCTCCTCTTTTTCTTTATTTACTTTTCTTTTAATTCCCTTTCTTTTTATTTCTTCTTTTCTTCTCTTTTCAAACTTAAAAATAAAATCTGAATTAAATCCTAGGACCTAATTAAACTAATTAAACCTAAATGATGATTAACATAATTAATTAAGACAAAATGAAGGAAAACTAACAAAATTCGAAGCTAAAAATCAATATTTTTTTTGTGATTTTTGTAAAACCTTAATTACTAATTAATCTAAATTTGTAAAATTAAATCCTAAATGCAAATGCAATATTTTTTTTGTATTTTTTATGAATTATCTAAATTAAACATGCACACAAAAATGCAAACACACACAAAAATGATGCAATTAAATCCTATAAATCAAATAATTAAAAGGAAAATCCTACATCTAAGAATTCTGTTGGAGTAATTCGCGCAAGGCAAAAATCACGTGCTCACACTGCTCCTCGAAGCTGGAAGGCAGTGAAAGAAACCCCACTCGATCCTGATATACCCATAGTGCGAAGGATACGGTAGCAGTCCTCCAGAAGTCCCAGAGCATCCTCTAATGCTAGACCACTGAATGTAGGAGGCTTGTACTCCATGAACCTCTCAAGCCTCCACTTCTCATCCTCTAAAGTTGCTCCCCCGTCCTCGGGCTGAACAGGGGCTACAGGCGGTACCGGTATATCCTATGGGATCTGATCAACCTGGACCCGCTGCTCTGGGGTGCGGGCGGCGAAAGACTATGCTTCTCCCCCAGCCTGAGATGTGGCCGCAACAATGGGAACCAACCCTACCTGAGCTAGTGTGGTGTATATTCAAGAACAGAAGACAGGAGTTTATCATTTGATATATAAGAATCTCGCACGACTAGGAATCAAATGAAGTGGAATTTTCCTAACAGTTACATAGCCTCTCGAAGATAAGTACAGATGTCTTCGTACTGATCTGCGACACTCTAATAAATCAGCTTGTGATTCATGACTCCTATGAACCTAGAGCTCTGATACCAACTTGTCACAACCCGAGATGTTCTTCCTCCGTGAACTGTCGTGACGGCACCTAGTCTTTACGACTAGGTAAGCCTAACAAATTTGCGGAAAAAGAAATAAAAATACAAATCTAGCAACTTAACAGGTAAATGTAACAAAGGAGTTAAAATGCCGCTCGGCATATACAATAATAATGCCCTCGTTTGAACATAGCACTCCCAAAATCCGAAATCTCATGAATAACAAGCTAAAGAAGTACATAATGTTTGTAACTCCAGAAAGTCTAACAACAAAGAAAATACAAGAAGTCTGCAACTAAAGGAGAAATAGAGAGGGACTTCTAGGTTTACGGACGCGACATATATACCTCGAAGTCTCTAGATCACCCCGTCTCACTGGAAATATGCATGAGAAGTAGAACCCGGATCTGCACACAAAAAACATGCGCAAGAAAGGGCGTGAGTACACGACAACGTTACCTAGTAAGTGCCAAGCCTAACCTCAGTCGAGTAGTGACAAGATCAGGTCAGGGCCCTACTGATTTATATATATAACAATGTAAAAGGGTAAGAACAGTGACAGTTTAATATAATACTAACAATCCGTAAAGATGAAATTACAGAAAAGAAATAGCTCAAACATAGGAAAATACCAACAGGGGATCTCCGGGTATACCGTCCCGTAGTCCCAAATTTAAATGTATAGAGGAACTCCTGAGATATTGTCCCGTAGTCCAAATCTTAAATATGTAGGGGAGTCTCCCAGAATACTGATCCGTAGTCCCAAATAACTATCCAGTGCAGGGGGATCTCCCGGGATGTCATCCCGTACTCCCAACGTGAATATGCAGGGAATTTCCTAGAATATTGATCCGTAGTCCCAAAGTAAACACACAACCGTCTCAAGAAACAAATCTACAGTTTTATTCAAGAAAAGCAGGAATTTCTACTCTAAGCATGCTGTATAGAATCCAAATAAGTAGGTCAAGTTGATAAGGCAGTTAAGTCACAAAATCATGCTTTCCTAGGCTAAACAGGAAACTTCAAGTACAAGTATTGCTCAATTAAAAGAAAACACAGATATTTACTTAATGAAAACTAGGTATTTCAAAAATTAGCACGTGTACGCACTTGTCACCTCACGTACACTGCATTCACATAACAACAGTACCAAAATCCTAAGGGGAATTTCCCCACACAAGGTTAGGCAAGCCACCTACCTCGAACTAACTCAAAATCAATCAAATATCACGCCCTTGCAACGATTATACAACTCTGAATGGCCCAAATCTAATCAAATCAATTACATAACGTAAATATAACTACAAACAACTAATTAACTAATAAAATTGAAGCTAAGGCAAAAAAATAGAAAAACGCCCAAAATTTCTCCCCGGGCCCACGTCTCGGAATCAGATAAAATTTAAAAAATTAAGAACTCCCGTTCACTCACGAGTACACTCAACCAAAAATCATCAAAATCCGATGTCAAAATCTCACTCAAAACTCGGATTCTCAATTGGGGGATTTTGCTCCCATTTTCAAACCATTACCCTTAATTTCCTTAAATTAGAAGAGGAAAATAACAATAGATTATAATATTATGACCAAATTAGAGTTAGAATTCGTTACCCAATGAATTCCCTTCAAAATCCCTCGAAAAATCGTCTCCCACCGAGCTCCAAATCAATTTTTGTGTTTTGAAATTTCAAACCCTCGAATTCTCTATTTCTGCCCAGTGATTACTGCATCTGTCGGTCCATGGGGCCGCACGTACAGAAAAGACATCGCAGGTGCGCAATATCACTTAAAGGCCTGGGTGCAGAAACCCAGCCGCATCTGCGAGCCCAGGTGAAACACACCCGAGGCCCTCGGGACCTCAACCAAACCTACTATTTAGTCCTATAACATCATTTTAACTTATTCAAGACTTCTAACCTCAACAAATAACACCAAAAACAAGAATTAAACATGGATTCAATCCTAAGAACTTAGCTGTTTTCCTAAATCCACAAACGATGACGAAACACGTCAAACCTAATCCGAATGACCTCAAATTTGACACAGCTCACAAATGAGACTACGAACCTACATCCACTCTCTAAATTCCATCCCGAGCTCGATACAAAAATTTCTCCTAACGATCGAAATCGCCGAAAATCTAACTTTTGCCAATTCAAGCCTAAATCTACTACATACCTCCAAAACACACTCTGGGCATTCTCCTAACCCCAAAATCACTCAACAGAGCTAACAGAGTTGATGAAATTCCATTTCGGATCTATCGTTACATAGTTTTGACTACAGCCCATGTTCTAAGACTTAAACTCAGATTTAGGGACTAAGTGTCCCAAAACTCTACGAATTCCATAACCAATTACTCCAGCAAGTCCCAATAGCAGAAACAAACGTGGGGAAAGGAGTTATTAGGGATCGGGGCTCAAGCTCTTTAAACGACCGGGCGGGTCGTTACAAAAAGCCCCAAAATCGAACAATCACCGTACCTCTAGCCAAGCATCCGCAAACCAAAACACAGGTTCCTTCCTAAAATGCCGCTCTTCACATATGATATCCAATAATTCCAACATTTTGTTAACTTCCGATATCCATCCAGAAAGAAACCATAATGTACAACATATTCCTTATGCCCATAGCAGACAGCTGACTCAAGCCGTGGCCAACACCATCGAGAACTCTCCGAGACCCGCCCGCACGCAACTAAGCCATCAAGACCGTGATGTTGCCCAAACTCACACCACTAATTGGGATTTTGAGGCGGAAGATGTAATTATAAATACCCAACGCGAGTCGGTTTCTTTCCACTTGGATAATATTTTTGGTGTTGTTGTTTTTTAAGTATATAAAAGATCTAGGGTCGTGACTTCCACCTAGGTGGTTATCTAACTGATTGTAAACTCTACGGTAAGTTTGATTGCACGGGGTGTAGTATCGCAATCACACGCGACCACTAAATATCTCTCAGTAGTTAGAGTTATTTTGCCCAATTAGGCTTTCTAAAGTCCAAATAGGTATTGCACAAAAACGAGTGATAAATGCTCAAGTTGGGTCTTACAATCTCTAGATTCAACCCTTTAATTGGGGCTATCAATTTCTTAAGTTCAACCCAATTCCTTGTTAGCCAAGTTTTCCTAGACTTAGTCTCTCTTTCTCAAGTAGAAACTAAGTCAAATAGGCATGAATAAGTGTTTCCAACCATTAATTCTAGAATTCAAGCAAGAACTAGGCTAAACATCATTAACTCAATCACAAACAAGCCCTAAATCAAACACCCATTAAGTACCCACACTAGATTTGGGTCACAACCCTAGCTAGAAATTTAGCTACTTTTGGGAAGTGAAGAAATTAAAGAAGAAAAGAAAATTAAACCCATATTAGATGATTAAGCGAAGAAAATCTTAATGTTAAAATGTTAAACTATTACAAAGTTACTCAATACAGTAAAGAAAAATGACTATCTATTCTCAGGTGCACCAAATTTACAAAACTTGACCGAAAAAATGGCAAGAAGTTCTATTTATACTAAGCTGAAAATATCTGACAAAATCTCCCCTACAAAGCTACTGCGGTCGCACAATTCTATGGGCGGTCCGCATGTTGAGATTGACTGGTCAATTGGGCTTTCTTGGTTGCATAAAATTGGAACGCCATCGCACTTCATTTAGTTGTTTCGACCACACATTTCTGAGTGCTGCCGAACACTTGAACTTGGACTGGAGCTGGCCTTAATTATGCAGACCACACACTTATGAGTGCGGCCGCACTTTGGCTTCCTACCGCCGCACAATAATAGTGTGGTCCGCACTCCGAACATGCAAGTTCTCTGAAGCTTGTTTTTTGCGGTTGCACAATAAGTGTGCGCTCCGCACTTTGTGAGGAAATTCCATCAGTGCACCTTTAGAGTTTGCGGTCGCACACAATATTATGTAGTTCTCACTGTGGCCTTTTTTGCCTTGTTTGGCACTTGTCTATTTTTGCTCCTTTTTGAGTTGATTTTCACTTCTTTAGCTCGTTTCCCAAGATTTTTGCAAGAAAGCACATTTCATTAGTTCTCGGGAATACCTTTAAGCATTTTTGAGCTAAAATATAGGTAAAGGATTGCAAATAAGTAGTCAAAATCCCTACTTATCAACTCTCCAAACTTATGCTTTTGCTTGTTCTTAAGAAAATAAGGTGATTCCCACCTCCATAATAAAAGATCCATTTCAGCTGACCTAAGGTGAATCAAACACACATCAATTGAGACCAACAATTATCCACAACACGTATGAATTATCAACAATGCAATGATTTGACTTTTTGAGTACAATAGTTCTAATGTGACACTAGAGGATCAAAAGTTGACTTATTCATCAAGGAAGCTCTCTCTTTCATGTAGGTCATTGTGGATCCCAAACTCCTCCTCTTCTACTCTCTATTAGCATAACTCACTTAGGAATGTGACAATCAAATCATAGATCGTGAAAAGTTTGTTCATCTCTCTCAAAAGAATGTCACAAGTACGACTCTAAGTACCATATGCTTGCCCCTTATGTAAATTACCACTAATGTAAGCTCACTCAACTTGAAATCAATTAGGGTTTTTTCGGGATGTAATGAAGTCTTTTGGATCAAGGTAGGACTTGTTGGGAAAGATTCATCTTTTCTTAAGAACTCCATTTTCTCTTTTTTGCTCATACTTTATCGACTCTTTGAGTCAATTTCTTTTTCCTTGCGGGAACTAGAGGGACTTAGATTCCCTCTTTGTTGGTCATGATACTCATTTTCTCCTTTTATGTTTACTTCATGCCTTAGATATTTGTTTTTATTTGAATCCCTTCAACTATTTACTTTATTCACTTTCTTTTTGGCATTTTTCTTTTTTTTTTATTTTTTTATTTTCTTTGCCTTCCTTTTCCTCATTTCTTTACTCTTCTTTGTACCTTTATATTACTTTCAAACTCCATGTCTTTCCCCCAAACGTATGACTTAGCGAATTGTTTCTCAAGAATGCTAAGGATAGATCGAGTGCCAAGAGAGAGTCATTATAGCACGGATAAAGGCTTGTAACTTGGTTATAAAAAAACATTCGGGGCAAGTTCTAGACTATTAGCACGGGTATTTGGACTTGCAATTCAATATATCACCTCTCACGCTGCTGGACTGCTAAAGAGAATGGAGTCAAGGACCCACAACTCCCATATTTAATATTGAGAATCACAAATGGCTCGACGGAACCACTCGATGACTGCTTAAGTCAACACAGGAGTCAAAAGGTCACAACTAGAGCTATTTTCTGCTAACAACTTGTTTTTAGCCATAAGGCCGTAGGTAAATGTGTTGGAACCAAGTGAAGCATGCTTGAGACCCTTTTATTCATTACTACTATTTTTTTCCTAAACCTAAAAGAAAACAGACTCAATCCCTTAAGAAGGTTGTCACGCCATCCATCGTTGGAAAGATCCACCTAGTTCACAAAAAACCCACTGTCATGACCCGGATTTCCCACCCACGGGAGTCGTGATGGCACCTACTCGTGAAATCTAGGCAAGCCAACTATTGAGATTCTAACACATTAACAATTAATCTGAAAATATATGAATAGAAGTTAAAACTAAGCAGAGATAAAATGCGGAAGTCTTTTAACAATTTCAAATACTCCAATACATGTTTAACCCGAGAACCCGATGTAACAACTTCATGAACGACTACGAATCAGTGCAAGTACAAGTCTGAAAGAAGTACAACTGTTCTCGAAAACAAAAGAGACATCTGAGAACTAAAACGGAAAAAATGGGGACTTCAGGCTCTGCGGACGCTAGCAGGTCTACCTTGGTCTCCGTGGACTGAAGACAACTACCTCAAGCTATACACTGGGTCCGACACCGAAATATGCACAAAAGAGTGCGGAGTGCAGTATCAAAACACTCGACCCCATGTGCTGGTAAGTGTCGAGCCTAACCTCAGCGAAGTAGTGACGAGGCTAGGACAAGACAACCATATAAACCTGTGCAGCTAAATTATATGCAAACGGATAATAATAACAAGATCTAGCAGTTAAAGATGGGAAGGGGAACATGCTGCGGGGAACACCAAGTACTAACAGAATTTTAGTATAGAAGCATAGAGAACATCATAATTTATATCCACAAGAATAGGAAAGCAGTAACACGTGCACGTCATCACCATTCGTGCTTTTACTCCTGCACGCAACTAAGCCATCAAGACCGTGATGTCGTCCAAACTCACACCACTAATTGGGATTTTGAGGCGGAAGATGTAATTATAAATACCCAATGCGAGTTTGTTTCTTTGTACTTCTAATGATTATGCTAATGATTTCAAATGAAAAGCTAAGTGATAATATTTTTGGTGTTGTTGTTTTTCAAGTATATAAAAGATCTAGGGTCGTGACTTCCACCTAGGTGGTTATCTAACTGATTGTACACTCTATGTCAAGTATGATTAGACGGGTCGTAGTATAGCAATCACACGCGATTACCCACTGAATATCTCTCAGTAGTTAGAGTTATTTTGCCCAACTAGACTTTCTCAAGTCCAAATAGGTATTGCAAAAAAATGAGTGATAAATGCTCAAGTCGACTCTTACTATCTCTAGATTCAAACCTTTAATTGGGGCTATCAATTTCTTGAGTTCACCCCAATTCCTTGTTAGCCAAGTTTTCCTAGACTTAGTCTCTCTTTGTCAAGTAGAGTCTAGGTCAAATAGGCATGAATCAGTGTTTGCAACCATTAATTCTTGAATTCAAGCAAGAACTAGGCTAAATATCACTAACTCAATCACAAACAAGTCCTAAATCAAATACCCATTAAGTACCCACACTAAGGTTGGGTCACAACCCTAGCTAGAAATTTAGCTACTTTTGGGAAGTGAAGAAATTAAAGAAGAAAAGAAAATTAAACCCATATTAGATGACTAAAGGAAGAAAATCTAATGTTAAAATGTTAAACTATTACATAGTTACTCAATACAGTAAAGGAAAACGACTATCTATTCTTAGGTGCACCAAACATACAAAACTTGACCTAAAAATGATAAAAAGTTCTATTTATACTAAGCTGAAAATATCTGACAAAATTGCCCCTACAGAGCTTGTGCGGTCACACAATTCTGTAGGCGGTCCGCATGTTGAGATTGACTGGTCAATTGGGTTTCTTCGGTTGCATAAAATAGGAACGCTGTCGCAATTAATTTAATTGTGCGGACCATACAATTCTGAAGGCTGCCGCACACTTGAACTTGGACTGGAGCTGGCCATCGTTATGCGGACCGCACATTTATGAGTGCAGCCGCACTTTGGCTTCCTACCGCCGCACAACAATAGTGCAGTCCGCACATATTCAATCTCCCAACATGCAAGTTCTCTGAAGCTTGTTTTTAACGGCTGCACAATAAGTGTGTGCTCCGCACTTTGTGAGGAAATTCCATCATTGCTCCTTCAGAGTTTGCAGCCGCACACAATATTATGCGGTTCTCACTGTGGCCTTTTTTGCCTTGTTTGGTACATGTCTAATTTTGCTCCTTTTTGAGTTGATTTTCACTTCCTTGGCTAGTTTCCCAATATTTTTGCAATAAAGCACATTTCATTAGTTCTCGGGAATACCTTTAAGCATTTTGAGCTGAAATGTAGGTAAAGGATTGCAAATAAGTAGTCAAAATCCCTACTTATCAACTCCCCCAAACTTAAGCTTTTGCTTGTCCTCAAGAAAATAAGGTGATTACCACCTCCATAATAAAAGAGCCATTTCGGTTGGCCTAAGGTAAATCAAACACACATCACTTGAGACCAACAATTACCCACAACACGTATGAATTATCAACAATGCAATTATTAGACTTTTTGAGTACTATAATTCTAATGTGACACTAGAGGATCAAGAGTTGACTTATTCATCAAGGAAGCTCGCTCTTTCATGCAGGTCATTGTGGATCCCAAACTCCTCCTCTTCTACTCTCTGTTAGCATAACTCACTTAGGAATGTAACAATCAAATCAAGGATTGTGAAAAGTTTGCTCATCCGTCTCAAGAGAATGTCACTAGTACGACTCTAAGTACCATATGCTTGCCCCTTTTTAAAATTACCACTAATTTAAGTTCACACAACTTGAAATCAACTAGGGCTTTTTCGGGATGCAATGAAGTCTTTTGGATCAAGTTGTTGGGATAGATTCATCTTTCCTTAAGAACTCTATTTTCTCTTTTGGCTCATTCTTTATCGACTCTTTGAGTCAATTTCTTTTTCCTCAGGGGAACTAGAGGGACATAGAGACCCTCTTTCTTGGTCATGATACTCATTTTCTCTTTCTTTGTTGACTCCATGCCTTTGATCTTTGTTTTTATTTGAATCCCTTTAACTATTTACTTTATTCACTTTCTTTTTGGCATTTTTCTTTTTGTTATTTCTTTATTTTCTTTTCCTTCCCTTTTCTTCAATTCTTTACTCTTCATTGTACCTTTATATCACTTTCAAACTCCTTGTCTCTCCCCCAAACTTATGACTTAGCCAATAGTTTCTCAAGAATGCTAAGGAAAGATCGAGTGCCAAGAGAAGGTCATAATAAAACGGATAAAGGCTTGTAACGTGGTTATTGAATGAAAAAGGGCTTAGGATCAAACGGTTTGACTAGGGATATCACATTGGTAGGCTACGAAAGATTTCAAATTGGATCAAGGAGAGCCTACAACATTTCTCAAGCCAACCTACACTTAGAATTTTGCCTAGAAAAACATTTGGGGCAAGTTCTAGACTATTAGCACGCGTACTTGGACTTGCAATTCAATATATCACCTCTCACGCTGCTGGATTGCTAAAGAGAACGGAGTCAAGGACCCACAAATCCCATATTTAATATTGAGAATCACAAATAGCTCGACTGAACCACTCGATGACTGCTTAAGTCAACACAGGAGTCAAAAGGTCACAACTAGAGCTATTTTCTGCTAACAACTTGTTTTTAACCATAAGGTTGTAGGTAAATGTGTTGGAAACAAGTGAAGCATGCTTGCGACCCTTTTATTCATTACTACTATTTTTTCCCTAAACCTAAAGAAAACAAACTCAATCCCTTAAGAATGTTGTCACCCCATCCATCGTTGGGAAGAGCCACCTGGTTCACACAAAGCCCACTGTCACGACCCGGATTTCACGCCCTCAGGAGTCGTGATGGTGCCTACTCATGAAAGCTAGGCAAGCCAACTATTGAGATTCTAACACATTAACAATTTATCCGAACATATATAAATAGAAGTTAAAACAAAGCAGATATAAAATGCGGAAGTATTTTAACAATTTCAAATACTCCAATACGTGTCTAACTTGAGAACCTGGTGTAACAACTTCACGAACGACTACGATTTACTACAAGTACAAGTCTGAAAGAAGTACAATTATTCTCGAAAACAAATAAGACAGCGGAAAACTAAAACGGGAAAAAGTGGGACTTCAGGCTCTGCGGACGCTAGCAGATCTACCTTGGTCTCCCTGGACTGAAGACATACCTCAAGCTATACGCTGGGTCCGGCACCAAAATCTGCACAAAAGAGTGCAGAGTGTAGTATCAGCATAACCGACCCCATGTGCTGGTAAGTGTCGAGCGTAACCTCAGCGAAGTAGTGACGAGGCTAGGACAAGACAACCTTATAAACTAGTGCAGTTAAATCATATGCAAACAGATAATAATAACAAGATCTACCAGTTAAAGATGGGAATGGAACATGCTGCGGGGAACGCCAAGTACTAACAGAATTTTAGTATAGAAGCATAGAGAACATCATAATTTATATCCACAAGAATAAGGAAAGCAGTAACATGTGCACGCCATCACCCTTCGTTCTTTTACTCTCATTCTCACCATTAAAGTCAACAGATTCGACACAACATCAATATTCGTGCTTTTACCTCACATAATCATGGCACGACATTATCCTTCGTGCACTAACACTCATATCATGGCACGACATTATCCTTCGTGCATACTCTCAATTCATGGCACGACATCACCCTCCGTGCATTAACAATCACAATATCGGCATGGCATCACCCTTCGTGCATTAACACTCACAATATCACGCACGGCATCACCCTTCTTGCTTTACACTCTTCCTTACCCAATCAACAACAACAAAGCAATTCGGGAAAGGGAATGAACAAGATAAACAATAACATCCCGGTAAGGGAATCAGTTTATATCTCATCTCGTTTCAACAATTACTCCACAACACGAGTCTCAACTTGAGGCAATGCTAAACAATGGTCAATTACCAAGAATACTTCCATAAGCCTCGTTCAACATTGATAATCACCAAACTAATTATGGACAACACATAATAGAGTCAAAACCATCATGGTATAAGACTCACGGCATGCTAGACACTAACGTATAGATACTCGTCACCACACCTATACGTCGTACTCAACACTTAACATGTAGCAAATAAGACCACAACTCATATTCCCTCAAGCTAAGGTTAGACCAAACACTTACCTCAATTCCACGAACAAATCAAGCCTCAACTACCGCTTTACCTCTCGGTTCCACTTCCATTCCGTTTGTATATAGTCATAATTTACTTAATAACATCAATAAATGCTAAATAAACCAATTCTAATGTATGAAAATAGATTTCCCAATGTTTTCCCCAAAAAGTCAAAAACCGACACGGTCCTGCTTGGTCAAAACCCGAAGTTCGAACCAAAACCCGATCACCCATTCACCCACGAACTCAAATATATAATTTATTTTGAAATAGGACCTCAAGTCGAGGTCAAAATCCCCAAAATATGAAAATCCTAATTCCTACCCAAAAACACCCAAATTCCCATGAAAATCCCTATATTTTGTGATGAAATCTTGTAAAAAAATGGATTATATTGAAAGAAATGAGTTACAAATGACTTACTAATGATTCCGAGAAGAACCTTTCTTTGGAAAATCGCCCAAGAGAGCTTAGGGTTTGAGGGAGTTGGAAAAATGAAGAAAATTTTATCTAAGTTAGAATTTACACATGCGCAGTTATCGCATTTGCGATGACAGGTTCGCAAACGCGAACTCACAAATGTGGCCCAGGCTTCGCAAATGCGAAGGAAGGCCTGCCCTATTTACTTCGCAAATGCAAATCATCGTTCCCAATTGCGATCTATGCTCTTGTCTAATTTGCGACTCTAAACTTCGCAAATTCGAAGGTCCCCATCCAGCCCAATCATCGCAAATGCGATAGAAGTTCACAAATGCGAGCTAGCTTTTGCGAGCCAGGCTTCGCAGCTGTGAAGCCTGGAGACCTGCAACACACCGGCAGTTTTTCCTAAGTCCAAATTCACTCCGTGGCCTATCCAAAACTCACCCGAGCCCTCGGGGCTCCAAACCAAATATGCACACAAGTCTAGAAACATCATACGGAGTTGCTCGTGTAATCAAATCATCAAAATAACATCAACAACTACGAACTTAGCCTCAAAATCAAAGAAATTCTCAAGAACACCTACAGTTACCATTTTCACAACCGAGGGTCCAATTTATATCAATTCAAATCCGATTCCTACCAAACTTCATAGATTCGACATAAACATTATTTTAAACCTGTACCGGGATCCGGAACCAACATACGGGCCCGATACCATCACATTCAAGCATTATTCAATTTCCCAACTTCTTATATTTTTCAATTAAACAATTTCCTTTAAAAATTTATTTCTCGGGCTAGGGACCTCGGAATTCAATTCCGGACAAACGCCCAAATCCCATATTTTGCTACGGACCCTCCGGGACCATCAAATCACGGGTCCGGGTCTGTTTACCCGAAATATTGGCCGAAGTCAACTTAATTCAATTTTAAAGGAAAAAATTTAGCATTTCCTCAATTTTTCACATACAAACTTTCCGGAAGCGCGCCCAGACTGCGCACGCAAATCAAAGATAAGAAAAATGAGGTCCTGAAGGCCTTGGAACCCCGGACTGGGTTCTAAAACACGAGATGACCTTTTGAGCCATCACATTCTCCACCTCTAAAACAATCGTTCGTCCTCGAACGGACATAAGAAAAGTACCTGAGTTGGTAAAAATATGGGGATATCGGCTCCGCATATCGGACTCGGACACCCAGGTCGATGCCTCAACAGGCTGACCTCTCCACTACACACGAATTGGAGGGAAATTCTTCAATCTCAGCTGACGAACCTGCCGGTCTAGAATAGCTACCGGCTCCTCCTCATAGGTCAAGTCCTTGTCCAACTGGACAGTGTTGAAGTCTAACACGTGGGATGGATAACTGTGATACTTCCGAAGCATGGACACATGAAACACTGGATGCACAACTAATAAACTCGGCGGCAACACAAGTGTATTAGCCACCTCTCCCACTCGATCAAGAATCTCAAAAGGCCCGATGAACCTAGGGCTTAGCTTGCCCTTCTTCCCAAATCTCATCACGCCCTTCATGGGCGACACCCGAAGCAACACTCGCTCTCCGATCATGAATGACACATCACAAACCTTACAGTCAGCATAACTCTTTTGCCTGGACTAAGCTGTACGAAGTCTATCCTGAATGATCTTAACCTTGTCCAAGGCATCCTGTACTAGATCCATACCCAACAACCGAGCCTCTCCCAGCTCAAACCACCCAACCGGCGACCGACACCGCCTACCATATAATGCCTCATAAGGAGCCATTTGGATGTTCAACTGATAGTTGTTGTTGTAGACAAACTCCGCTAAAGGAAAGAACTGATCCCACGAGTCTCCATAGTCAATAACACAAGCTCGGAGCATATCCTCAAAAATCTGAATAGTACGCTCGGACTGTCCGTCCGTCTAAGGATGAAATGTTGTGCTCAACTCAACCTGTGTGCCCAACTCACGCTGAACTACCCTCCAAAAATGTGAGGTAAACTATGTACCTCGGTCAGAAATGATAGACACAGACACCCCATAAAGACGAACAATCTCCCAGATAAAGATCTCAACTAACCTCTTTGATGAATAGGAGACTGCCATAGGAATGAAATGTGCTAACTTGGTCAGCCTATCAACAATAAGACACACTACATCGAACTTCCTCTTAGTCCGTGGGAGTCCAACAACAAAGTCCATAGTGATGCGTTCCCACTTCCACTCAGGAATCTCAATCCTCTGAAACAAACCACCAGGTCTCTGATGCTCGTACTTTACCTGCTGACAATTCAAACAACGAGCTACATATGCAACAATATCCTTCTTCATCCTCCTCCACCAATAATGCTACCGCAAGTCCTGATACATCTTAGCGGCGCCCGGATGAATAGAACACCAGGAACTATGGGCCTCATGTAGAACCAACTCTCGAAGACCATCCACATTAGGCACACAAACTCGATCATGCATCCTCAAAACTCCATCATCTCCAACTGTAACCTGCTTGGCACCCCCGCGCCGCACTGAGTCCCTAAGGACAAGAAAATGAGGATCATCATATTGTCGATCTCTTATACGCTCAAATAACGAAGAACGAGCGACTGTGCAAGCTAGAACTCGGTTGGGCTCAGAAACATCCAACCTCACGATCTTATTGGCTAAAGCCTGAACATCCAAAGCAAGCGGTCTCTCACCGATCGGAATATACGCAAGACTGCCCATACTAACTGACTTTCTACTCAAAGCATCTGCCACCACATTAGCCTTTCCCGGATGATATAAGATGGTGATATCATAGTCTTTGAATAGCTCCAACCACCTTCTCTGCCTCAAATTTAGCTCCTTCTGCTTGAGCAAGTACTGTAGACTCTTGTAATCCATGAACACCTCACATGACACGCCATATAAATAGTACCTCGAAATCTTTAGCGCGTGAACAATGGCTACTAGCTCCAAATCATGAACTGGATAATTCTTCTCGTGAATATTCAACTGTCGCGAAGCATTAGCAATGACCTTGCCATCCTGCATCAACACCGCACCAAGTCTAATACAAGATGCGTCACAATATACTGTATATGGCCCTGAACCCGTGGGCAAAACCAACACTGGTGCCGTAGTCAAAGCTGTCTTGAGCTTCTGAATGCTTGCCTCAGACTCGTCCGACCACCTGATTTGGGCACCCTTCTGGGTCAACCTGGTCATTGGGGCTGCTATAGATGAAAACCCCTCAACAAACCGACGGTAGTAACCCGCCAAACCCAAGAAACTCCGGATCTCTGTAGCTGATGTGGGTCTAGGCCAGTTCTTGATTGTCTCTATCTTCCTCGGGTCGACCTGAATACCCTCTGCTGATACAATGTGACCCAAGAAAGCAACTGATCCCAACCAAAACTCACACATCGAAAAGTTGGCATACAACTGACTATCTCTTAAAGTCTCAAGAACGACTCGAAGATGTTGCTCGTGCTCCTCCCGTCTGCAAGAATAGATCTAAATATCATCAATGAAGACGATCACAAAGGAATCCAGGAAAGGCTTGAATAGTCGGTTCATCAAGTCCATAAAAGCTGCTACTGCATTCGTCAACCAAAATAACATCACGAAGAACTCATAATGCACGTACCGAGTGCGGAAAGTTGTCTTAGGGACATCGGATGCCCTAATCCTCATCTGATGGTAGCCAGATCTCAAATGAATCTTCAAAAACACTTTGGCACCCTGAATCTGATCAAACAAATCATCAATCCTTGGCAATGGATACTTATTCTTGATTGTGACCTTGTTCAATTGCCGATAATCTTTACACATCCTCATCGACCCATCCTTCATTTTCACAAACAACACCGGCGCACCCCTGGGCAAGATACTAGGTCTAATAAAGCCCTTATCAAGCAAGTCTTGCAGCTTCTCCTTCAATTCTTTCAACTCTGGCAAGGCCATACGATATAGCGGGATAGAAATAAGCTGAGTGCCCGGAGCCAAATCAATGCACAAGTCAATATCCCTGTCGGTGGCATCCCCAACAGGTCTGGAGGAAATACCTCTGGAAACTCAGGAACAATGGGCACAAAATCCATAGAAGGAACCTTAACACTAGAATCACGAACATATGCCAACTAGACCAAAAATCCCTTATCAGCCATACGCCAACACTTCATAAATGAGATAACCCTGCGGGTGGAATGACCAGGAGTCCCTCTCCACTCTAAACAAGGTAAACCCGGTAAGGTTAAGGTCACGGTCTTGGAATGACAGTCCAAGATAGCGTGGTAAGGCGATAACCAATCCATCCCCAATATGACATCAAATCAACCATATCCAAAAGTAACAGATCTACTCATATCTCAAGACCCCCAATTACAACTATACATGAGTGATGGACATGATATGCTATAATAGAATCACCCACCGGCGTAGACACATATACAACATCACTCAAAGAATCACTAGGCATGACCAAATACGGGGAAAAATAAGATGACACATGGGAGTATATAGATCTTGGATCAAATAGAACTGAAGCATCTTTACTACAAACCAGATCAGTACCTATGTTAACTGCATCGGAGGCCTTAGCCTTAGGCCTGGCTGGAAGAGCATAATATCGGGGTTAGGTCCCACCACTCTGAACTACACCTCTGGGACGACCTCCTTCTGGTTGGCCTCCATCTCTAGCGGCCTGACCTCCACCTCTAACACCCCTACCTCCACCTCTAGCACCTCTACCTCCACCTCTAGTTAGTTGAACGGGCAGTGGAACACTTGGTGCCTGAACTATGGCACGAGAACCCTGATGCTGAGAGTTGCTCGGTGCTCGAGGGCAGAATCTAGCAATATGCCTCGTGTCGCCACAAGTATAATAAGCCCTCGGCTACTAGGACTATTAACCCTGAAAACTCTGGATCGGAGGTGCACTGATAGGAGCTGGCGATGTACTGTATGGCAGCTGATCAGAATACTGCAAATGAGAACCACGGCCACCTAGAGCACCATGAGAAGCTTGTAGTGCTGAATGAAACGGCCTGCAAGGATAACCCCTACCAAAAGAATCCCTACCTCAAGACGAGGCACCACTGAACCAGCCATAATGACAGGTCCTCCTGTCAGACCCCTGGCCACTCCCCTGTGATAGAACCATTTGAAATTTTCACACATAGCCTTCATCAAGTCGTTGTTGAGGTTGGAGCCATTATCGGTAACGATTGACTCTGAATTCCGAATCGACAAACAATGCGGTCGCGGACAAAGTCTGCCACGGCTTTCTTAGTCACTGCTTTGTAAGATGCTGCTTCGACCCATTTGGTGAAATAGTCGATGGCTACTAGGATAAACCTGTGTCCGTTGGAAGCAGCAGAGCTCGATTGGTCCAATAACGTCCATTCCCCAGGCGGCAAATGGCCACGGTGAGCTTGTTGTGTTAAGCTCGCTTGGAGGTACCTTTATCATGTTTACATATATCTAACATCGGTGGCATTTCCGGACATACTGGATGCAGTCCGTTTCCATAGTCATCCAAAAGTAACTAGCCCGGAGTATCTTCTTTGCTAAGACAAAACCGTTCATATGTGGACCGCAGGTCCCAGCATGAATTTCCTCTAGTAGCCTGGATGCTTCCTTTGCGTCGACATATCTTAATAATCCTAAATCAGGAGTCTTCCTATACAGGATTCCTCTGTTGTGAAAGAAGTTTTTGGTCAACCTCCAAAGTGCGCGTTTCTGAGTAGGATTCGCAAGCTTCAGGTACTCTCCATTTGCCAAATATTCATTGATATCATGAAACCAAAGCTTTCCATCTGCTTCCTCTTTAATATGGGCATAGTAAGCTGGCTGATTATGGATTTTCACCAGAATGGGAGCAATGAAATTCTTGTCGGGATGCTGTATCACAGATGATAGGGTAGCCAATGCATCGGCGAACCCATTCTGGATTCTGGGAACATGCTGGAATTTCGTCTTCGTGAACCTCTTTCTCAATTCATGTACGTGATGCAGATACGGGAGTATCTTGGAGTTCTTGGTTGCCCATTCTCCTCGTACCTGATGTATAAGTAAGTCTGAATCTCCAATCACTAGCAGCTCTTGAACGTTCATGTCAATGGCCATTTTGTGTCCTAAGATGCAGGCTTCATACTCGGCCATATTGTTGGTGCACGGGAACCTGAGTTTGGCAGACACCGGATCATGCTGACCGATTTCTGATATTAGGACTGTTCCTATGCCAACTCCTTTGAAGTTTGCTGCTCTATCGAAGAACATTGTCCAACCGTCACAAGATTCCACAATGTCTTCTCCTACGAATGATACCTCTTAATCAGGAAAATACGTTTTCAGGGGTTCGTATCCTCCATCCACGGGGTTTTCAGCAAGGTGTTCTGCCAGTGCTTGTTCCTTGACCGCTTTCTGAGTTACGTAAACAATGTCGAACTCACTTAATAGGATTTGCCACTTGGCTAGCTTGCTGGTGGGCACGGATTTCTGAAAGATGTACTTCAAGGGATCTATTCTCGATATGAGATATGTAGTATAGGCGCAGAAGTAATGTCTCAGCTTCTGAGCTACCCAAGTCAAAGCACAACATGTGCGTTCCAATAGAGAATACCGAGCCTCGTACAGGGTGAACTTCGTACTGAGATAATAAATGGCTTGTTCCTTCCTCACTGTTTCATCGTGCTAACCCAAAACACAGCCGAAAGCTCCACCTAACAATGCAAGGTAGAGTAATAAGGGTCTACCTGGCTCGGGCAGGACTAAGACTGGTGGTGTTGACAGGTACTCCTTGATTTTGTCGAAGGCCTTTTGGCAGTCATCGGTCCATTTGGTGGCGGCATCCTTCTTTAACATCTTAAAGATTGGCTCACAGATAACTGTAGACTGTGCTATGAATTGGCTGATATAGTTAAGCCTTCCCATGAAACCCAAGCAATTTCCCATCAGGAATCCCAAATGCGCACTTTGCGAGGTTTAGTTTCAGGTTGTATCTCCGCATTCTATTGAAGAACTTCCTCAGATCTTCTATGTGGTCAGTGGACTTCTTGGATTTGATAATAACATCATCCACATATACCTCTATCTCCTTGTGTATCATATCATGAAAGATGGTAGTCATGGCCCTCATGTAGGTGGCCCCTGCATTCTTCAGGCCGAACGGCATCATCTTGTAACAGTACACTCCCCACAGCATAATGAAAGTCGTTTTCTCAGCATCTTCCTCATCCATCCAGATCTGATAATAACCAGCGAAGCAATCTACGAATGACTGTAGCTCATGCTTGGCATAATTGTCAATCAGGATGTGTATATTTGGCAAAGGGAAGTCATCTTTCGGACTCACCCGGTTGAGATCCCGGTAGTCGACACAGACTCTGACCTTCCCATCCATCTTTGGCACTGGCACAATGTTGGCTAACCATGTCTGGTATTCTACTACCCTGAGAACCTTAGCGTTGATCTGCTTGGTAACTTCTTCCTCGATTTTCAAACTCATATCAGGCTTGAACTTTCTGAGCTTTTGCTTTATCAGTGGACACATTAGATTGGTTGGCAGTTTGTGAGCCACAATAGATGTACTCAAACGAGTCATGTTATCATACGACCAGGCGAATATATCCTCATACTCCTTTAGAAATTATGTGTATTCTTTCTTATTCGATGGCGATTGGTGAATGCTGATTGCATTTCCTTGACGTTTTCTGCATCTCCCAGGTTGACAATTTCGGTCTCGTCTAGGTTGGACTTAGGTCTGTTCTCAAAGTTCTCAGCTTCCTTGACAATCTCGTCAGGTATGTCATCTTCCTCTGAATCCATGTCCGTTTGTTGCGTTGTCTTATTGTATGCCACAGTCATTGGTTCATCAAAACAAGTAATAGTAATGCTGTATTGGTAAAGCAAGGAGAGAAAATGATAGCAATAAATATTAATTCATAAGAAAAATCAAAAATGCTTTTGATAAATTGAATAACTATTTTGAACATCGAAGATCTTATTGCGGGAATTGAAAAATGCGAAAAGAAAATCATTTAGTAAATAAAACAGTGAATAAAGCTTGTTTTATCCTTGCTACCCTGAGGCTCGTCGGGCTTTGGTTGTCCTGATGGTCCAATTCTTGTGATGTGCCCCTCTACTTACAGCCTGTACGGAAGGGCCTTCCTCCCCCTCCTCCTCGAGGATAACGCAACAGTCCATATCACTGTCCTCTAAAAATAAGTTCTTCACTGCTGCAAGTGCTTCTTCTTCATCTGACCCATAAATAATGTCGGCCTGATGGAAGGTCTGCTCCAGATGAGGTATTGGCTGCTCTAGTGGGTAGTAAGGATCGCGCCATGGTGGCGACCAGCTATTGAATTCTTCCCAGGTGTATTCATATCCCAAACCGAAGGTAGTGCCATGTTTCTTGAGTTTTATAGGTTTAGGGATTCCTTGGAGGTTCTTGCCGAGCCCCTTGCTAGGTTCGTACCCACTCCAACTCAGTATACTCTCGATTTTGCTATCCCACCATTTGTCTTGTCGATAGCATTGACACGCTCAATGTGGTGGTAAGTTTATCCACCCAGCTTCTTCCTTCCCTCGATCGCCGGAATGGTCTGGCATCTGTGTATAAGGTTACTACCGTCGCCGTGAATGATCACTTCCTGGTTATTCCATTCGAAATGTACTGCTTGATGCGGTGTTGATGCTACGGCCCCAGCAGCATGAATCCGTGGCCGTCCTAGCAGCAAGTTGTAAGACGCTGGTACATCTATTACCTGAAAATCGACCTCGAACCAGGTTGGTCCCATCTGTAGGCATAGACTAATCTCACCAATGGTGGACCTCTGAGAACCATCGAAGGCTTTCACATTTATTTCTCCATCCTTTATCTCATATAGCCCTTTACTCAACTTCTTGAGTGTTACCAGCGGACAAATGTTAAGATTGGAACCTCCATCGATCAGGATTCTGATGATGAAATAATCTTCGCATTGCACGGTGATGTGCAGCGCTTTGTTGTGCCCCAGCCCTTCAGGTGGCAGCTCGTCCTCATAAAAGGTGATCTTATGGCTTTCCAGCACTTGTCCTACCATATTAGTCACCTCCCCACTAGTGATGTTACTTGGTACGCACGCTTCATTTAGCACCTTTAACAAAGCATTCTTGTGCGTCTCAAAATTTTGCAGCAAGGATAGAATGGATATTTATGCTGGCGTCTTGTTTAACTGGTCGATGACCGAATATTCCTTGGCCTGTATTTTCCTCCAAAGGTCGTCTGGACCTGTCTCAATGAGGGGCGGCCGATTCGAGGCATGTTTGCTTGATTCAGCCAGATGTTCAGGGGTATAGACTCTACTAGTTCTTGTCATACCCTGTGCTGCGACAGTATCTTCAATCTTGACCTTGCCCTTCATTCTCGCCTCGGCTGTATAGTCCCAGGGCACAGCATTTGTATAGAACGGTGGCATGGTAGACATCGCCACTGGGACCGGCGCGGCTATCCTTACTTCGAATGGAACATGTGCCTTGGGTGGCAAGACTGCAACCTCAAATGGTGCGGGTGCTTTTGCCGGAGACACGAATTCAACCTCAATTAGTACATGTGTCTTTGCGGGTGGCGCTGCTTCAAACTTAAGAGGTACAGACATATTCACCTCAGCGTTCTCAAACGGTTGGATCTGGACTATGTTTGGATTGAGAGTGATTGTTGGTTTCTTCGGGTCATCGCTTTCTGCAATCAACCCGATTGATCCATCGGGATCCCAATCATCTTCTACTTCAATCATGTGGATACCTCCACCCTTATGGTCTAGCAGAGGGTTGTTGCGGACGTTTGGAGAGGGTTCCTTTGCCACAATGATCTTGTTATCAATCAAAGACTGTATCTTGTCTTTCAAGGAGCCGCATTCATCGATGGTGTGCCCTTTCATGCCGGAGTGGTATGCATAGGAATTGTTTGGGTTAACCCACTGAGAAGGATTCTAGGGGTTGCAGCAGGGATGAGGGTGACATAACCAGCAGCTTTGAGCCTCTCATACAGCTGGTCGATGGGTTCAGCAATGGCTGTATATTGTTTTGGAGGTCTGCGATCAAAATTGGGTCGGGGTCTAGGGAAATTTTGGCGTGCAGGGGGTGATTGATAGTGGGATGGTTGAGCATTATAGGTTTTGTAGACATGAACGGGTTGGGAGTATCTGGGTGAAGTAGGTTTATATGTAGGAGGTGGAGATGACTAATAAGTTGGTGGCGGAGCTTGGTATGAAGGTGCTTGGTAATTTGGGGTTGGCTGGTATGTGAGTGGAGGTGTTGGGTAAGCTTGGTATTTAAGGGGAGACTTGCTCCTTTGTGCAACCATCACGGACCCTACGTCCCTTTTCTTGGACACACCACCGGACTGTAAAGCCTTATTCGTAGCTTGCAAGGCTTTGAAATTTGTAATCATACCACTTTTAATACATTCTTCAATTCTTTCACCTAATTTGATAATGTCGGAGTACTTGTGGTTCTCAATCATCATCAGTCGTTCATAGTACTGCGGGTCCTGAGCCCAGACAAAGAACTTGTTCATTTGCTCCACTTCTAAGGCGGGTCTGAACTTAGCAGCTTCGGACCTCCAGCGAGTAGCATACTCGCGAAACGTCTCCGTGGGCTTCTTCTTCAAATTCTGGATATAGAACACGTCTGGTGTATTCTCTGTATTAGACCCTTTTTGTTGTTCACATAATAACCCTTTAAGACAAGTCTTGCCCAAAGTTCGCCGGGATTTCTATAATCCCAATGGACACAATCACCTTATGTGCATTATTTGGAAAAAGATGTGTTAATATGCTAACTGTTGTCTTAAATTTTCAAATTTATGAGCAGTAGGGCTAAATCAACCTTATCTTTTTTGCCATCCCCATAAAGGCTTATTTACATATTATTATGTGTATCTATATTCTCTCTTACATATCTCTATCTATTCGTTTGCTATTTATTTCAAAGTACTCATGACATATTCTTTCAAAATCACTCCACGCCTAATACAATCAATTTTAGGGCATTTCTTAGACTTCTATTCTTAGGTGCAAATCACACTAATCTTGGGCCTGAACAAACTATCTTTCCATCCTACGGGCATAATCTCCTATTTGTCCTAACGGGAATATTTCATCCATTGATTACATAACATGACTGACCTATCATTTTCATCAGTTGTAGTTAATGACGTAATTTCATCTTCAAATGATGTTACATCTCAACTTTGCTCATAGGGGTATAACTTTATCAAAATGAGATGTTTTACCCTTCAATGGCTGATATCCTCTATTCAACTTAGTCCAGATCATGGTTAGCTATTGTCCGACTAATATTACTTTTGAGTTTTCGTTTTGTATCCGAACTTATGCAATGCTCTCGAGTCTTCTTTTGACTTTTGCCAAACTGACATAATATTCTATTTTTAAAAAGATAGGACATTTTCCACGTTCATACAATCAATCTTTCCTCTATCCGATTAATTCAATTTTGTCTTAGCAGTAAAATGTGACCTAATCTTGTTCAGACATTACGGTCTTATGTCTTTCTCATCGTGCGCCTTTTACATCCAAGCCATAAGACTTGAAATCCAATTATGTTAGACCTTTGTGTTTGCTTCTGGTACTTTATTTGCTCAATTCTAAAATACTCTCATATGTGTTAGTAATAATCTCTATGTACTTGTTGAATCATAGAGACCTTCTCGAGAACTGCAGTCTCAATGGTCAATACGACTGAAGCGATATATGAGATAATTCAATTTTGTCTTAGCAGTAAAATGTGACCTAATCTTGTTCAGACATTACGGTCTTATGTCTTTCTCATCGTGCGCCTTTTACATCCAAGCCATAAGACTTGAAATCCAATTATGTTAGACCTTTGTGTTTGCTTTTGGTACTTTATTTGCTCAATTCTAAAATACTCTCATATGTGTTAGTAATAATCTCTATGTACTTGTTGAATCATAGAGACCTTCTCGAGAATTGCAGTCTCAATGGTCAATACGACTGAAGTGATACGTGTTACTCTACCAATCTCCACCCACCCACCCGTGATACTCTTCTAAAAATTTTATTTCTAAGCTCGATATTCTAGTCACACTCTATTCTTTTGGAGCATCCACCTGAACTTTCAAAAGGGGACTGCTCGATTACATAAATCTTGCACTCTCTAGCGATTCTATAAGATTCAAATACGATCTATGTTTCTATCTGATTTCTGTTTAAAAGGGATACGTATGTAACCCATTATTTGGTTCAGTCTCCTTATTATAATAAAAACTCTATTTCCCTCCAAAAACGAAATTGGGGCAAAATTTTGAGTTTCCTCAAAATTTGGGATTGTATCATCAAAGTCTTAGAAAAGGAATGATAGGTACAACATCGTCAAGAATTTCTCAACAGACATACGCTGCAAAGCGCGAAGCCACCACCTGCAGAGGGATATACACCGCGAAGCACAAAGTCTTCACCTTCATAAGGCTAAGAATTGCTTTCTCTCATTTACATAACTATCTTCCTCTACTTGCATAAGGCTAAACAATGCCTTCATCCTTGCATGAGGCTAAGCACTGCCTTCTTTTTGAATGAGACTAAACTCTGTCTCAAATCTTGCATGAGGCTAAGCCCTTCCTCCATATTTGCATAAGGCTAAGCACTGCCTTCTTTTTGCAAGAGACTAAGCTCTATCTCAAATCTTGCATGAGGCTAAGCCCTGCCTCCATAATTGCATAAGGCTAAGAACTGCCTTCTCTTTGCATGAGACTAAGCTCTGTCTCAAATCATGCATGAGGCTAAGCCCTGCCTCCATATTTGCATAAGGCTAAGCACTGCCCTCTCTTTGCATGAGACTAAGTTCTGTCTCCAATCTTACATGAGGCTAAGCCCTGCCTCCATATCTGCATAAGGCTAAGCACTGCCTTCTCTTTGCATGAGACTAAGCTCTGTCTTCAATCTTGCATGAGGCTAATCCTTGCCTCCGTATCTACATGAGGCTAATCTCTGCCTCTATATTTGTATGAGGCTAATCCCGGCCTCCACATTTGCATGAGGCTAATCCCTGCCTACTTATTTGCATGAGGCTAATCCCTGCCTCCATAGTTGCATGAGGCTAATCCCTGTCCCCATACTTGCATGAGGCTAATCCTTGCCTCCATACTTGCATGAGGCTTATCCCCGCCTCCATACTTGCATGAGGCAAATCCCTGCCTCCATACTTGCATGAGGCTAATCCCTGCCTCCATACTTGCATGAGGCTAATCCCTGCCTCCATACTTGTATGAGGCTAATTCCTGCCCCCGTATCTGCATAAGGCAAATCCATGCCTCCATACTTGCATAAGGCTAATTTATGCCTACATACTTTCATGAGGCTAATCCCTTCCTCCGTATCTGCATGAGGCTAATCCCTACCTCCATACTTGTATGAGGCTAATCCCTGCCTTCGTATCTGCATGAGGCTAATCCCTGCCTCCATACTTGCATGAGGCTAATCCCTGCCTCCATACTTGCATGAGGCTAATCCTTGCCTCCATGTTTGCATGAGGCTAATCCCTGCCTCCATATCTGCATGAGGCTAATCCCTGCCTCCATGTTTGCATGAGGTTAATCCCTGCCTCCACATTCCCACGGGACTAAGCACTGTCCCTCCATGCATGAATATCGCTCTATTCCGGTATCTATTTGCTTTTCCAACGGGCTAAGCTCTGCCCTTCATTTCACAAGACTAAGCCTTGTCTTGTTAACATCATATTACTGCATCTCATGGGCTGAGATATCGCCAATCTATCCAAAGGAGTCATAGTCTAAAGGCATCATCCTCATAGCCGGAAGACAGCATGTCATGGTCCGAGGATCTCTCAATACTGCACATCATTATTTAAAGGCGTCGGTTCAGAAGCACCATTCTCATGGCCCGAGAACATCATTTCATGGCGTGCGAATCCCTTTATTATACGTTTCATGGCCCGAGACATCATGTTCTAATGACATCATCCTCATCCTCCGAAGACAACTCTCGTGGTCTAAAGGGAATTTGCATCATGTTTAAATATCCGCAGTAAATTATATTCATCATATTATTGTTTATATATAGCCATTACTATTTACCTTTTATACCAATATTTGAAGTTTGCAGGTACAAGACGAAAAATTTCACAACAACTTCTTGTTATCAAACTGGGGCAATTTTCGCATCTAGTATCTCTCTATTTTTGATTTCTACTCAATTCCAATATCGCCGCAACCTGACACCGGAGCAATCTTCTAGAATTAACATCACCTTCAAGTTGTAAGTGCGTATATAACCTCCTCATAATATTCATTTTCACCGCTTACTTCTTTTTCCTCATTTTTTGCAACTATCTCTACCTTACTTCGAATCACCTTACTTCTCAACCTATTTTGACCATACACCCTTCTATTTTTATACGATCATAATATCTAGTATCATCATAATTCAATACCGGGGCAAATTTTTAGGGATTCATGTCCTTCCCTAATCTAGAACTACACACGACCTGATTCTCGTAAAGCCCGGGATATGTAGGCAACTCAGAAACCAGGGTTCGGCCACAATATTTATCAGAACTCTTATTCCCTTTTGTTCTTACACAACTATCTCATCAGTCGGACAAAATTGGCTACTACGTCAATTTCTTTGCCCGATAACTCTTTCATCATTCTCGGTCAAAGAGGGGCAACTGTTGACACCCAATTTTGTCCATCCTTGTACCATATTATTCTACTGAGCTGTTATTTCATCTAAGAGTCATAATAATATTTTTTGTAGCATTCTTTACGTATTATTACATGTACTACAATTGTTTTTTAATTATTATTATTATTATTATTATTATTGGGTTTTTTAAGTATAAATATATTATTAATACCATCATTGGTGTTCTTGCTATTAGTATTACCATAACCTTTTAACTGAATAATAGCTCAAGATTAAGCCAAAATAGGGGTGTCAATGCTTCGGTTCGGCCGGTTATTTTGTAAATTTTGTACCATACCAATTTTTCGGTTATTCTATTATGTATAACCAAAATTAGACTTGTTGAAACCGTCCCAATTATATGGGTTCCTTGTCGATGTCCCCTTTTTCTAAAGGCGAAATCGGGTTTACGACATTTGGGCGGACAACTCTATTCCTTTTGGAAGTTTGGGTTTGAGATTTAGAAGAGTCACCACCTAATGATTAAGTGCATTAGGACACTAAGAATTTAAAAGAAAGAAGAACCAGAGAATGGGTAAGGGCTTGAAATTATCTCAGGGGGAAGGTGTTAGGCACCCCCCAAGATCCACTAGTGTGGTTCCCGGCCATGTTACAATTGTGATTTTAAAACAAGTAAACATACAAGACAACTTCCACATAACGATTACAAGTAGGAATATATAAAGGTTAAATAAACATGCCGAAGTTAGGAAATAGGTGGTTTCATAGTTGTTTAAAAGAATGTATAAGTGCAGAAAAATAAGGATCAGATAACGAGTGCAAACAATCAGACAAAAGAAGTGAAATGGGCGGAAGTTTAAAAAGAAAACAGTGCTGGAAATTCAAAGAGGTTTTAAATGATTTGAAGCAAAATACAAGGTTTAAAGAGCTGAAAAATGACAGTTTAAGGATAAAAATAACGAAAGTACATAATGAGGGAGGGGGTCCTAGGTTCATAAATAACATGGATCATCCACGCAACACCCGGTAACCAATTATACGCGTGGTGTTATCGCGTGATCATCATATTCATGTCTACCCTTTCCACCCCATTAAGGTATTAAAGCGCGGAATAGTATCGTTATTTATTGCATGCTATTACCCTTCCCGATCCTATCAGTCCCGGACTACTAATCCTAAAGGGGAGGGAGTTGGGGCTTTTCAGAAGTTTTAAAAGGATAAATGTCTAGGCGACAAACAAAAACACATAATCAAATAGGGGAGAAGCAAACAGCAGTTAAGGCTCAAACAGGCCTCCACACTTAAAGGCAAATATATAGCATGACTTCAAATACTGGTTATGGTCTGAATTAAAGTTAAAAGCGTTAGGACAGGTTGATTTATCACATATTTCTCAGATGAGGAGTCCGAATTAGCCTTGTCTAGTTGTAGTTATCAGAGCTGACACAGTTAATTAAAAACCTAATGGTTTGCCAAAGTGAGACCTATAGGCATGATATCTAGCGGAGCGTACTGATTTTAAAGAAAGGATCACTGGTTTTATAGACAAAAGATCTGCAGATTTTAAACGAACTTATGACTGGTTTTAAACATATAGATAAAATAGACGAGGCTGATTCGATTGATTATTTCTATAGGCAAGTTATCTAGGCGCTATTAGTTTTAAACGATTACATAGATGCAAGAGTCCTAGAGGCATGGTATCTAGAATGAAGTTGATTATTGTTAGACCTATAATTGTTTGCCTAAGGACAGGTATATGCAGAAGTGCAGAAAACAAACCTATGATCATGATTTCTATATGCAGAAATGTAGGGACTTATTGATAGGATTTCTATATGTAGTTAAAAATCCTATAGGCAAGTCATCTAAGATGAGAATGCAGAAGTTTATAGGTAACCTATAAGCATGCTGTCTATGTGAATGTGGGAATTAAAAAAAACTATAGGCATGTTATCTACCCTTTGCATACAATCATTCCCATCCCTTTCCACTAGCCGTCCCCAATAGTTATTACAAATTATTACAGTCCAAAATGAATCGGAAAAGTAAGGAAATAAAATTACATCAGAAGTTCCAGCTACAACCATACAGCCTAATCCAGACTCAAAGTCCAACCATATGAGATAAACCAACTTCCAGGTTCAAAACTTCCAAAAGCATTTCTCATCCTTTGGGTGTGTCAAAGTTCCAAGGAGCTTTATGAACTCCAGGCAGTGCGTACACCCAATTATATTGCAGAATTAAGATTATGGTGCAGTGTGGAATAGCCAGCCCTCGAATGTCTAAGTTCAGAGGGAGCTCCAGGTCCCAAAGCAAGGCTCATAAGAGGGGGCAGAACTTAAGAGTCTAAGAATAAGTGTAAGTGCATAGGGGGGGGGGGGGAATTAGGGACAACCATGGCAGGCTGGTGGTCATGCCCAGCAATTGGGAATGCTGGCACACCCCTGACCAGTCTGTCAGCCAAAACTTGGGAGTTAGGATCCATTGAGGATCAGGTTCTGACCTGGGCAGTAATTTGGATACTGTCAGGCCAAGAACCTTAACTCAGACACATAGAGGGGAATGGGGGGTAGGGATTTACAATAGAAACAAATGCAAGGAACATATTAGCATAAATCATTGAATCATGCGCAACAAAGTAAACAGGATTGCAAAAACTCTAAGTAAACACATAGGGGTGAGGCAGGAATGTTATCTCAAAACATACCAGTTTCAGAAGAAATACGTAAAAACAGTAGTCTTAAAAAGACCAAGTTGCAAGCAAAGCAATTCCAAAAGATCCCAAGCAAAGCAGAATATCAAATTCAAAATAGTATTGCAAGTGTGCAATTATTTTAAAGACTGATGGTGTGAAGGTTGTGTGAAGAATGAAATCGTGTGTAAAAGTGCAGAGGGGCAGTCCTTTTTATAGTGCAGGGAAACAAGTAAGAAAGGCAAGGAATATATCATTGAAATCAGTCTCCCTTTGGTTAAGGGATTCTGATTTCGATGAGTAAAAGCCAGTTAAGGAAAGAAATTTTAATTAAAACTTTTCAAAGTAGCACAAAAGGGGTAAATACATGGAAGTTATTTAAGGAAAACAATCAATGGTACACGGTTTGTGACAACTATGGAAAGGGAACCAATCAAACAGCCAGTGAAACCAAAATTACAAGTTCAATTTGAATGAACCAAGTCAGGAAAAGGTAAAGGAGATTCAATCAAAGAAAATCAGTCGGACCTTATTAAGAGGATTTCGAAATCAATCAATTAGTTGGAAAAATCTTTTGAAAGTAGAGTCCTTATATATAAAACACACAAATCAAGACGAGATTGTCAAATTATTTAGAAGAGGGTTAATCAAAGAGGGGTTCGGAATCATAAGCAAAAGTGGTACAAGTCCAATTTGCAGACTCACGAGGAGTCTGAGAGTCCAGGGCCCCAAAGAGGAACCCTAACTCGCACACAAGAATCAAAATTGCCAAGAAACCCCCAAATCTTAGGGTTTCGAATTGAGTCAGACAATAGAGATGAGAAGGCAAGCCGCTTGATAGAGGCTTAGGAGTCCTTTCCAAAGACTCATGAGAAACAAACAAACAAGATACACAGTTAAGAGCATGGAGAACATTTTTGAAAAACTCAGAATTTAACAAGTTCAGAAGAAAAAGATACAAACTTAGGAAAAATAAGATGAATCATGCTTAGTAAGAATACAAACATAGTACAGTAACGCCAACAAAATCAAAGAACTCAATCGTAAACACATATAGCAAAGATGAACATGTGAGCATAGGAGAAAAGAAAGTAGAAGAACATTACATGTATAGTAAAAGAAATCGGACAAACACACATAAAGAAAGAACAAAAAGAATCAGAAGGGTATTTTGAAGAAACTTTTTGGAAACCCTAAATCGAAATTAAACGATTTTGAAAAAAGAGAATTTGGGGAAAAACCTTTAAAAAGTTCAATAGAACACAGACATGTTCCAAATCTAAGAGAATAAGCAAGTAAAGAACCTCGATCAGCTTAGGGTTGTAGAGAAAACCCTAGAAATGAGAAAGGTCTTGAGGAAAGTCAGATCCTGAGTCGAAAAGGCTCATATTGCTTGAATACGGCGGAGTAGTGGCCGGAGAAGCCATAGATCTACAAATCTGAGAAGATCTTGAAGAGAACCATCGAAGTCATGCTTCACAGCCTTGAATGACTTAGGTCTAATGGTGAGAAAGGGTGAGTACAGACCGTCCATGGCCTGAGATGCCATGGATTCCAGTGGAATCACGGCGGAAAAGGGGTCGGAGACAATTAGGGTTCCAGGAGGGTTCGAGAGAGTTTGAGAGACGAGGAGGTTCAAAGGCGACTGATAGGTGGAAGTGATTAGGGTTTGGGGGGGTTTGGAAATTAAAAAGGAAAGGGGGAATTATGGCCGTTGATCAAAATGATCAACGACCTAGATTGAATATGAGCCGGGCGGGTTTTTTAATTGGGTCAGGGGTCGGGTAATTTAGGGATTGGGCTGGTCCGATTTGGGGACTGAAATTGGGCCAATTTGAGGTTAAAATTGAAAGGTAAAAAAGGCTGTAATTGAAATAGAAATGGGCTAAATGTTAAATAGCCAATTTTCCCCTTTTATTTTATAAAAATAGCAATAATGATTTTAAAAGTAAATTTAAAACATTGAGCCAACAAATACTATATAAATATTAATCTAAAAATACTGGAACTAATTTTACAATTCTAAAATGCTATTAATCTTAAAGTAGGCTATAATTACAGTTATATGCAATTTAGTCTTTTAAATACCAAATAAATTTGTAAAAATATGCAAAAATTACCTTAATTATATTTTGGTGCAAATATGAGAATAAAAAAATAAATTATTCACCAAAATGATAATCTTGGGAATAATTATTGGATTTTGTACTGATAAGATAGACAATAAATTGGTTTTAAAATCTTTAAAAATTAGGAAAAAATACCAAAACTCTTGGGCATGTTATATATGCATGTACATGCTATTTTGAAAGTATTTTGTATATAAAAGACATAGGGAAAAATTGGATATCAACATTCCTCTTAGGTATCGGTACGGTTTGGTTAATTTTCGGTATTCTTTTAAATATCATATAAAAGTCACTAGTAGAAGTAGAATGCAATAACATACATATTTTTACAGGACTTAGAAAAACTCTATAGAAATTTTTACATTTTAAAGGGTGATGAATTAAGAAACTATAAAAGATGGCTAGAGTATAGATCCATCAACTACTCTACAACAGTGCAAAAGAAACTAAACAAATTAATATAAAGAAAATATAAATCACACGAGTGGAAAGATATTAACCAAGCTTGAACTGAGACTCAAGAATAAAGTCTATAGAAGATTAAATATTCAAAAACATAAATAGAAATCATAAGTAAAGTAAATAGCCTATTTTGTGACGCCTTTTTCTCATTTGTTTGACTCGTATGCCACATAGTGCAATATTGCTTAAATTTCTCAATTATGTGTACTTGCTTGACTTGAGAGTTGAACATAACCGTTTTGATTGAGTCATGTGCAACGTGTGTGTGAGGATTTGTGATTTTCTGTGCTATCCTGTGTAGTCTAGAACTTGCCTCGTGTGTTAATTGAAGCGAAATTGTAAGTTGTGCTAATCTAGGAGATGACGTAGGCATTTTCTTGCTTGATCATGGATGTGCTTGTCACATAAAAATAAAATTTCCGTTGCTAACCCCTTTGAGCTTATAGACCGTTCTTTTGGCACCCACATACAAGACATACCCCTATTTTGTTCTTAATTTGATATTGATTGAACCTTTACCTCCTAAGGCACTTAGTCGCTAAAAGAAGTAAGGTGAGATATTGGGGAGTAGTTTTCGAGTGGAACCATGGAAGGGCCCATTGGTGCACTAAAGTTGAAATCAAAAGTCTCTAGCGGGCGACCTTTAATGTATAGAGTATGTGAAGAAAAGAAAAAGAGAGAGAGAAAGGAAAAGAAAAATTGCAAGAAAAGAGAAAAAAAAAAGATATGATAGTTCAAATAATGTAGAAAAATACACACCTCCAATTCTTATTGATTTGTGCTAGTGAAAATATAGAATTGCTTAATTGAAAAGAGGGCTATGTTGCATATGGTTTGGGGCAAGTAAATTGGTTGAGAAGAATATGTGCTTAAATTGTGAATATAGTGTGTTAAAGTGCTTAGGAGGGTTAGTCACTATTTCTAAATGTATCAGACCCGTCCCTTAGCCTACATTACAACCTTAAAGTCCTAATTGATCCTAGATTTGGCTAGCTTAAATTAATAGAGATATACACTATGGGCAAGCTTATGGTACGATCACATGATGCATATGAATTCTTTGTGAGAGTGAGCGAATTTTGTTCAATTGTGTGATATCCTTAATCTATATTCAAAAGTATATTTGAATGTGTGGACTGTCAATATTCACTCTTTTGTTTGTTGGTGAGGGCACATGATCTCATGAATGATTGATAATGTTGTAAACTTTCTTGTTGGGTAAGTGCATGAATTGAGGGTGCTTAGTGGTTGCAAGTCGACTTTTGAGGTTGGGTGGTGACGAATAGGTTGTTAGAATTTATTGAATTGAATTATTATACTTGGGTATGCTTAAACGGGAAGAATGTAAAATTTTGTGTGTTCATGCTTGTGTGCTGGTATTGATCATAGTCAAGGGTATAGTGTGTAGTTAAAAGTTAAGGTGCTCCTCTATGATTGAACTTTATATGTAGTTGGGGGTTTATTAGATAGTCCCATTGCTCGAGGACGAGCAAGAGTCTAAGTGTGGGGTTTTAATGTTTAGCTTAAAGTATATATATTTCTATGTATATCGCCTCATAGTTTACTTTTGTTTCGTGAATTTGGGATGGTAAATGTGATGATTTATATTAATTTCAAGTTTTTTTATGTGTAGGAATGATTCGGGAGCAATTGGGGGCGAAACGTGCAAAATTAGAGCCAAAACGAACGAAATAGGGAAACTTGCGAACCCTACCTGTGGCGCCAGAAATAGAATGTAAAATAATGGAGCGCCGTGGAGGGCGCCTGGCGCTAGCTAGGGCGCCGGTGACGTGAATCTTCTCCAATTTCGTCCGGGACAAGGTTATTTCGGCCCTAGACCTACCAAACACGTATAAAAGCAAGACTAAACCTATTTTTGAGAGGGGAAGACGCCACTTTAGAGGGATCTAACATACTTTGAAGGGAGTTTCACGTGGGGGAACACACACCACGCTTGGAGGAGGCTTCTAACTAGTTTTTCTTCTCTTCTCTTCCTTTAATTTCATAGTTCATTAGTTCTAGAGTTTTGGGTGCTACATGAACGTTGTAGTTTGAAGCTTGAATTGTTCTTATTATTTTATCATATTGGTTTATTTATTAAATCTTGCGCTTAATTATTTGATTGCTTGATCAACAATTGAATACTATCTACGAATCTAGGCTTGAACTCGGGAGAGGGAATTCTAGATTGCATATAAGATTGAGTAGAGCAAGATCTTAACTCTGAGGGGGGGCGGATTTGCGGTTAGGATAGGAATATGCCTAATCGCCTTGCTTGCTTATTATACGGGAATTATTAATGTGTTCTTGTTAATTCTAATTCCATTGGAATATAAGCGTTAGATTAGCTTGAATAGGCGAGTTGTACTTCGAGAGAAGGCTACGAGCAATATTAACCTCGTCAATCAATAAACTAGATAAAATAATTAGACAATTTAGGTAGAAAACTCAACAGGATCGTTAGATAACCCATAGCTCTAGAATATTCACTCACATTGAATTTGTCTCTATAATTCGCCAACTTATTTTCTTTAATCTCTTAATTTTTTTACTCTAGATTAATTTTAGTTAAATATTCATACGTTAGGATTCACTTGAATAGATTAATTGTTTGGTTTAATTTAGTTGATAGTTAATCACAAGTCCATGCGGGTACGTTATCTGGACTTACAATCCTATATTATTTGTCGACCACGTATACTTGCGTGTGCGTTTTGGAGCAACAAATTCTAGTATTGATTTTTTAGCTATAAATACCAGCTTTCTGTGTACCACAGGGACACCTTTTGATTGGCTTTTGTACTCACTGCTATAACACCTCTGTTCGCATGTCTTGGTATTCTTTCTCAATTTGTGTACGTGCTTGTGTTAGCGGCACTCCATCGAAATCATGCCAAGTTAAGTGCTACGCCGATAGAATAACCATTGGCGGATTCTTCTAAATGCTGCTTAGTTAATTTCCCAGGCTACGGGGTGTAAACTCTATTCAATTAGCATGTAATAACCAAATATAGTAGTGATTTGGGGCTATTGGGATGGAAAATTTAATTGCTCGTTTATGTGTTGTCCTGCTCATTTTGGTTTGAATAATGGGTCTATTATCTGTTATAACTTAGCAACTGCACGTAGCTATAAGATAAGAAGTGTGTAAATAACGGTTTGGATTCAAAAATAGTGTTTGGACTCATAGAATATACTTAGTTTTTTTCTTCTGACAAATGATGCGTAAGCTCATTCTTGCTTTGTTCTGGAGACGAATTGGTTTTTCTGAATTAAGGACATTTAGAGTTTGGCGCATTTAAAATTTAGTCTCTTTCAAAATATTCATCGTATGCTAGTTATATTTTGAACCTCTGAAACTGTCATTGGTCTGCATAGTTAAGCTTTAAATTTTACATCTTTGCTATATTTTACTTCTTTCATTTCCAGCCTTCCTTTTGCAATGTATGAACATGTGACTGTTTAGTTAGGATGGTTGACCATTTTATTTCAACAATTTTACAAACTATTCACGACAAATATGGGTATTTTAGCTGTCATATGCCTTAAGTATTATATTAAGGAACTTTTCTTTTTTTTTAAGAGCTCTAGAGGACTCTTCCAGTAATTAACTGTTATTTAATAGTTTGGAGGCCAATATGAGCCTCTACTTGTCTTATGTGTTACTTTTTTTTAAGTCCCAATGTGCTCCCTTTTATGTGACGCTAATAAAAACAAAAATAGAAACCTGAGGTTTTTCTTAAGTCTAGAACCATCCCTTTAAATAGTGTCCAACACCTCCAGGACTATAAGTATGGGACGGGTAGGCTTGCTAAGACACGTTTTAGAATCAATTAGTGTGCTTTAAGTGACAATTTAAAGATAGTAATAAGGGTAGCGGAGATGATACACAAATTGCCCAAATAGCCATTGCACTTTGGCTATAAAAGTCTTAGCCGACTTTGCACGGGAGTTGATCCATTAAGCATAAAAATTTAGGTCCCCCAATATAGTTGTTTAGTGATCCCGTTTACTTTGTTGTCTCTCTCTATCGCGTGTATTGTTTTGTGAAAATTTGTATTAATTTACGTTACCATACTTTCAAAATTGTGTAGTTCTCGTTTTTTTTTTTTTTTTAAATGTGTATCTAAATGCCTTTGGGTAATAGTAATTGGTTCCTTTCCAGATTCATTTCTTTAGACTTTGTCTCGTTGAATTTTATAATATGTCAAGCATTTAGCAATCCAAACTAAGATGTTATGTTATTTCCTTTTCTTTTAAGCTCGTTTAAGTAAGCATGCATTAGTATAAATGTAAATGGACTAATATATCTAATCACCTATGTCATGTAGGTTACTAGTAATTAGCATTTTAATTAGCTTAACACAATAATTCCACATAGTGTTAATTCGGCTGGGACCCACAGTTGTAGACCTCGAAGAGTGCCTAACACCTTCTTTTTGAGGTAATTTGAGCCCTTACCCGATCTTTGGTGACGTTGACTAGTCAAACAGAATTATCTGCAAATAGGTGCCCTAACGCACCTTAAAAATCGTTAGGTGGCGACTCTTCTATTTTAATACCACCCATTTAAAAGAGTTGTCACAATGTCATAAACCAGATTTCGCGAGAAAAAGGGGGCGCGACAGCATGGCGACTCTGTTGGAGATATTTAGGCTTTTACCATTTCATACCGTTTTTGTGAATTTGTACCCCCCCCCCCTCCCCGTGCAATTATTTTCTTTAAGCGTTTAATTTCTTCTTCAAAAGCAAAACTGACATATCTTTCTTGTCTCCTTCCTTTATAAATGCTTTAAATTATAAAATTGTTGTATTTATCGCTTTCTTAACGTGCAAATACATGTCAACATGCTTTTACTTATTGCATAATCATGCTCAACATCATACTCCACTCGTGCCAAACAACTACTATAGCAACGCTTGATGAGTGGTTGCGCCCTTCCTATATCATTACCCCCCTAAATTCGGAAAGGCTTATTTGCAGTAAAGCTAGTCGATCAGCGGTGCAGTCGACAGCTCCATGCCTTCCCCCTTTGAGTTGTCCGCTCAAGGGTACCAGTCTAAAATCCCATAGAAATCTTACTATATTGCGTATGCATCATGGTCAAACCTAGTCGGGTCGGTTATGTTGTCCACGTAATGATCCTTTAAGATAGCCTTGTCCAAAAGTCCACTGGGTTTTTCTAAACCCAAACGGACATCATCATGTTCTGTGCATTTATTTGGAGAACTAAATACTTCATGCTAATTGTTGATGTTAAATAGTCGAGTCTGGTGGGGGTAAGGGCCTAACCTTGTTTGTCTTGCAAAAATATGAGGCACGAAGTCCCCAGATTCGGCATGGTCACCAACATCCACCCAAGATTGCTAAGTTGGTGGGAAGATTTACATTCTAGTGACATAACCCTCGTCAGAAAATATCTGGGTAATCTACCATCCCTCCTAGAGATCCAGACTAACAACATGATAACAGAAGTTGCTACCTTATTTTGGAATTGTGAAAGGGCCGTGTTCCGCTTTGGGAACATCGAGATGACACCTTTGCTAGAGGAGATAGGAGGACTGGCCGGTCTAGTATGGGAAACCACGGGTTTGCTAATGCCTGAGAAACGCACAGGCAAAGGCTTCCTAAAAATGTTGGGTTTGAAGAAGAATGAATAATTGGTATGCCTAAAGGAATCGTACATCCCTTTTGACTACCTGTATGAAGGGTACGGTCACAGCAAATCATACCGTACCTACCATGATGAGTTTGCCATCACGTCCTTGGGACATATCCATCGTAGGGTATTCGTCTTCATGTTTTGATTCTTGGGTCTGATCGTGTTTCCAATGAAGAAAGGGATAATCCATACTAGGCTGGATATGGTAACCAAGACCCTAATGGAGGGGATTGGTGGGCAGACCTTCAGCATTGTACCCATGATCATTGTAGGCATATACCGAGCCTTAGAGAAGTGTCAACGAGGAGCGAGACAATTCGAAGGCTGCAATCTACTACTTCAGCTTTGGCTCATGGAACATCTCCAAAAGGGCGAATACCGACAAGAAATTCAGCGAAGGGCCTGGGATGATCACTTCGCTTTCTACCATCCAAAGAGAATGAATTACATCCCCGACATGTTCGCTCAGCATGAGAATACCAAAGAATGGGTTGAGCTCTTTGATAATCTGACTGAAAGGCAGGTTCAATGGATGTTCGAGTAGTTTCCGATAGAGGAGTTCATCGCCCGATCCAGAGATGCAACTTTCCTGATACTGATTGGTCTAAGAGGAACATACCCTTACGTCCCTCTTCGAGTTATAAGGCAAGCAGGTAGGAAGCAAGTCATACCCAGGGTCGACAAGATGAGCCATTTTCGAGCTGACTTATAAAATGATGATAGTCCCCACAAGTGCCAAGCCCGGCACATGTGGCACTACAAAATCGTAATGGAGAAAGACACCATCGAGCAAGACAGATATCATGTCGGTTGTACCCATTTCCATTCTGGGTGGTTGGAAGACAATCGGGATGGTCTGGGCCAGCCAGGGTTCGTTCAAGGTCACAAAATTATAGATGAAAAGGCCGAGGCGCAAGTCAAGTACAACCAGCTACGCAAAAGGATCCGTGAATGCTAGAGCGAACACCGCGAGATACAAGATTCAAACAAGAAGTTGATTGAGGAATGGAAAGACATGGCTATCAGTGCCAACAAAAGGCTAGGATACTTGGAGCGAGGCATAGTAGAACTGCAGGGAAAATTTCTCAAAAGGGTTGAAGACTGTCAAAAGGCTGAAGGGACCGAAGGTGGACATCTAGGCAGAGCATACCTGTTGTTGGGACTTCGTGAATTGGGGAAGCTATTCGACGGAGCCAAGGATGTCGAATCTGGGGAAGGTCTGATAACAGGCTGAATATAGGTAATTTAGCGATTGTTTATGCTCCCGCTTGATTATGTTCCGATGTTATAATGGGGTTAAATGATTAAAAATGGGCTTTAATTGTGATTTTTATATATTGCAGGACGAGGAGCCTATGTGATGCATTAAGAAGGTGATCGGAACTATTTTAGAGCAAGAACAACCCCTCGAAGCTGAGTACGCACGAAGACGAGGAAGAAAATCACGAAATGAAAGTCCCGGGCTAGCGCGGTCTGTTGCGCGCCCGCGCTAAAAGTAGCGCGCCCAAGACAGAACGATTACCAACTAGCGCGGTCAGATGCGCGTCCAGGTGCGCGACCGCGCTAGTCCAAATTCCGGGAAGGTTTATTTAGGGGTAAAATTGGAAATCTGGAGGAAACCCCACTTTACCTATATAAACTCAAGCTCGCCCAAGGTTAATTTATCAAGTTTTTCACAGGCTAGTGCAAGGTATGAAGAGGCAAGAGGCAAGTAGGAGATTTGACCATCAAGTTCTTCTTTTCTTTCCTTTGTTTTTGCTATTTGTGATGAAATTGAACCCTATTGTATTGAACTTTAGTATGAGTAGCTAAAACCCATTATTCTGGGGTCATGGGTGAAACATGAAAGTTGATGTTTGACGTTTAATTCGACGAAGTTGGTTTGTCATTTTGGATTTTTTATTTAATTCTGATTTTAATTATTTTGCTGAGTAGCTAACAGTGGAATACTATCTACGAATCTAGAGTTGAACTCGAAAGTGGGAACTTTAAATTGCAGATAGAATTAAATAGAGCATGTTCTTGAACCCGGGCCTCGGGGAACAGATTCGCAATTGGGATAGACATATACCCAATTGCCTTGCTTGGTTGGAATACAGGAATTGTAAATGCATTCTTGTTAATCTTAATTCTATAGACATATAGGCATTGCGTTAGCTTGAATAGGCGAGTAAGAACTCGACAGATTCTTATGAGTAATATAAACCCTATCAATCAACAATCCAATTAAATCGATTAGCCGTTTTAAGCCAAGAACACAACACGATTGTTAACTAGCCCGTGACCCTGGAATATCTTCTCCTACTGTTTGTTACTTGAATTTGCTATTCATTTGGTGAATTACTCTAGTTAGATTATTTCTTGATAGTTTAGGTACTAAAAACAATTACATCTCGATTTTGTGAAAAACCTCTTGGATAAATAAAGTAATTGAGTTTGAATCAGTCAACAGTTAATCATAAGTCTTCGTGGGAACGATACTCTACTTACTACTCTATTACTTGACGATCACGTGCACTTGCGTGAGTGCGTTTGGCCGCAACAAGTTTTTGGCGCCGTTGCCGGGGACTTAGAAATTAGCTACTTGACTGAATTGAGCTTCTACTATTTGTTTATTCAAGTTTTAATTATCAGTTCACTTTGTTTGTGCTAATACAGGATCTTTTCTTGAATGCGAAGAAGTAGAAGGGCAAACAACCTCCTTCCTCTTGATACCCGAAATTGAACGAACACTTCACAGAGTGAGGAGGGAGGTGGACGCTCGAACTAGAATTGAAAGAGAGTTGGACATTGAAATCCAACCACGGCCAATTGAGATGGCAGGTAATGAGGAACGCGCGGGGATTGAAGCCGCAAGGCCCAGTCTAGCTAATATGACTCAGGCTATTGTGAAGCGTGACATCACTGGGCACTTTGAACTCAAGCAATACATGGTGCAGCTGATCCAATCCACAGGACTATTTGTGGGTCTACCTCATGAAGACCCGCAGAGGCATATTCAGAATTTTCTGGAAATTACGGATACTTACAACTATCTGAACGTTTCCAAGGACTATGTCAGGCTGACACTTTTCCCCTTTTCTCTAATCGGGGAGGCTAAGGAGTGGTTGAATAAAGAGCCAGCGAATTCCATTAGCACTTGGGATAATTTGGCAAGGAAATTCTTAATCAAGTTTTTCCCCACTAAGAAAACAAAGGTGTTGAGGAGTCAAATTCTTGGGTTCGAACAACGAGCTGGTGAAACACTTCTTCAAGCATGGGAAAGGTACAAGAAGATGCTCAGAGATTGTCCACATCATTGTCAGGCGGACGAGGTATTGGGCCACACTTTTGTAGATGGGTTAGATGATGCATCAAAGATGAATCTTGATTCAGCTTGTGGGGGTAGTTGCATG
>NC_031999.1:56833433-56865958 GCF_001879085.1 Nicotiana attenuata | reverse complement strand
ATCAGTCCTATAATTCATTATCAAAATTCTGGAAGTCTCGGAATCAAATTTGGATCTCTAGAACTAAAAATAAACCTTTTGATCATTACATTTATGCTCAAAACGGCAAAAATCTTTCAATAACTCTTCCAAAATTTATCCGAGCCTCATGGGATCCCAACAAAGTATACTAACAAGTCCCATAATATATTACGGACTTGCTCGAGGCCTCAAATCACATCAAACAACGCTAAAATCATGAATCAACCTCCAATCCAAGCTTTATGAGCTTTAGAACTTCCAACTTCTATTTCCGATGCCGAAACCTATCAAATCACGTCCGATTGACCTCAAATTTTGCACACAAGTCCAAAATGACATAACGAAGCTACAGCAACTCTCGGAATTCCATTCCGACTCACGGATCAAAATTTCACCTATCAACCGGAAATCGCCAAAATACTACCTTCGCCAAAATAGGCTAACTTCTTCACCGGACCTCCAAAATTACTCCCAATTGCGCTCTTAAGCCTTAAATCATCACCCGGAGCTAACCGAATTATCGGAATTCAATTCCGAGCCTTCTAACTCACAAGTCAACATCCGGTTGACTTTTCCAACTTAAGCCTTCTTAAAAGAGACTAAGTGTCTCATTTCTTATCAAAATCATTCCAAATCAATTCTAACGCACCCAATACCGATAATGAAACATAAGAAAGCATAAAATGGGAAGAACAGGATAGTAACTCATGAGACGACGGGTCGGGTCGTCACACTAACAGTGGAATACTATCTACGAATCTAGAGTTGAACTCGAAAGTGGGAACTTTAGATTGCATATAGAATTAAATAGAGCAAGTTCTTGAACCCGGGCCTCGGGGAACGGATTCGCATGGGATAGACATATACCCAATTGCCTTGCTTGGTTGGAATACAGGAATTGTAAATGCATTCTTGTTAATCTTAATTCCATAGACATATAGGCATTGAGTTAGCTTGAATAGGCGAGTAAGAACTTGACAGATTCTTATGAGTAATATAAACCCTGTCAATCAACAATCCAGATAAATCGATTGGTCGTTTTATGCCAAGAACACAACACGATTGTTAACTAGCCCGTGATCCTGGAATATCTTCTCCTACTGTTTGTTACTTGAATTTGCTATTCGTCTGGTGAATTGCTCTAGTTAGATTATTTCTTGATAGTTTAGGTAGTAAAACAATTACATCCGATTTTGTGAAAAACCTCTTGGATAAATAAAGTAATTGAGTTTGAATTAGTCGACAGTTAATCATAAGTCTTCGTGGGAACGATACTCTACTCACTACTCTATTACTTGACGATCACGTGCACTTGCGTGGGTGTTTTTGGTCGCAACAAGGTCCTTCTGGGACCAAATAGATAGGAATTTACTTTTTCGCTTTATGAATGTAATAAGGCCAATGGACATTAGTGACTTTTACTTCTTGCTTATTTAGTGTCGTTTTGGGATTCGCCTATCTTTATCAATAAAATGAGGCATTTAGCATTAAACTTTCTCCGAGTGTATTTGTCGCTAGGCCTACCTCGGGCACAAAGAGGTTCCCAAATTAGGAAACGCTTTACATTCCCGCACTATGTGTTTAAATATTGCAATATTTTTATAATCCTCACTGACTTAATTACCTTTTGATTTATTTTGTTTTTATTATTCTCCTCCCCAAAGGTTAGTTCGTGCACTCTGGCATCATCATCTTATTTCACAAGATCCAGGGCCCTCCACCCACTCCTCCTCTTAGTCCCATTAAAGGCAAGGACAATGGCAAGAATAAAATGGAAGATTTAAACAACATCAGAAAGGAGAACACAGCTGAACGGGTAGAGGCCACTGATGGCCAGGGTATTCGGGTTCCTAACGAGAATGTGTCACACTTTAACAGAAACTGTTGAAATTCTAGGAAGAACTCGATCAGGTTCGAAATCTGGCAAACCTGTCATTTTCCCTCAACACCCCAGATATCAACTTCCCCAATGTTCAAAACCCTACACCTCCTCAAAATATCCCAAAACAGCAGAATCATCCCACACCTCATCATCACACTGCTCCACCAAAGAACAAATGTAACACCTGCCATACCCCAAACAACACTCCAGTACTCGTCCCAGAACCCCAGAACTCCACAAACGACCATTTCCACACCCATACACCAGGCCACTTAACACTCTTATCTACATGGAGACCATGCCACACTCCACCCAACCTATCTCATGCACACCTGAGTCTGATGAAAAGGATCTGCTTATCAGGAACTTGGCCGAGGAACTTAAGAAACTGACCAGCCGGATTCATGGCATTGAGGGAAGAAAAGGAATCGAGGGGCTGAATTATAAGGACCTTTGCATACAGCCTGATGTCGAACTTCCTGAGGGGTACAAACCTCCTAAGTTCGAAATGTTTGACGGTACGGGTGATCAATAGGTCCATCTGAGGACATAATGCGACAAGCTGGTTGGAGTAGGGAAGGATGAAAGGATCCGCATGAAGCTGTTCATGAGGAGTTTGAAAGGAGATGCGCTATCTTGGTACATCAGCCAAGATCCCAAGAAGTGGTCAAGCTGAGTAGGCATGGCATCTGACTTTATGGACAGGTTCAGGTTTAATACAGAGAACACACCAAACGTGTTCTATATCCAGAATTTGAAGAAGAAGCCCACGGAGACGTTTGGCGAGTATGCTACTCGCTGGAGGTCCGAAGCTGCTAAGGTCAGACCCGCCTTAGAAGAGGAGCAAATGAACAAGTTCTTTGTTCGGGCTCAGGACCCGCAGTACTATGAACGACTGATGATGATTGAGAACCACAAGTTCTCCGACATTATAAAATTAGGTGAAAGAATTGAGAAAGGTATTAAAAGTGGTATGATTACAAATTTCGAAGCCTTGCAAGCTACGAATAAGGCTTTACAGTCTGGTGGTGTGTCCAAGAAAAGGGACGTAGGGGCTGTGATAGTTGCACAAAAGACCAAGTCTCCCCTTAAATACCAAGCTTACCCAACACCTCCACTCACATACCAGCCAACCCCAAATTACCAAGCTCCGCCACCAACTTATCAGTCATCTCCACCTCCTACATTATTGTTTTGATAATTCATCTATTGGAATCCTATATTTATGCCAAAATATGGCTAAGGTAATTTTTATATATTTTTACAATTACATTTAGTATTTTAAAGCTAAATTGCATATAATTACAATGTTAGCCCATTTTAAGATATAATTATATTTTATATGCATATAATTGGACCCTGTATTTTAAAATTGTTAATTATGTATTTTAAATTATTTTGGCACCTTAATTTATTTTCCAGAAATTACCTATTATTTTTTTATAAATTAAATAGGGGAAAATTGTCTATTTAAATAATAACCAAATTTGGCTTTCAATTATAGCCAAAATTGGACCCCTTTCCAGCCCAATTTCACACCCAAATCACCCTACCCATACCTTATTAACCCTTACCCAAACCCGGAACCCACCTACCCTTTTGAATCTCGACCGTTGATCTCCCAGATCAACGGTCTAAATAATTCCTTTCCTTTTTAATTCTAACCAACCCCCTAACCCTAATTCATTTCCACGACCAACCCCGCCGCCCTAAAATCCTCTACTCTCAAACTCTCTCAACCTAACCCTAATTTTCAACTGCCGACCTCCCATCTCCGGCCATCTCCGGTCACCTCTCATCATCTCTTAATCCTCCAATGGTCTCTCTCATGCCACGCTCATCTTCTCTGAGGCCTTCAAGGGCCCCGGGCCATGCTGACCTATGTCTGGGGTTGCTGTTTTGGCTGTTCATGACTTCTCCAGTGTGATTCTGAGCGAAATCACACTATTTTGGTTACGATCTTTGAAGTTCTAAACAGATTCTTCCATTTCTATTTGGGTTTCTTCTGAAACCCTAATTTTTGTTTACACCTCCTAGATCTGGGCTATTTTTAAACGAGTCAAGTCTGCTCCTTTTATGTTTTACACTGTTCTTGAACTTCTCTTGCAAAATCATCGATTTCAAGTTGTTTTACTTTCTTTTAAAATTAGGGTTTTCGTGACTTCTTCTACACTTTGTTTAAATCGATTTCTTTATGTTTTAACTTCTATCCTTTGCACATCTCGACCAATTCTATGTTTTACTGCTTCTTCGACTCGCCTATGTCAAAAGCCTTAATTTTTAGGGTTCTTCATTTGGTTTCTGTGTATTAGCATGACTTACTGATTCTCATGTTTCTTTTTGAGTTCTTGTGATTTCTTGTGACTGCCTTGCCTTGATATGCTTCTACTTTGTTTCTCAGCCTAAACTTACACCAATTCTATGTGTTTGTGTTCATCTTAACTGTTCGCATCAAGACTTGCATCTTTCTCACTGATTCAGTATTGTTTGACCTTTATGTTTTGCTAGAGTTGTATACCAATTACTGACTACCCATGTCTTACTCTATTTATGTGTTAAACATACTGACTCTTTTATATGACTTTCTCTTTGATTGATTCTTGCCTTAATTAATTTTCCCTTGCCTTTTTCTGCATTGCTACTTAATTCTTACTGATTGTTTCCTTAGTTCAAAAAAAACTTTCCGAACCTAGCCTTAATTACTTGTTCTATACTGGTACTATTTTTAAATTTTTCCTTATTTGTTATACTCTAGCCGTGTATGATTTATTTCCTTACTTGTCATCTGCTCTTTACCGTTTACACTGACTCCCTTAATTAAAGGGAGATTCGAACTAATTTTTATACTGAGTCCTATAATTACTAAAGAATTGATTCTTGCGTTATTTTAACCAGTTTTCAAACTACTATATAAATGACTCTCTTCTACAGTCTTAACAGAGGAACAGTAATTCAAAACCCTCTCTCTCATAAAAAGAAAACATTCTTCTGCTCTCTCTCTTTTCTCTGGTTATTTGCTATTGTTCTAAGTCAGCCAGCTGCAAGCCAATGCTGATTACTCTACTCTCTCGCCCCCCTCACTTTGTGTTTACTTCTTTACTGGTATCAACTGATTTCAATTCAAGATTCAAAACAATGTGTTTCTTTTACTGCTTCATTCCATCTTGTTTCTAGTATGTTTTCACTTATGGTTCTGTTGATTCAACTTGCAATTGATATGTTTACTTCATCAGCATGCTTCTGAATGTCTCCCCTCCCTTAGACTCATCATGTTTATAAAAATGTTATTCCCCCTCCTAATATACCCCCAATGTGGCCCTTCCTTACTTATGCTTCTTTGATTTCTGGCATGAACCTCTCTGTGAAAAATAGTTGGCTATCCTTAAGTTACATGATTTGTGTTAAATCTGAAGTTCTCTAACCTCCTGGCACATTGCTGATTCTATACTTAAGTGCTCCTGCAACTGTGTGCTTACTTTTGTGTCCCCCAAATCCCACTACCCCTGCTTGTGGTTGCTGAACCTGCCTTGGTCCTATGACCCTTGGTTAAGTGTGAACTTGTTTTAGGTACTATGTTTGGAGTATCGTGTGTTACTCTACTCTCTTTGCAAAACTGTCCTATTGAACAACTCCCCCTGTTGTTTTACAAAAGTATTTCAAACAAGTCTCTTCTTCCAACTGTTATCCTGCTTAAATCTTTTCAAAACTATGTCAAGCACTCTTACTCTACTCTTAGACCACTAAGTTCTTCCCCTTTCGTGTGAGCCTTGCCTTGGGACCCTTGAGCTCCCTCTGAACTTGGACACATAAAGCTGGCCTTTCCACACCACACTTACTCTGTCTTGGCTATGAAATCTGGGTGTGAGCACTGCCCGGGATCCCTTGAGGTCCTTAGGGAACTCTGACACACCCAGATATGAGGAAAATCTATGAAACAATCTTGGCATTGAGGTGTTGGAGTTAGATTTATTACATAATTCAGAGAGGAAGTCCTAATCAGGTTCTGAAAATCTGGGCCTGTTTTCAGGCTCTCTATAGTGTAACTTCTTATTTTCTTTTCTACTTATGTATTTCATTTCAATGTTGGTCTGTAATAATCTGTTGTAAACGAATATTGGGGTTGCCTAGTGAAAAGGGGAGGGTAGTTATATATGTTATCAACATCAATGGGTAGAAACCATGCCTTAGGTTTACATTTCCTATATGCGCATTTGAATCCATGTGTAAGACCAACACATTCAAAGCATGTCATGCATTAGATACCATGTTCTTAGGTTTACTGTTTCAGCATCTCATTTGACATCATTTTACCACTTAGAAATCCTGCTTTAGGCTAAATAACAGCATCAACATAAAATTGTTGCTCCTGCACATCTTGAAATCATGCTGTAACTTTTGGGAATTTAGAAATCATGCTTTAGGAATTCTGCACATCATTCTGCATTTTTGTATGTGCATGTTAGATACCCTGTTTTAGGATCTTGTTCACACTCGCTCAGTCACACCTTGTTAAACTACTGATGCATGAAAAATGACATAAAACAGTCTCATGTTTGATTATCCTGCTTAAGTGAAACTGCTCACAATCCCTGCATGTCTTTGCAACATTTAGAACAGTATGCTTTAGGTAAAATAACTTCCAAACTATTTTTAATAATTCTGGTAACTGCTGCATATTATTTTACACTTAGGCAAGTCTTAGGTAATCAACTTTAAAATAAAACAGAACCGTCTTTGTGATTAATGTTTAACCGTCAGCATGTTAAAATTAGTAGGCAAGCTTGATTAGGACTTCTTCTCTGAGTCATGTAATAAATCTGACTCTGATGTTATCACTTAGATACCATGCTTACGATCTGAATTTAGACCTTAATTGTGTATGAGTCATGTTGTTTATGTGTATTGTGTGTGGAGGTATATCAGAGCCTTTTATTTGTCTTCCATGCTCCCCTTTAATTGAAGTTCTATCTGTTTATTATGTGTCGCCTTAGTATTTTACCTTTAAACTTTAGGGTCTGCCTAGAACCCCCTTTTAGGATAGGAGTCCTAAATTCCTCCGGGACTGATAGGAATGGACGGGTAGCAGCATGCAATAGGGGTCGAGGCCAACCCTCGTTTTAATTACCTTCATGGGGTGGGAAAGGGTAGATATGGATATGATGACCGGTGCATTAATACCACGTGTATCCCCTCTTTGAGGAGTGTCATACCGGGTATTGCATTGATGAGATCCATATTATAAACAAACCTAGGATACCCCCTTACATTTCCAAATATGCTTAGACTGTAATTCTTTTTTTTCAAAATCTTGCTTTTTCATTAATTGCTTTTCAAACACCTGTGTACTTAAACTTATATCCCCTACTATTTGAGTCATACTTGTTTATTTGCTAATTGTACAAATTCACAAAAACTGTTTGGCCGGGAACCACACTAGCGGATCTTGAGGGGTGCCTAACACCTTCCCCTTAGGATAATTTCAAGCCCTTACACTGTCTCAGGGTACCAAACGTAGTTATAAATGAACCTTATAGGTGCCCTAACGCACCTTAAATCGTTAGGTGGCGACTCTTCAAAAATGCAAACCCCCCTTTCCAAAAGGAAAGAGTTATCCCAACCAAATTTCATAAACCCGATTTCGCGAGAAAAAAGGGGCGCGACAGCATGGCGACTCTGCTGGGGACCTGATTGATCCCTCGGGATCCCAGTCATTTTCTACTTCAATCATGTGACCTCTACCCTTATGGTCTGGCAGAGGGTTGTTGCGGACGTTTGGAACGGGTTCCTTTTCCACAATGATCTTGTTATCAATCAAAGACTGTATCTTGTCTTTCAAGGAGCAACATTCATTGATGGTGTGCCCTTTCATGCCGGAGTGGTATGCACAGGACTTGTTTGGGTTAACCCATTGAGAAGGATTCCTAGGGGTTGCAGCAGGGATGGGAAGATTTTTAAATCAATTTATTGCCCTATTTTATTTAGAAAAATCCAATAATTATTCCTAAAATTATCATTTTTGGTGATTTATTTATTGGACTCTCATATTTATACTAAAATATAGCTAGGATAACTTTTGCACATTTTTACCAATTTGTTTAGTATTTTTAAAGCTAAATTGCATATAATTGTAATATTAGCCTCTTTTAAGGTTTAATTGTGTTTATAATTATAAAATTGACTCCAGTATTTTTAATTTGATAATTACATATTATGAATCATTTTAGTACCTTTAATTTATTTTCAGAAATTATTCTACTATTTTTTGCAAAATAAACAAGGGGAAAATGGCTATTTAAATGCTAGCCCCGTTTATTTCAATTTTAGCCTTATTGGAACCCCAATTTGAACCCAATTTTTGAACCCAATTGCCCAGCCCAAATCCTAATCTACCCGACCCACAACCCAATTAAATAACCCCCCCGGATTCCCTTTTTAATCCCAGCCGTTGATCACCTAGATCAACGGCTCACAACAGCCCTTTCCTTTTTTAATTCCCAACTACCCCAAACCCTAACCATTTCTCGTCTGTAGCCGCCTTTGAATTACCCACTTCTCCTAATTCTCTCTCAAGCTCCTCTCAAACCCTAGCCGCCGCCTTCAATCACCACCCTAAAATCGTCCAAATTGGTGGCTTCCAAAGCCATTAGAGGCATGTAACTACCTCTCTTGACCTCTATGTGTTTGAGTTCTATGGTTTCGATGCCAGACCTTGAAGAAGCTTGGTCCAGACCTCGGATGCTTTCAGTTCTATGGCTGTTTTCGGTCATCTCCGACCTTGCTCCGGCCAGCCATGGCTATTCAAGCCTGACTCTTGGCTTCTCCTGCTTAGACCGATGTTTTTCCAAGCCTTTCTCACCATCTGGGATTTTCTAAATCCCTAACCTTCGAGGTTCTTCCGATTCTTTTAGATCCGTTTTAGATCTGTGTTTATTCTAAACTCCTAAACGTTTTCTCAAGGTTTCTTTCAAAACGTTACCTTCAGAACCTTTATCTTTTCTGATTTAGGGTTTTTGTTAAATTATTTCGAAGCTTTTCTGGGTTTTAACATGTTCTACTGTGTTTCTTTATGTTGTTCTTCTACTGAAGTGTGCATGTTAAAAGTCTTAGCTATTTTTTGAGATTTATGAATTTATTTTGTTAGCATTTTTTGCCTGATTTACTTGTTTTCATCTCTATACTCGATTGATGGTGAAAACCCTAGATTTGGGGTTTCATTCGAGTTCTGAGATTATTTTCTATGTGATTTACTTGTTCGTCATGCTCTGAATTTGATGGGTTTCAAAACCCTAATTTCTTTGGACCTATTCGAGCCTCTAAAGTTGCTTTATCTGTTGCTCGACTGAATTTCGAAATCTTTTGCTTCTTTATGTGATTTTGACTTCCTGCTAAACTCTTCTATAAGGTCTTTTCACTTGACCTCTTTGCGTGCTGTTTGATATTCTCTCTTTTCTCTATTACTAAGTTACTGAAATCGACCTATGTGACTACCATGTTCATTAGCTACTGACTCTGTGTTTGCTACTGTATGACGTTTCTCTTTGTCATAAGTTCAGCCTTGCATGCCTAATATTTATGCACCCTTTTATATGCTGAATTTCCCTCTAAATGTCCTTCAATTTTGGACTGATTTCAAACCTCCTTGTGTAATTCTGATTGCACTCGTGTAATTGATTCTTGCCTTATTTTTACTGATTTCCCTGTTTCTTGCATTGATTTGAAAACTTCAGACTTTCGATTCTCTTGTCTTTAACTTGGTCTATTCATGGGAACCCATGTTGCTCTTTTTAAGTCAGTGATTTTGAAATCCTTGACTCCTTGATTTGCTATGTACTGATTTTCGATTCTGCAACCTTACTTTGTTTTCTTACCTTATTTGGTTAACCGAGTATTTCAAAGATTCTTCCCTTAATTAACCCCTATGTACTTACCCCTAATGGTCTATTCTATACATGGTGTCCTACTTGATTTCTTTCCTTAAATGATTTCTGCCCATTACCGTTTGAATTTAACTCCTTAATTAAAGGAAGTCTTATACTGATTTAATTTTAATTGGTACATAGTTCCATAATTACTGCTGAACTATGATTTTTGCCTTATTTTGCACCTGTTTTCAAACTATAAATACCCTGCTCTTTCATTAACACAAACACACACGAACACTTTTAGTTTCTGAACTCACACTCACACTCAAAAAATATTCTTTCTTATTACTTGTACTGTGGCCTGCCTTCAAAGTCCTGTTACCTGCTTTTACTGTATTTTGCTTCTCTGAACTGGTATGTTCTGATTAAGATTCCAGCATCACAACAATATGTTTACTTAATGCTTTTACTTTCTTGTCTGCCTACTGCTGATGTCTAGTTCAGTACTTATTTTAGTATGCTATAATTTCCTTCTGCCTGTTCTGAATTTATTATGAATCCTAAACCCCCCACCCCAATGTGTTCAATGCTTATGGTTTGTTTGAGGCATGATAGTATTGCATATTACTGTCCATGACTCAAGCTTGATCCCTGGGATCCTAACCTCTATGTTTATCTGCTATTATGTGATCTGGTAGGCTTATAGGCATGCCAGCATCTTCTATTGTTGTGCATGCCCAAAGCTTACCCTTGCCTAAGCATAGGCTCTTTGTAATTTCCCAACCCCCCTGAACCCCTTTGTATGAAAATATCAATTTGTTTGTGGTTGTTTCCCCCTCCTTTATTCCCTCAGAACTCTGCTTCTTCACTTGCACTCTCTCTTAGACTTAAGTTCTGCCCCCCTCTTGTGAGCCTTGCCTTGGGACCCATTGAGCTCCCTCTGAACTTGGACACTTGAGGGCTGGCACTTTCACACTGCACTTGTCCCTATTCTGGTAATACAATTTGGGTGTGAGTACTGCCCGGAGTCCCATTGAGGCTCTTAGGGAACTCTGACACACTCAAATTGGAGAAAGGCTTTGGATCAATGGTCTTTGAATTGGTCTATCTCATAACTCAGAGAGGAAGCAAGAATCAGGCTTCCTCTGGCTGTATTTTCTTTGTACTTTTGATGTAATTTATTGTTTTTGGTTTGTAATAAGTTATAATGAACATTTGGGGCCGGCTAGTGAAAAGGGTGGGTAACTATGCATGCAAGGGTAGAAATCATGCCTATAGGGATCTTATAATTCTGCATATTCAAACTACCATCTAGAAATCATGCCTATAGGGATGTTATAATTCTGCATATTCAAACTACCATCTAGAAATCATGCCTATAGGAATGTTTTAATTCAAACTACATTTAGATACCATGTTTATAAGGTTTAAAAGACAAGTTCTGCATTTAGATACCATGTTTATAAGGTTTAAAACAAGCTCTGCATCTAGAAACCATGTCTATAAGGTCCAAGTTCTGCATTTAGATACCATGTTTATGAGGTTTAAAACAAGTTTCTGCATTCAGTTACTACGCCTATAAGTGTCTAAAATCAGCAACGTGCAGAAAACATGCCTATAGGAGTTTCTAAATGAATCTGGTTCGCTTCACTCAACGTTAGATATAAAATCAGTAATAATATATACTATCACCTGCAGAACCTGCAATCAATTTGTCTAAATCTGCATCTTTTTCTGAAAACCTAAGTCCCTTACTCACCAAAGTTTAGCAAGCATGCCTGTAGGATCCCAATCAATTCATTTTGAGCTTTACTATATCATCACCCTCTGAATTCAGTAGATATCATGTCTGTAGGACCACGTCTTAACACTTAGGCAAGCCTTAGAGTAATAACTATAAACTAAATCTGCTTCTATTAATAATTACAACCAGTAGGCAGGCCTGATTCGGGCTTCTTATCTGAGTTATGTAATAAACTAATTTGCCTCAACTTTTAAACTCCCTCATCCTTGGTATCTTTAATCAGACCTAAACAGTATGTGTAAATCATGCTAATTATATGCTTTCTTTGTTTAAGAAGGTATATGTGAGCCTTTGTTTGTTATATGTCTTCCCCCAAATATGCAATATGTGTTTTGTATGTGGCCTTAGAATTTTTACCTTTGAAACTCCAAATAAGCCTAATATCCTACCCTTTTTAAGATTAGTAGTCCTAAGTGCCTCCGCGACTGATAGGAGTGGGACGGATAATAGCATGCAATAAGTAATCGATACCAATCCGCACTTTAAATACCTTAATGGGGTGGGAAGGGTAGATATGGATATGATGACCACGCGATAATGTCACGTGTAGCCCCTCATTGAGGAGTGATTACCGGACATTGTATGGGGTGATCCATATTTTTAACAAACCTAGGACCCCCTTTCTTTTATTCTTTACTCTTTGTAACTCTTTATTTTAAAATCAGCTTTTCTAATTGCTCTTTCAAACCTTGTTTCATTTCAGACCGTTATATGCTGAAATCCCCTCTTATTTGAGCCTTATCTGTTCACATGTTCATTGTACCAAAATTCACAATAATTGTCTGGCTGGGAACCACACTAGTGGATTCTGAGGGGTGCCTAACACCTTCCCCTTAGAATAATTTCGAGCCCTTACCCTATCTCTGGTTGGTCAAATCAAACTCTTTTGGTGTCCTAATGCACCCTAATCATTAGGTGGCGACTCTTCAAATTCAAACCCAGTTCCCAAAAGGAACGAGTTATCCCTCCAAATGTCATAAACCCGATTTCGCGAGAAAAAGGGGGCGCGACACTGAGTGCCAAAAATTGCTCATCGCGATCGCGTAAGTGCTTCTGCGATCGGGTAGCTTTGTGCCACTTTCTTCTTCGCGATCGCATGACCATTTCTGCGGTCGCGATTCACTAATGCCCAGGTAGAAAAACAATGTCTTCACCATTTCTGATCCTAAGGCTTTCTAACCTATTTCTCTGGCCAAAACACCTCTAAATGCAGTGTTTTAATTATCCATATGGCTATTTGACATGTATACTCTTATTGTAGGTACTTTGAGATATAAAATGGATCCGGAAACAAATGAAAATATGCAACAATATGCCGAACAAGCTGCCGCAGAGGATTATTTTGATGCTGACACATTCTCATCCCTTAGATGCTTTCAACGCTATGACAAGCAACTATCCAAAAGCATAATTAGGGAAAGAGGCATCCTCCTGGCCGACCTTGAAAGTCGATGGCCCGAGTTCCATGGAAGATTAATAATAAGTGGATGGGTTTGCTTTGCCGAAGAGCCCAGGCCAGCCAACCATGAAGTAGTCAGAGAATTTTATGCAAATGCTGTAGAGACGGACTTCAATAATGAGTTGGTGGCTACTGTCAGAGGCAAAGAAGTCTGTTTTAGTCCAGAGCTGATCAATGCGCACTACAATCTCAATAATGCTAACAATCAGGTGTACAGGGATCGAGCTCAGGAGTTGGGTACCCAGTGGTTCATCAATAATTTGCATGGTGGACAGGTGCCAAACTAGATAAAGAATCACTCCAGGATCGAGTTTTCAGAATTCACTATGGAGGCCAAGACTTGGCTCTCCATTATCTGTGCTTGCATCATGCCTTCAAAAAATGAGACAGAGGTGACACTTGAGAAGGCAAGAGTGATCTGTGCTATCATGGAGGGTATACCGGTGAACGTGGGGCAACTCATTGCTGAATAGATAGCAGAGGTGGTAGCAGAACAGACCAAGAGCTTATTCTTCACATCCCTGATCACCCAATTATGCTATGATGTAGGGGTAGTGCCCAAGCCTACAGAAAAGGAAAAGATCTTGGAGAAGCTCATCCACCCACTGCTGAAAAAGGGAACACGAGCTGCGCAGAAGAAAAGGAAGATTGACGTAGCATCTCCCACATTTGGCCAGTTCACTGACACCATCACTGAGATACCTGAGGCTCCTGCAGATGCCACTAGGACTTCCACAGCTATCACACCACTTGAGCAGGGACCTCTTACTCTCAGGTATATCTCTAGGTAGGTTTATGGCATGGATACACAGGTACGCCAGCTTGTAGTTGGTCTTCCTTCTACACCATCCGGAGAGGGCACCTCTGCAGGTCCAGCTAGCCAAGGAGAGGTTCCGACTTTATCCGACCTTGCTAAGGAGCAACAGGCCATCAAAGCCAAGCTCGGGAAGATTGAAAGGAGGCAGCGGAAGCAAAGGGAATATGAAAAGAAGAAAAGCATGTTCCTCGCAAAGATCATGAACACTTAGAGGAAGTTCTGTGGACCGGACGAGGCCGAGAAAGATGACTTTGAGCTTGCAGCTCCCAGTACCTTCAGTGACGAGTGATGCCATTCAGGGAGCACCTCTTTCATTTTGTCTTGTTTTGTATAGTTGCATTGGGGACAATGCAATACATTCGGTTGGGGGTGGCTCCTATATGATGAATATGTTTGGAACATGTAGTTTTTGTTTCGTGGAACATGAAGTTTTTATTTTTTGTTGGTTGTGAACTTGTGTATATTGGAAACATTGTACGTTTATTATGCTTCTCCTCATTTTCAAGAATGGTCTCCAACATGAGCATGATCTTCTCATTTTGAACATTTGAGACTTCTTCTTGGTTTTGATCAAGCGCCAAGGAAGGATTTTCGGCTTCCACATCTAAGGAAAATTCTTGGCTATCACTCACCTCCAAGGCTTTTTGAACCCTTAAAGCTTCAAGCAATTCTCCCATTTGTGAGTGCAACCTTTCAAGTGCCAAGTCATTTTGGAGACTATTTTCCAAAAGCTCCTCCAAGGCACTTTGCTTTTTGTTTACTCCTTCAAGTAGGCACTCTAACATGAGCTTGAAATCTCCATTTTGACCATGCTCAGCTTCTTCCACTTCCATATCCCTATCATTTTCATCAAAAAAGTAGAATCATCATAGCGGGGGCTTGGGGAAGGGATGGACAAATAAGTTCAATACTTCCAATGACCATTTTGACAACCACACTTATCACAAATACTCCACTCATGGGTTTGAGATTGTGCGCACAATCCACCCCCGGGAGGATTTAAACAATTTTGCCACGAGTGTGGTCCTCCACAATAAGGACAAGGGTCATCAAAGTATGAACAACTACCATCCGACCAATTTTCATTATATGATGCCATTTTTCAAAAATAAGAAAATAAACAAGAAAAAAACAAGAAAAATCGACCAAGGTAAGAAAAATAATTACACAAATATTCACAAGTCAAAGCACTTACGCTTATTTCTCAAACAACCTAAATGTAACAACCCGACCGATCGTTTTGAGCTTTTGCACTTCGCTCGCCAGTTCTCGGGCATGGCTTGCCCCATGTGATGTATTATGACTTATGTAAATCATTGGTTTTGGTTTTTCAGGGTAATCGGAATGAATTTGGAAGAACAGTTCTCAGTTGAAGCATGAAATTTGAAAGGCTTGACCAAGTTTTGACTTTTTAGTATTCGGTCATGGATTTGGATTTCTATGACTTGGTTAGCTCCGTTAGGTGATTTTGTACTTGGGAGCACGTCCGGAATGTATTTTGGAGGTCCGTGGTAGATTTAGGCTCGAATTGGCGAAATTGGAAATTTGGCATTTTTCGGTCGGCAATGAAAATTTTGATATCGGGGTAGGAATGGAATTCCGAAAATGGGAGTAGGTCCGTTGTGTCATTTGTGATGTGTGTGCAAAATTTCAGGTCATTCGGACGAGGTTTGATAGACTTTTTGATCGAATTCGGAATTCGGAAGTTTTGGAATTCTTAGGCTTGAATCCGAGGGTGATTTGATGTTTTGATGTTGTTTTGAGCGTTCCGAAGGTTGGAACAAGTTTGAATTATGTTATGGGGTGTGTTGGCATGTTTGGTCAGGGTCCCATGAGGCTCAGATATGTTTTGGAAGAGTTTTTAGAAGATTTTGGCGTTTTGAGCATAAGCATGTAATGATTTAAAGGTTCATTTTTAGTTTTACAGATCGAAATTTGATTTTGAGACTTCCAGAATTTTGATAATGAATTATAGGATTGATCTGGAAAGTTTGGTCTAATTTCATCAAGTCGCGATTGTGTTTTTGACGCGAATCATGAGTTAATTGTTTAACGAGCGAAATGGATATCGCACTGAGCAAACGAGCTCCGAATTGAGTTTCGATTGAAGGACTATGTTCGTATCATTATTTTTGACTCATAGGAACAAGAATCATCGAATTCCGAGTTCGTATGATGGAGTTAGAGCCATTTTAGTGAAATTTAAGACTGCTGGTGCATCAGATCTGGTATGCAGCTTTTAGCAACCAGATTGGACCTTTTAGCGACGGGAATTAAGCCTTTAGCGACCAGAATCGGATTTATTCAAGCTGTTAAGTTTTTCTAGCTCATTTTGACGCTTTTTTGGTGAAAGAACACGGCTTGGGCGATTTTTGAGCAAGAAATCATGGGAAATATTGAGGTAAGTCACTTGTGATCATTTCTACTCCATAATATTGAATTATTATCGATTAATACGACTAGATTATATGTTTTTGAGGTGTAAATTGGGGATTTGGACCTAGGGATTTGAAAATAAGATTTGAAGATTTGGAGGCCGAATTGTTATCGGAATTTAGTAATTTTGGTATGGTTAGACTCGTGGTTGAATGGGTTGTTGGATTTTGTGAGTTTCGTCGGATTTCGAAGCGTCGGCCCGGTGGCCGGGTTTGAGAAATTTCGGGATTTTGATGTTAAATTGGATATTTTCGAGTGGGCTTCGCTCCCTTAACATATTTTAATGTATGTACTGATTGTGGCTAGATTTGGAGCATCCGGAGGTCGATTCGTGCGGGCGAGGCATCGCGGGCTAGAGTTTGGACCGGATCGAGGTAGGTAATGATTGTAAATACTGTCCTGAGGGTTTGAAACCTCGGATTACACATCGTTGTGTTATTTTGAGGTGACGCACATGCTAGATGACGAGCGTGGAGTTGTGCACCGTTGGGGATTGTGACTTGGTCCGTCCCGTACGATTGTTAAGTCGCGTATTTGATTTGAAACCTTATGATATCCCATGTTCTAGAGATTGATATTATAGTATGCCATGTTTGGGGCCTTGTGTCGACCTGTTGAGACCCTTAAGGGCATTTTTACTATTTTTCCTCACTCTATTTGTTTTGAAAGTATATCCTCAGTCATGTTTTTACCTGGTTATTGTTAAATCTGGTTTTATCACTATATTTCTTAGAAATGTGAAAACTGTTTGGCCTGGGTTCCCTGTTTTATTGATGGTCCGAGTGATCATGAGTTGATGATAGAGATAAACCGAGGGTCTGATTGTGAGGTTGATGACTGAGGTAGACTGAGAGTCTAATTGTGAGGTTAATGACTGAGAGAGGCCGAGGGCCTGGTTGTGAGGATTATATATCTATGGATCGGGCTGCACGCCGCAGAAATATATATATATATATATATATATATATATGGATCGGGCTGCACGCCGCAGAGATATAGCGCTTGGGCTGTAGGAGCCCCTCCGGAGTCTGCACACCCCTAGTGAGCACAGTCGACTATACATATGGATCAAGCTGCACGCCGCAACGATATATGGATCGGGCTGCACGCCGCAGCGGTTACTATATGGTACCTATTGAGCGTGAGTGCTGAGTGTGAGCGCTGATTGGTAGGAGTTGATTCAAGAGTGACTGAGAGGCTAGCCCGAGGGGCGATAGATATATACATGCACATGAGTGATGTTTGCCTGAGGGGCCTGATTATGAACTTATTGATTTTCACTTCTCTTTAGAGTGAGTTTCTATCGAATATGTTGATTTAATGACTGTTTTCACTCATCTTTATACTGAGCCTCTGTCGAAAATGTTAGATAAATGTTTTTAAACAACTTTCATTTAAGCTGGGGTTTATGAGATGTTCAGAACTTAATCACTGATTTGGCTTTTGTTATTTCCACTGAGATTTTCTTGTTAGGAGGTGTTTATGACTCCTATTTTGCCCGGGGGGGCTGTTTACGAACTATGTTTTGCCCGAGGGGCCGATTATGGTTTTCAGCTCTTTTATTAAAGATGGTATTGAACCCCTACTGAATCTGTCAGAAGGCATTTTAAATGATTTTTACCAAAAGCTGGATTTTAAAAGAGGCGATTGACTCGTATTCTGAATTAGCAACCTGTGTGCTTATTGAGTTTAACATAAATGTGGATTCATTGTTTCCTACTGCTCAGTCTTTATTTACTCTTATTACTTACTGGGTTGGAGTACTCACATTACTCCCTGCACCTCGTGTGCAGATTCAGGTATTTCAGAACCTGGTAGCGGGTGTTGGTTGCTCAGACGCGGAGTCATCAGAGTTAGCAAGGTGGCTGCACGACGTTCGCAGCACTGCTTCCTTCCTCTCATTTTCATTTCTGTACTTAGTACATTTTACGGTTTTTGTTGTATTCAGACCTTGATAAATGCTCATGACTAGTGCACCCCGATGTCGGGCTTGTGTAATTATTCCGTATTTTTCTTTTAAATGTTCATTATGAGATTAACGGATTATAAATGGTATAAAAATAACTTTTAATGGAAAATGGTTGACTTGGGAAATTGTGTCGGCTGGCCTTGTCTTCACTAGATGCGCCATCACGACCAGGTCCGGTTTGGGGTCGTGACACTAAATTACGCCAAATTGTTCCCCGGCAACGGCGTCAATTTTGATGACGTCCAAATCCACTAATAAAAAGTAAATGGACACGGTCGCACGCAATATAATTTACCCAACTATAAGTCGGGGTCGAATCCCACAGAGAACAATATGTAGGCGATTAGGAATGTAAGAGAATTATCACTTGTTATGCATTGCCAAACACTTAGAATTGATTTGAGAAAATATTTATACCTAGATGCGAAAATGTAAACTAACCTAGAAAGCAAGTAAAATGATCAATGGCTACAAGTATGGTTGCATCGGGAATTACACTCAAGTAACGATCCAATGTATTTCACAATTTTACAAATATGAGCGAGTTTATGTTAATTAGCCACGGGTAATAATTCTATATTAGCTTCTTCCAAAGACTAACAAGACTTCCTAATTGAATTATCCCTAAAACAATTAAGAGATTAAGCACACCCGGAATGGTTACAAGTAGTTTAATCCTATCCCTAGGTAGAATCTATAAAATGAGGGTTAACGCCTCAAGTTCTTGTTAATTAATCTTTCCTAAAATTAATTCGGAGTTAATGGGCGAGTCCTAGGGTTAGCTAATCCCTTTGGAAACATTAAAGAACAAGAATAATTAAAGTAACAATAACTCACTTCATAAAAGGATAAAAATCATTCAATACATAAGCACAACAAGGTATTTAATCCACACTTTAAACATGAATATTTCCATAAACAAGATCCAAGTGTTGAATAAAATACTACACACTTAGATATACAATACAAAGCAAGAAAATGAAGAAATAAACATAAATGGGTAAGAAATTCTCAACCAAAAGCTTCAAATCTTCAAGACCAAAGTGTGTATGCAAATCCTAGCTTCCAAAACTTGTTCTCTCTAGTCTTTAGAACTGAAAATATGCCAAAAGATATTTACAAATGAGCTGGTTTGGGTATTAAATGGTTTGGGGCCGACAAATATGAAATTCCAGAATTGCCCAGGTCTGATGCTCGATTTTCGCATTTGCGAACATAGGTTCGCAATTGCGAACTATGCCTATACTGCTCAACTTCGCATTTGCGAAGGTTGACTGCTTGGGTTGAAAATCCTTGATTCCTCTTGCAAATCACTGACCAAAGCTCAAATCCTGGTCAAAAATGGTGAAGAAATGACTGAAAATCGCGAAGGAGCCTTTATATATAATCTGTCCCGTACTTCCGCATCTGCGGTCCCCATTACGCATCTGCGGGGCCGCATCTGCGTAAAATCCTCCCTTCTGCAGAATTTCACTAGAATGCAATTTCCGCTTCTGCGGTTGCCAGACCGCACATGCGGTCATCGCAGATGCGGGGACCAAACTGCACCTGCGGCCCCTACTGCGCACCTGGCATCAATAACCGCTTCTGCGGTCCTCGCACCTACGGTCCCCAATCCGCAGGTTCGGAAATAACAGGAACAGCAAAAATCTGCAGCACAACTCAATTCCAAACTTCTCGTCAACCATCCGAAATCACCCCGAGGCCCCCGAGACCTCAACCACAAGCACGAACAAGTCGTATACCACTATCCAAACTTATACCAATCTTCAAAACACCTCAAACAACATCAAATCAACCAAATAGCATCGGATTCAAGCCTAAGAACTTCAAAGACTTCTGAATTCCGCTTTTGATCAAAAAGTCTACCAAACCTCGTCCGAATGACCTGAAATTTTGCACACACGTCATATTTGACACAACGAACCTACTGCAACTTTCCAAAATTCCATTCCGACCCCTATATCAAAATCTCACCTATCAACCGGAAAATGCCAAAATTTCAATTTCGCCAATTCAAGCCTAAATCCTCCACGTACCTCCAAATTATATTGCAATCACGCTCCTAAGTCCCAAATCACCTAACGGAGCTAGCCAAATCATAAAAACCCAAATCCAAAATCAAATTCTAAAAAGTCAAGACTGAGCCAAACCTTTCAAATTTAAAGCTTCAAGCTGAGAATCATCCTTCCATATCTATTCCGATTAACCTGAAAACCAAGACCGACGATTTACATAAGTCGCAATACATAACATGGGGCTAGTCATGCCCGAGAAATGGCGAGCGACGTGCAAAAGCTCAAAACGACCGGTCGGATCGTTACACATGCTATTTGAAACCCCGCTCTCAATCTTTAAATATAGAATTTCAAGTAAAATGAGATTTGCGCTATGCTGCATCATTCCCGGAGAGATAGGAGTTAATAAGTAATGAAAAGGCATTTATTTTAATATTTGTAAATTGTGACAGTTGCTCAGTCTATTTAATCGAATTGATAAATACGAAACCCTCCCCATTCTTTGGAGCTACAACAATTGCACCTATTAAAGCAACTAAAAGGATTATTTAAATCAGTTCAAATGAAAGAAAAAAATCTGTTGATAAATGAATTTCAATTTATTGACTATTACTTATAAAATCTTGCTATATAATGTGGTTTGATCTTGTAGTCCGAATAATTCCTTACAATGATGTATCTAAAATAGTAGTAAATAATGAAATAAAAAGACTTATACAAACTATCTAAGTAATTCCATTTCTTACGATTTAAAGATGAAAATCTTTTAAACGGGAAATATGTGTAATTATTGTGATGGAGAATGTACAAAATTGTTAAGAATAAAATAAAATTAGAAAGAAAATGACGCGAAGGGAGAAAAGAATGGAGAGGAACTTACACTTTTCAAGCCAAAAAAATTAAAACTAAAAATAAAAATGGGGGCACCTCTTGAAAATGTTAGTCAAAAAATCAAAAACCATTATTAATGAGTGTGGTAAGTTGGGATTCCATCTTAATTAGAAATCTCGATTTGAGTTATAAGAATAATTTTTTGAGTAATAGAACGTTTTTTTTTCTTATGCAACACAAGTTTACAGTAGTCAGTGTCACAAAGGTAGTCGAGCTTATCGAGGACATGACACTTGCTAGGAAAATGTGGAGATATGAGAATTAAGATAAAAAAAAAATTAGTAGGTAGTCAGCATTTTTCCTTCCCATACTTGTCGTTCTAGTATTGTTCTCGTATTTTCTTATTTTTAGATTGCCGATTATCACCTGATGTTACCTCTACTTTGATTATCTTATTATCTTACTGTTATTATTGCTTATTTTTCCTATTTTAAACTAATTTGTTTATGTCTTTCTTGAGCTGAGCGTCTATTAGAAATAATTTTTCTATTTGTATAAGGTAGGATAAAGTCTACATTTAAAGTTTAAACTATTTTTTCAGACTTCACTTAAAAAATTATATTAAACTTATTATTGTTGTAGCAGCGTCACAAAGTGAATATGAACACGAGCACACACAAAAAAAAAACACAAAATGAAAAAAGTTAAAATAAAAGGTTCTGTAGAACTTTTTTTTTAGCAAGTTGATTTCATGAACATGAGGCAGTCGACCTCGCCTCTGTTTTTATTCACGAGAAAATGGCCAAATATAGTCTCAGTACCATTTCCACGGTAAGCGCGTGACATTAGCTCTCTTTGCCCTTGTGGCCTTGTGTGAGGAAAATGACTTGCATCTATCAAATCGGACTTTCAAATGTAAACATCACACGCGCCACTTCCAGCCGCAGATTAACGCAATCATAAGTACGAAAAAGGTCAAAAATGCCCCTATCGTTTGGTAGATGATTTATTTTTTCGTTCCGTCCAGCTTTTGGTCCAAATATACATACGACTTCGGTTTATAAATACCCTCGTAACTAACAGAGTATTGTGTAGTCTTTTTTAATGTGTTGGCAGCATTTCATTGGTACATGTGGCCCCCAAATCCGGATTGATTATACTTGCCCGATTTATTAGATCCGCCCCACTTTTCTTAAAACTACGTCTTCTCTGTTGAGGCAATTATGTGACTATGTTTAATTGGACCAGGAGGAAAGGGTTCAAGTCGTGGAAATAACTTATTGCAAAAATGAAGGGTAAGATTGCGTATAATAGATCCTTGTGGGTAACTCAAGTCTATCATCGTAATATCTTATCCAATTATTTTTGAGCAAACCTAGTACAATATTAACTTATTAATCACATAATAATACTTTGACTTCAATATTTATTATAGCTTTAGGCCCAAGCTGGTCTATAACCTAACAATTTAGAGTGTAATTGTCACGATCCGGATTTTTCACCCTCGGGAATCGTGATGGCGCCTACTCGTAGAAACTAGGCAAGCCGCGAAATACAGAAATTACTAACTCTTTCATTTTATCTCTTTTTAACAATCTGAATTAACAGGTAATCAACATGGAATATTAACGATAAACAGAACAAGCGGAAGACTTAAATAGATAGAAATAACCAAAGCCAGTACTACAATGCCAATATACTCCTCTACCCGGAATCTGGTGTCACAATATCACGGACTGTCTATGAGTACTACATACAAGTGTCTGAAAAAGGAAATACAGTCTGTCTCAGAAACAAGTGAAAACAGAACACATAATAAGATAGAAGAGAAAGTCGGTCCTGCGGACGCCTGCAGGACTACCTCGGGATCTCTAGTTGGACTGAAGGCAGCCTCCCCAAGTGCTACTGTCCAAAAGCTGCTCCGGGATCTGCACATAGTGCAAAGTGTAGCATCAGCACAACCGACCCCATGTGCTGGTAAGTGTCTGGCCTAACCCCGGCGAAGTAGTGACGAGGCTAGGACCAGACTCCAGATAAACCTGTGCAGTTATATAATATACAGCTGAAAACAAACAGGAATAAACAAATACAGATGGGAGGGGGTACATGCTCAAATCCAGTAGTAATTTAAGAGAAATATAAAAGAACAATTTAAGATCTATATCAAAGCCATAATAACACTGTTGCGGCGCGCAACCCGATCCCTATCATTTATCACTGTTGCGTCGTGCAACCCGATCCAACTATATCATTGTCGCGGCGTGCAACCCGATCCATTTATATCACTGTTGCGGTGTGCAACCCGATCCACTTATATCATTATTGCGGCGTGCAACCCGATTCATTATATCATTATTGCGGCGTGCAACCCGATCCATTATATTCACTATTGCGGGTGCAACCCGATCCAATTATAACAATGTTGCGGCGCGCAACCCGATCCAAATATACAATCAACAACAATCATAACAAGAGTCCCGACAAGGGATCAATAACGAACTACACGTTCCCGGCAAGGGAATCGACAGTATAAATAAATACGTCCCGGCAAGGGAGAAACAACTATAACCAATCTTGTTCCAATATCTAGCTACCTCAGCTAACACCAATATTCAATCATAAGTAATTTCCACGAAAACAATCTAGAACCTTGCTCAATATCGAGATTCATCAATTTAAGCATTCGTAGTATCATTTAAGCACACAATAAATTGCAATTTAAGACTCACGGTCATGCTCGACACCAACGTATAGATACTCGTCACCATGCCTATACGTCGTACTCAAAAAGAAGCAAATAGCAAATAGGACACAACTCCTAATCCCTCAAGCTAAGGTTAAACCGAACACTTACCTCGAACTTCCATGGCCAACTCAAGTCTCAAACACCACTTTTCCTTTTGAATTTGGCTCCAAATCGATTGTATCTAGACATAATCGACTTAATAACATCAATAAACGCTAAACAATCCAATTCCAATGCTTAATTATAGCTTTCTAATCATTCTTCCCAAAAAGTCAAAAATCGACCCCGGGCCCGCTTGGTCAAAACACGAGGTTCGGACCAAACCCGATCACCCATTCACCCACGAGCCCGAATATATAATTTGTTTTGAAATCTGACCCCAAAACGAGGTCAAATTCCCAAATAATCAAAAAGCCCTAACTCTACCCAAATCCCTAATTTTCTACCCTTAATCTCATGTTTTAGGCCTAGAAATCTAGTGGGTGTTGAAAAAAATGGAAGAAAACGAGCTTAGGATTACATACCTATGAAGCTATGGTGAAGTTCCTCTTCAAAAATCGCCCAAGAGGTGTGGAGAAGATGAAGTTTATGAAAAATGGTGGATTCCCGTAATGCATTCTGTTTTTGGAACTTAAAATAACTGCGCGAATTTGGTCTACGCGTTCGCGATAGGCTCATCGCGTTCGCGATGAGTTAGGCCTGACAGACCTTCGCGTTTGCGACATTGGGCTCGCGTTCGTGGAGCAATAACTCCTCGAGCCTTCGCGTTCGCGTCCAGGTGGTCGCGTTCGCGTAGCTTTAATTTTCCCTTCCCTCTGCACAGGCCATTAGCCTACGCGTTCGCGAGGGCCTTGACGCGTTCGCGAAGGGTACTCCCCCCACAACCTCGCGTTCCCGTCCCAAGCTTCGCGTTCGCGAAGAGAAAAACTAGCACCTGGGAGTTTTTCCTTACGCGTCCGCGAGTGGGCCCACGCGAACGCGAAGAACAAAATCCCTGGGCACTGAACAGCAAAAACCTGCAACTTTTTGAGTTCAAAACCTTCCGAAACACATCTGAAACTCACCCGATCCCTCGGGGCTCCAAACCAAACATACGTACTAGCTCAAAACATCGTATGAACTTATCCGTGCAATCAAATCGCCAAAATAACATCATGAACATCGAATTAGACCTCAAAATCAATGAAATTTCTCAAAACTTCTTTAAACATCAAATTTTGCATTTAAGGTCCGAATCACGTCAAATGGATTCCGTTTCTTACCAAACTTTACCGACAACACATATAAATCATATTGAACCTAACCCGGGCTCCGGAACCATAATACGGGCCCGATACCACAGATTTCACATAGCATCTCATTTTCAAAAACCTTTATCTTTTTCAAAAAATAATTTCTTCTAAAAATTCATTTCTCGGACTTGGGACCTCGAAATTTGATTCCGGGCATATGCCCGAGTCCCATATTTTTCCACGGAACCTCCAGATCGTCAAATTACGGGTCCGGGTCCATTTACCCAAAATATTGACCGAAGTCAACTTAAATGCATTTTAAGCCAAAATTTTAATATTTTCACAGATTTTTCTCATAATAGCTTTCCGGCTACGCGCCCGGACTGCGCACGCAAATTAAGATGAAGCTAAAAGAGGTTTTTAAGGCCTCGAAATGCAAAATCTATTTCAAAAATAAGTGATGACCTTTTGGGTCATCACAGTAATTTGTGATAGTGACGCAGTTTAAAAATCTACAACATAATAAGATACAATATTTCCATTTTGTTTTCATTTTTCCAGTGTGAAATCGAATTGATCAAGCAAAATAAAATTTGAATTAATCAAGCTTGAATGAAAAAGAAAATCAATTCAAATATAAATTGAATATGGGGAATTTAACCTATGTTGAAGATTAATTTAAAGTTGGAGTAGAAAGTTTATATTATTAGGATTTGACATTAGTTAATTTATTTAATTAATATCTGGATAGAATTTGTAGTCAATATTATATAGCAATAATTTTTCTAAAATCTGATTAAATTAAGTTTCATACTATTATAAATAAGAGTACTACGAGCTATTTTTTTTAATGGAGTATTGCGTGAAAAAATATAGAGATTATGTCACGGCCCAAATCCCAAACCCGGCCGTGATGGCGCCTCTCGTGAAGACAAGGCCAGCCAGAACAGTGCCAACACCTCTTTTAAGCAATTAATTACCATTAAACAATTCTAAAGCATGATTTAATAACAATAATCCGCGAAAGTATAGAATATAATAGTAGAAACCATCCCGACACAGTCCAAACCGGGGTGTGACAAGTCATGAGCTACTACAGAGTTTCTATAAGTCTACAAACAAACTATCTGATACAGAAGTCTGGAATAACTAAAATAACATGAAATAGGGGAGTCAAGGGGGTTGCGGACGCCAACAGCTACCTCAAAGCTCCGAACTCGCTGCCTGATCTGAACAAGGATATCAGTGCTCAGGAACGGACTCTGCTGTGCCTGATTCTGCACACATGGTGCAGGGAGTAATGTGAGTAGTCCGACCCAGTGAGTAATAATAATAAATAATATCTGAAGATAAGAAAACACATAACAGCACAAGGCAGTTCTATATCAGGCAGTAAATCACTTAAAGTAGTAAAATCCGTGAAATCATGTGAAATCTCCGTTTTAAAGGCAGGTAAAACAACTAACAAGTGGTATATAGTAAAACTGCCCCTCGGGCCCAGTATCAACCACTCAGTACAGTAGCTCAAATTACTCTCAGAATAGTATCATATAATAACCACTGCGGCGTGTAGCCCGATCCATATCTCGCTGCAGCGTGCAGCCCGATCCATCGCTGCGGCGTGCAGCCCGATCCATATGGGTACCCGCGCTCACTGTGGGGGTGAAGACTCCGGAGGGGCTCCTACAGCCCAAGCGCAATATTGCTGCGGCTCACAGCCCGATCCACATAAACATTTATTGCGGTGTGCAGCCCGATCCATATGAGTATTTGCTGCGGCGTGCAGCCCGATCCATAATATGTATAATATCCTCACTGTTGGGTTCTCAACCCCTCTCAGTCATTTTAGGACACAATAGTATAGGATAGGGATCTCAGCCCACATATCTTCCCTCATTTAGCATTAACACTTATAAAAACGGTTCACATTGTTTAATCAATTAGAAACATGACTGAGGATGTGATTTATACTAAGTAAAGTGAGAAAAATCAGTCATAATACCCCTAAGGGTTCTACAAGTCGGCACGAGGCCCCAAACATGGCAACTAGCCAAAATCATGATGATAAACAAATCCGCTTAATAAAATACTCAGTGAAATATCAAACGGGACGGACCAAGTCACAATCCCCAGTAGTAAACAACCCCGCGCTCTCCATTAAGCGCGTGTTTCACCTCAATACAGCACTACGTTGTGCAAGTCCGGGGTTTCAAACCTCAGGATATCATTTACTATCATTACTCACCTCAAGCCGGCCAAAATCCTAGCTCGCTATGCCCTTGCCTCGCAAATCGACCTCCTCGCGCGTCGAATCTGGTCAAAACCACAACGAATACATTACAATAGGCTAAGGGAACATAACCCAATCGAAAAGGCTCGAAAAATATCGAAATTTACGAAATTGGCAAAATTCGAGCCCCGGGCCCACTTCTCGAAAAATCAGAAAATTAACATCATCCGATTCCTTATCTCCCCACGAGTGTATACATATCAAAATTACCAAAATCGGAGTCCATTTGACCCCTCAAATTCCACTTTGAAATACCAAATTCCCAAGTCCTAGCTTTACCCTCTTTTGATGAATTTCCACAAATTTCCACGTTAATTCTACCATTAAATTACGTATTTAGGCCAAGGAACTCACCTCCAATCACACCTAGTCGAAATCCCCTTCAAATTCCGTCCAAGAGCTCTCAAGGTCGATCAAAAATGGTGAAAATGGACTTAAGCTCGAAGAACAAAATGAGCTTTAAAACCCTTTTGAGAACAGTGATTTTCGCATCTGCGGTTCCATTTCCGCACTTGCGGCTACCGCTTCTGCGGTTATAATTCCGCTTCTGCGGATCTTCATTAAACCAACGACCGCTTCTGCAGTCCCCTATCCGCATATGCGGACCCCGCTTCTGCGGATACTTGTCCGCTTCTGCGGAAGCACCAAGGCCTCACCTTTTCGCACCAGCGACTATTCTACCGCATCTGTGGCCTCGCAGATGCGGCTCCCCTTCCGCATCTGCGAAATCTTCCATCCAGGCCAAATGAGCGCACCTGCGAGCCTTCTTCCGCACCTGCGCAACCGCATCTGCGATTCCTTTTCCGCAGATGCGGAAATACCAGAAACCAGATACACAGCAATCTCATAAGTCCAAATTTCATCCCGGTGGCCATCCGAAATCACCCCGAGGCCCTCGGGACCTCAACTAAAAGTGCCAACCCATCCTAAAACATCATTCAAACTTGTTCCAATCATCAATACACCACAATTAACACTAAAACTATCAAATTACATCGGATTCAAGCCTAAGTTCTTCTAAAACTTCCGAATTACGCATTTGATCAAATACCCGACCAAAATACCTCCGAATGATCTGAAATTTTGCACACACATCCAAAATCACCTAACGAAGCTACAGCAACTCTCGAAATCCCATTCCGACCCTCGGATCAAAATATCACCTATCAACCGGGATTCGCCAAAATACTAACTTCGCCAATTCAAGCCTAATTCTACATCAGACCTCCAAAATCAATTCCGATCACACTCCTAAGTCACAAATCATCCCCCAAAGCTAACCAAATCACCGGAAACCACATCCGAGCCCTCTAACTCACAAGTCAACATCCGGTTGACTTTTCCAATACAAACCTTCCTTAAAGACACTATATATCTCATTTCCATCCGAAACCAATCCAAATCAAATCATTCACTCAAGACTCTTATAATAAAACATAAGGAAGCAGAAAATGGGGAAAACGGGGCGGTAACTCACGTGACGACGGGCCGGGTCGTCACAGATTATTTAAAGGTTATTTTTCTCCTCTATAAATCGTGTTGTAATGTGTATGACATGCTATGTTAATTGTACTACTTCCTTCAGTCTTGGTCTTGAATATGATCTCAAATATTAGGGATTCAAATAATATTCTAACTTAAATTAAAGGCTAACTTCGAATTTAAGTACAAAAACGTTTAATCAACATGTTTTTACATGCTATAATATATACATTCTTATGTACATTTCTTCACTTAAATCTACCATTATGGATCAAGATACTACAAATTCAAAATGCGCCTAACGTTAAGTGTAACTATCCGACCGGTCGTTTTGAGGTCTAGCGCGTTGTTCGGCAGTTTGAGGCCATGAGCAGCCTCACTCAGGCATTATGACTTGTACGCATGGTCGGAATTGAATTCCAGGAAGTTCGGAGTTGATTTGGAAAGAAAATTCTCATTTCAAAAGCTTGAAGTTGGAAGAATTGGCTAAGATTGGATTTTTGAGTAAACGACCTCAGAGTCAGGATTTAAAGGTTCCAGCAGAATCATACGATGATTTTGGACTTGGGCGTATGTCCGGATCGGGTTTTGGATGACCCGGGAGCATTTCGGCGCGTATTGTGGAAGTTAGCATTTTTGGAAGAATTTCATAACTTTGGGTTGAAGTGCATTTCAGTGTAATCCATGTCCGTTTGGGATTTCGAGTCTGGGAATAGCTCCATATGGTGATTCTAGTATTGGTAGCGCGATTGGAAGTGAGTTCGGAGGTCTGCAGGTCATTTTGGAGTCATTTGGTTAAATATAGAAATTTGAAGGTTTTGAGAAGTTTGACCAAAGTGGAATTTTTGATATCGGGGTCGAATTCCGATTTCGGAAGTTGGAAGGTTCGTAATGTCGAATATGACTTATGTGCAAAATTTGAGGTCAATCGGACGTGATTTGATAGGTTTCAGCATCAAATGTAGAAGTTTGAAGTTCTAAAGTTCATAAAGTTCGAATTGGGGTGCGATTCGTAATTTTGGCGTCGTTTGATGTGATTTGAGGCCTCGAGCAGGTCCGCATTATGTTTTGGGACTGGTTGGTATGATTGGTTGGGGTTCCGGGGGCCTCGGGTGGATTCCGAATGGTTAACGGATCACTTTTGGAATTTGAGAAAGAGTTGAGGCAGCTGATATCTGGTGTAACCGCACCTGCGAGGTTTTGGCCGCAGAAGCGGCCATGGGGTCGCATGTGCCGTTTGGGCGAAGGAGTACAGTGGCCGCAGGTGCGGCACTTTAACCGCAGGTGCAGGTGCGCATATGCGCTGAGGAGACCACAAAAGCGGGTTTTTGGCCCTGAGCCTGGGACCGCAGAAGCGGTCGTGCGCCGGAGAAGCGGGGGCCGCAAGAGCGGTTTATACACCGCAGGTGCGAAAATGCTGGAGGCGGTGAGGTTCTTTTAAATCGGGGGTTGGGTTCATTTCAACTCCATTTCTTCCATTTGGAGCCGATTTTCGAGCAACTTTGAGGTAAGTGGTTTATGTTAGTTTTGAGTTAAATACATGATTGTATATGGATTTGAGCATAAAAAATTGTGGAAAACTTGGGGTTTGAGGGTAAACCTAGAAAATTGATATTCTTGGATTTTGACCATGATTTTTGTCATGAAATTAAGAGTACATTATGTATTTGAGTTCGTGAGATTATGGGCAAACTTTATCTTCGAAAAATTTCAGAATCTGGGCACGTGGGCCCGAGGGCATTTTTATCAACTTTTCGATTGGGGTTAGAAATTGTTAATTGGATTATTATGAGTAATTGATCATATACTAATGGATTTGCATAATTATTGGCTAGTTTTGGAGCATTGTGTATCGATTTGAGTCTTCGAAAGGGCGTGGAATGCCGGTTATGGAATTTCGGAGCGAGGTGAGTCTCCTTTCTAACTTTGTAAGAGGGAATTGTCCCCATAGGTGAGTTAATTCGATATGTGCTCCTATTTGTAGGTGCTACATACGCACGAGGTGACGAGAGTCCGTGCGTAGCTACTATTATGCTTAAGTTCGGGTAGTCTAGGGCCCAAAAGCATGCTTTTCTTGTAATATTGCAACCTTTTTGTCAACTTAAAATTTTTTAAAACATATCGAACGTATAAATAAATTTCTAAAAGGCTAGACATTATTTCTTGACTTTTGAAAGAGAGGCTTGCCTTTTCCTGAATAATTGCTCCTTGACGAATTCTTGATTTGACTGTTTGAATGTGTTTAACTATTGTGGAACGGGCCAAATGCCTCGGTAGATTAAATAGATGCATCTATGGTTCGCGTCGTTTGATAATAGGTGAATTTGACTATAATCACACCTTAAATAATCACCTTCTTGCGTAGTTTTAATGCTAAAAGTGATGACAAAATGCTCTTATTAGTGCTTTTCATGATTTGTAGGTGATATATGTATAAAGACGGCTAAGGAGCAGTTTGGGAGTCAAAAGTGATGAAAAAGAGGCCAACTGTGAAATTTCCTAAGTGACCCGGGCAAAAACAGGCCGAAGATTCAGAGAATTGGATCCACCGCGGTTTCACCGCGACCGCGGCAGAACCGCGGTGGGAAGCAGCTGCAGAAGTTGTGAGAATCCGCGAGGGTGTTTGGCCGCGGTTCTACCGCGACCGCGGCAGGCGCAGAAACTTCTGGGACCAAAGTGTCAATTACGGGATTTTTAGACCTAAACCCTATTTAAAACATTAGACTTCGCCCAAGAGAGGCATGTATTGATTTTTTAGGTTTCTTAGCAAGGAAAACAATTGTGAGAAAGTACTCTAAACATCTTTCTTCTTTTTCTTTTGATTTTATGATGAATTCAAGCTTAGTTTATGTTCCCATAGCCATGAGTAGCTAAATTTCTTGTCTAAGGCGTTGATGGAACCTGTTGGGTGATGAACTTCTTGTTTATGTGAATACAAATTGCTAGTTTAATCTTTATTTGTTCAACTTCGTGTTCGTTGTAGTTAATTGACAGGATCCTCAATTAGCTGTGCCTATTTAGTGTGCATAACTTGGAAAAGAGTGCATATTTAGGGTATTGTTGAACAACACCACTCCTAGATTATTAGAGGAATCTATAATTGCGGGTTTAAAGGCGGGATTAGGGATAACGAAGCCTTGGGTGTAATCTAAAGTGAATCGTGCTAAATAAAGTAAGCTAGTGTGTCTCGGGAGAGTGCAATAGTAAATTATTGTGATTACTCGGGAGAGATTTACGGTAAGATTAGCGGTCATGATTGATAGAGATGTGTGGGTAAATTTGTATGAGCATAAACAGAAGGGATTCCATCAATAGGGGAAATCATTGCCTTAGCTTTTTCTCATAATTGTTTACAACCTTTATTTTTACTTAGTTTACAGCTATTTAGTTACTTGCAAGCTAGTTGTTAAAGAACACTCAACTGAGATTTGAATATTTGGGAAGCTGGTTCTGAAGACTCAGTGGGTCTGAAGATAGCAGTTGATAGGTTAACTCTCTGTGGATTCGACCCTGGGCGTAATACTCGGGTTATATTTGCAACGTCCGCAGAGTCCTTTTTATAAGGCATAGTTGGGCGTGATCAAATTTTGGCGCCGTTGCCGGGTAGTTAACGGAATTATCAATTGCCATCAACAGAAATACAAAGATTCTGTTGTAGTCAGTTTTCTCTCTACCA
>NC_031999.1:56830385-56833333 GCF_001879085.1 Nicotiana attenuata | reverse complement strand
TCAGCTGTGGGTTGTGCCCAGTCATAAAGTGCACCCTCAGGCACAGGAGGTGCCAGTTGCTCATTCCTGACGTTCACGTTGGGGTCGTTTATGTCGCCCATGTTAATTTCGAGTTGGTGTATTTGTTGTGATTGTTGAAGTCTTTTGTTTGCACGATTCAATGCCCGGAATGTCTTCTCGGGGTCCGAGAGTCCTTCAAGCAGTTCTCCAGTCCTCGTAGAGTTTCTAGGCATGCACCTGTGCACCCAGATCAACAACCGTCAAATTTTCAATGAAAAAGTTGGTAGAGAGAAAACTGACTACAACAAGAATCTTTGTATTTCTGTCAATGGCAATTGATAATTCCGTTAACTCCCCGGCAACGGCGCCAAAATTTGATCACGCCCAACTATGCCTTATAAAAAGGACTTTGCGGACGTTGCAAATATAACCCGAGTATTACGCCCAGGGTCGAATCCACAGAGAGTTAACCTATCAACCACTATCTTCAGACCCACTAATTCTTCAGAACCAGCTTCCCAAATATTCAAATCTCAGTTGAGTGTTCTTTAACAACTAGCTTGCAAATAACTAAATGGCTGTAACTAAGTAAAAATAAAGGTTGTAAACAATTATGAGAAAAAGCTAAGGCCATGATTTCCCCTATTGATGGAATCCCTTCTGTTTATGCTCATACAAATTTACCCACACATCTCTATCAATCATGAACGCTAATCTTACCGTAAATCTCTCCTGAGTAATCACAGTAATTTACTATTGCACTCTCCCGAGATACACTAGCTTACTTTATTTAGCACAATTCAATTTAGATTGCACCCAAGGCTTCGTTATTCCTAATCCCGCCTTTAAACCCGCAATTATAGATTCCTCTAATAATCTAGGAGTGGTGTTGTTCAACAATACCCTAAATATGCACTCTTTTCCAAGTTATGCACACTAAATAGGCACAGCTAATTGAGGATCCTGTCAATTAACTACAACGAACACGAAGTTGAACAAATAAAGATTAAACTAGCAATTTGTATTCACATAAACAAGAAGTTCATCACCCAATAGGTTCCATCAACGTCTAGACAAGGAATTTAGCTACTCATGACTATGGGAACATAAACTAAGCTTGAATTCATCATAAAATCAAAAGAAAAGAAGAAAGATGTTTAGAGTACTTTCTCACAATTGTTTTCCTTGCTAAGAAACCTAAAAAATCAATACATGCCTCTCTTGGGCGAAGTCTAATGTTTTAAATAGGGTTTAGGTCTAAAAATCCCGTAATTGACACTTTGGTCCCAGAAGTTTCTGCGCCTGCCGCGGTGGAACCGCGGCCAAACACCCTCGCGGAATCTCTGAACTTCTGCAGCTGCTTCCCACCGCGGTTCTGCGGCGGTCGCGGTGGAACCGCGGTGGATCCAGTTCTCTGAATCTTCGGCCTGTTTTTGCACGGGTCACTTAGGAAATTTCACAGTTGGCCTCTTTTTCATCACTTTTGACTCCAAAACTGCTCCTTAGCCGTCTTTATACATATATCACCTACAAATCATGAAAAGCACTAATAAGAGCATTTTGTCATCACTTTTAGCATTAAAACTACACAAGAAGGTGATTATTTAAGGTGTGATTATAGTCAAATTCACCTATTATCACTTGGGCATGCAACAAGTGTAGTCGAAAGGTGGAAAAAGTTGGAAATAAATACTTTTGTGCCAAATGCAATGAAGAAGAGTCTTCTGTTACTCACAGGTTAGTACTATTTAGGGAAATTTTTAAAATCTTTTAGCCACATAAAAAATATGCATAAGGTTAATAAAATTTGAGTTGCAGGTATAGGCTTCAAGTTCGTGTTATGGATGGAACCGCTTTTATCTCATTGCTGCTTTGGAATCGCGAAGCTATGCAACTTATAGGGAAGTCCGCAAAAGAACTTAAGGAAAGATTAGTTGAGGTATACTACTAAAGTTAATTAGATTAACCATAAAAATATTTCTAACTTATGAAATTTGGTGCAGACTTCACTTGCGGATGCTGACTGTTCTTATCCAAGTGAAATGGACGATATTCTTTATAAAAAATTCATGTTCAAGGTTATTGTTAAGCAAGAGAATATTGAGTCACAGGTTGAAGTGTACAAAGTTCTTAAGTTTACTGATGATGATGACCTTCTAAAGGAATACGGCCATACTTTATTCGAAGACAATATGAATGTAAAAAAATTTTAACGCACAAACCTCATCATATATAATTTATGTATAAATACTTTTCCACTTATAGGATGATCTTTCTTTTTTATTTTTGTTTAACAGGATCCACATTTTTTGGATGGACAAAGCTCAAGTGGAGATAAGTTTTTCGGGGTAAATTTCATGAAATTTAAACTTTTACGCCATTTTTTTTTTGTTCTGCAACTGCTATTAAATTGTTTTGGTTTTTCAAAGGATCTTATGGCCGAAAGTCAACTTAAGTCTGTTTTGCAAGCACCCATCGAGAAAAGTGTATCTGAAAGTGGAACGTCGGTGTTAGACGATGGAGATGCTTGCAATGCAAAAATATCCCCTTTGAAGACATATGACAAGAAGACTAGATCCGCTAATAAGGCATCAACAGTAGGAGTAGATGATGACTTCAATTCTCAACTGTCTAGCAACAAGGTTCGCAGAGTCGTAAAGAAAGAAAAGAATCCCTGATTAGTCTTACTGCAATGCGTCTTGCTCTGCACTTATATATTTTGTACTTCTTTCGCTTCAATGTTCTGCGTTTTATATGTTATATGGTAAAATGACTCTTTCTATGGAACTTCATATTTTCTTTATCAATCATGATGCGATTCTGTTAAAAAACTAAGTGTTGCAGTTGCTAAGATGCAAATTTATAGGTTGGGCTTTTTTGGATTTTAACAGTATCAGTTTTTTGCTTGCTTTGTGAATTCCTTTTATGTCAGTTTTTAAGTTATTTTT
>NC_031999.1:56731836-56825313 GCF_001879085.1 Nicotiana attenuata | reverse complement strand
GTTAACCTATCAACCGCTATCTTCAAACCCACCAAGTATTCAGCACCAGCTTCTCAAACATTCAAATTCTCAGTTGAGTGTTCTTTAACAACTAGCTTGCAAGTAACTAAATGGCTGTAACTAAATTAATAAGGTTGTAAACAATTATGGGACAAAGCTAAGGCAATGATTTCCCCTATTGATGGAATCCCTCCTGTTTATGCTCATACAAATTTACCCACTCATCTCTATCAATCTTGAACGCTAATCTTACCGCAAATCTCTCCCGAGTAATCACAGTAATCTACTATTGCACTCTCCCGAGATACACTAGCTTGCTTTATTTAGCACAATTCAATCTAGATTGCACCCAAGACTTCGTTATTCCTAATCCCGCCTTTAAACCCGCAATTATAGATTCCTCTAATAATCTAGGAGTGGTGTTGTTCAACAATACCCTAAATATGCACTCTTTTCCAAGTTATGCACACTAAATAAGTACAGCTAATTGAGGATCCTGTCAATTAACTACGACGAACACGAAGTTGAACAAATAAAGATTAAACTAGCAATTTGTATTCACATAAACAAGAAGTTCATCACCCAATAAGTTCCATCAAAGCCTTAGACAAGGAATTTAGCTACTCATAGATATGGGAGAATAAACTACACTTGAATTCATCATAAAAATCAAAAGAAAGGAAGAAAGATGTTTAGAGTACTTGCTCCCAATTGTTTTCCTTGCTAAGAAACCTAAAAAATCAATACATGCCTCTCTTGGGCGAAGTCTAATGTTTTAAAATAGGGTTTAGGTCTAAAAATCCCGTAATTGACACTTTGGTCCCCGAAGTTTCTATGCCTACCGCGGTTCTACCGCGGTCGCGGTAGAACCGCGGCCAAACACCCTCGCGGAATCTCTGATCTTCTGAAGCTGCTTCCCACCGCGGTTCTGCCGCGGTCGCGGTGGAACCGCTGTGGATCCAGTACTCTGAATCTTCGGCCTGTTTTGCATGGTTCACTTGGGAAATTTCACAGTTGGCCTCTTTTTCATCACTTTTAACTCCAAAACTGCTCCTTAGCCTTCCTTATACCTATATCACCTACAAATCATGAAAAGCAATAATAAGAGCATTTTGTTATCACTTTTAGCATTAAAACTACACAAGAAGGTGATTATTTAATGGTGTGATTATAGTCAAATTCACCTATTATCAATTGTCAATGGTGGAATCGTGAGTGAGTGTAAGATACGTGGGGGGAGGGGGGGGGGGGGGTGGGATGTGGAGAGAGAAACGTGGGGGAGTGGAAGATACGTTAGAGTTATTTTAGGACACTAATTATTATCATTAATTCCCTTAAGATGTACATAAATGGTAATTGGGTATATAAAATGTAATTATAGTAAAACTTGAGTAGGGAGGGTAATATAGTTTCATATTGTGTATATGAATGTAAAAATTAAATTAGGCACACAATAGTGATATAAAAATTTGAAAAGATAAATTAGTAGGCATATTTATAAAGAATAACTAAACCTTTTTGATTGGGATTTTACACAAATAGGCAAAAACACAAATGTATGAACATATGTACCTCAGTCTCTAAAGTGGCTAAACAACAGGTTAGGAATATAATTGATTTGGTATCAAACAAATGAAGACCAAGACAAAGTATATAAGTCCTCAACTTCGTGCAAAACTACTTTTGAAATCCTAGATACAATAAATAGATAAATTAGGTAATATAATAATTGATTCTTTTTCCTAATAAAGAGCCAATCATTATGTTAGTACCAAATAAGGTTAAAGATAAATTGGTAATACTAAAATATCATTTAGTAAGAAAAGGTATAATAGCGTCTGGACATAAAAGTTGTGATTTTTTTCCCCCAGAAAATAGTATTTGGAGTTAAGTTGAAAAATAGTATTTAAAATTTAAAATTATGTTTGGACATGTATTTCACTTGAAAAAAATATTGCAGCTTTGTATGGGGAAAAAATAACTGATTTTTGAAAAATCTCCAAAAACTTACAATTTTTAATGGACAAACACGTTTTTTGAAAAATAATTCCGAAAAATATTGGTTAAAAATATATGGACAAACGGGTACATAATCATTTAACCAGAGGCGAAACTATGTGTGGTCAAGGGTGGTGAAACTATGTGTGGTCAAGGGTGGTCAACTGAACATCCTTCGCTGAAAAATTATATTGTATATAAAGTAAAAATATTACTAGTTATTGATCAAAATATAAACTTTGAACACCCTAAATCAATGTAACATTTACATTCTTCATGCTTTAGTTTAATTCTCCTCTTTTTCTTAGCATGATTTTCAGTTTTTTATGATTTTTCAATGCAATGCTTTGTTTATTTATTAGATATAAGCCTCATTCAAAACGTTTTACCATTCATGTACAAAAACAAAAAATATTACTACTATATAATAATCATGCCGTTTAGTCTCTCCTATTCTCCTGAATAATACCAAGATAATTTAATCATATTTATATCTTATATAATTACTTGTAACGCATTACTCTCATCATCAATAGCATTTTTTTCCCCATCTTCTTTATCTTCTTTGAAAAGACTTTTCAAATCTTGAATATAATTGCAAAACTGTTGTTTTCATATCGGATAAAGCATAACTTTCCAACAAAAATGGAACTTTTCCTCAGAAGTTTGAGTTCTTGTTGAGAACGACCGAGCATTATATATCTTTTTTTTTTTTTAATTTCTCACTCGGTGTTCGGTACCTGCATTGGAACCCGACTATATTCGGATTCACGCCAAGTAGGGTTCCATTATTAGATATAATTGTCGCACTTCAATGATTCTATAACAAGACTTGGTTGGATATTGCCGAAAGAGATTTTAAAAGCTTGACTTAATTCTGACGATTGACAAGGTAACTTTAATCTCTCAGTGTTTCATGTACTTCTTTCACTTCGTTGTCTTACTATCTTGTTGTTATTAGTGTTTGTTAATTACTACTGCTTTCTTTTCATCTTTTTTCTTGAGCCGAGGATTAATTACTAAAACCATTGCCTTAAGCCTCCCAAAATTAATTAAGAGGCCCCAAAAAAATTATTAGGAGCTATATTATGCATAACATATACATGAATTTATTTTATATAATGATTATTAATAAGAGATTAAATTTTAAGAATTTTTTATTCTGTTGAGGTTATATAGATAGAGTTAGCAAATAAAATAAATTTTGTCCCTTAGTAGTTAGCATATTTATCTTTCTCTTCAATTTTAATTTTCTCTCCCCTAAGTTCATTCAATAAAATGCTTCGGGGAGTTGAAAATCAGCATAGATCCGGAGATTTTCGAATAGGGCAACCTTTCCCATATTTTTGACTATTTTATTTTCTGACTTGTAACTCACTGTCTCTGACTTAACTACTTTATTTAGTCATATTTTGGTTGATTCATAGATCAGAAAGCAAATTCTTTTGTGTCTCATTATTATATGAATTTTATGAAATAAATTTAAGAGGCCTTTTAATATAGCTTGGCTTTAGGCCACTATATCCGTTGAGCTCCGGTCTATCGGAAACAACCTTTTTACTTTCTAAGTAGAGGTAGGTCTGCATACACACTACCCTTCCCAGACCGTACTCTATTTGGGAGATTATACTGGGTTTTTTGTTGTTGTTGTTGTTGTTGTCGTCGTCATCGTCGTTGTTGTTTTAGTGTTTCATGTACAAAGTTATTCTATTCTTGGGCCTTGTTATCTTTTTATGATTTTCGAGATAACTTTAAACATGAAATGGCAGAAGGCCTTGTTATCTTTTTATGATTTTCGAGATAACTTTAAACATGAAATGGCAGAAAAATAGTGAGGATATATTATAGCAATGGGAATTAAGTTAGCTAGCATATGGCTTTGACATTTAATTAGACCATTCGAACTATTTGAGTTTTTCCAGTTTATTCACCCGTTTTTTCTACTCTTCGTGACAAAATTAAAATATATTCATATTATGAGTTAGATTGTTCATCATTATTCCTTTAACGTTTATTTTACCACTCAAGAAATTCTTTTAAGGATTTTTATGTGAATTTTTAAAATTCATTAATATGAAATAAACGCACAACACAAAAGGCAGAACACTTTTTATAGGATGAAAAATCACCCATGAGTTACAAACGTTAATTAGTCTAATAGTATTAATTAGTTACATGCATAAGTGTGAATGGACATCCATCCACCAATGCAATTTATAACATTTACCTAATAATTAGGTAAAAGAGCCATGATTATTATATTTACCTATTAAGGGTAGATAAATTAACATAGTGAGATATCACTTGGTCAAAAATAGTATAACCATTTGTGTGTTGAAAGCCGTCAATTTTATATGATTGATTGACCCATAATTAATACTTGTTTAACCTAATATTATATAAGGATTATAGTTCCTAATTATTTTGACATCATCTTTTTTGCCTCTTCTTACATAAGGACAAAATAAAATCCAATTAGCATACTATAAATACCCTTTGTAGTATCATTCTTTAAGCTAACTAAACCTCTTAATACTTTTATACGGAGGCGGACCCATGATTTGAAGGTCTCGGGTGCATTTTTGGATTCAACCAAACTTTGCTTTGTATATAGAGTGTTCACAACTAATATATCACTATTTCCGAAAGACATATATACATGTATACATAGAATTTTTGCTGAACTTTACGGGTGCTGATGACCACTTTTTATATAGCATAGGTTCGCCTATGCAGTTTTATCATCTCTTCTGACTCTGAACATCAAATTAAGCCATTTTGTGTTTTGTGAGACAAAGTTAATAGGCAAAATGGATATTGATGAAAGGAAACAAGATCTTTAGCTATGCGATAGTCGTCTTGATTCTATTTTGCTTTTATTTTGCTTGATCAGTTGGGAATGGGAAGTGCACTGGAGACACTTTGTGGTCAATCATATGGTGCTTTGCACCATCACATGCTTCGCATTCATATGCAAAGGGCAATGTTTGTTAGTCTTTTAGTCAGCATACCTATTGTTTGTATTTGGGCTAATGCAGGACATATTCTTGTAATCTTGAAACAAGATCCTGAGATAGCAGCCGAAGCAGGAATTTATACACGCTTCATGATACCGAGCATCTTTGCCTATGGACTATTAGAATGCCAGATTAGGTTTCTACAAGCTCAAAACAATGTCCGGCCCAAGATGTTAAGCACAGGAGTCACTCTGTTGTTGCATGTTTTCAGTTGTTGGATTCTCGTGCTCAAAATCGGCCTTGGTAGTAAAGGTGCTGCTCTGGCTAATGCTACATCTTACTGGATTAATGTGTTCTTGCTAGCTGCTTATGTTAGGATATCTCCTTCGTGCAAAAGTACTTGGACCGGATTCTCAACTGAACCATTTACTGATATCCCAAGATATCTTAGACTAGCCATTCCTTCAGCTCTTATGATTTGGTAATTCTCAGTTGCTTTCAATAAATAAGTAATGAATATATTCATAATTCGTGGTGCTTTATTACTACATGTTGTGTTTGTTGTTGTTATTGTTGTTGTTATGTCATTCACGCCCGTCACCATCAGGGGCGAAGCCACATGTCCGAAAGGGTGGTCAACCGGCCACCCTTCGTCAGAAAATTACACTGGGTATATAGGTAAAACATTAGATTTTATAGGTATATAACATATATTGAACACTCTTTGTCAGGGAATTTTTTCACTTCTTTCAAATTTGAACACCCTTGAGAAAATTCCTGGCTTCGCCATTGGTCACCATAATGCATTGTTGTCACCTTTGTTCACTACTTGGCTGCTTTATATATCTTATCTCTACTGTTCCTTGAGCCGAGGATCTATCGGAAACAACCTCTCTATCTTTATAAGGTAGGGGTAAGGTCTGCGTACACACTACCCTCCCCAGACCCCATTTATGGGATTAAACTGGGTTTGTTGTTGTTGTTGTTGAACATATTCATAATTCCAATTTATGAAATATAAATCTGACTATTTCCATCTTTTGAAACTCAGCTTGGAGATATGGTCATTTGAACTGATGGTGATTTTGTCCGGTCTTCTTCCTAATCCAAAACTAGAAACTTCAGTTCTTTCAATCAGGTTAGTTTTATCACAAATTACCATCACATGCAACATCATGTTTTATCATATTTCGACAGGCCTAACGTTACTATTGTACTTGATAATTCCAGCCTTAATACATCTGCAATGTTACATATGTTGGCTGAAGGACTAGGTGGGGCTACAAGCGTAAGAGTTTCTAATGAAGTGGGAGCTGAACAACCAAAAGCAGCTCGTCTTGCAGCACGTACTGCAACGATCTTAGCTACCATAGAAGGGATTCTACTAGCTATAATCATGGTTTCGATACGTAAAGTCTGGGGCCATTGCTACAGCAATGAAGAAGATGTGGTGATATATGTAGGGAAAATGTTATTCTTCATAGCTGGGTCCCACTTCCTCGATGCACATAAATCCGTATTTTCAGGTTTGTCCAAAATGCTTCCAAGGCTCCAGTAATGCAACTCTTATATCCTAATTTCTTTAACTATGAAACAAGGCAGAGCGATAGCCAGCGAAGGGTGGTTAGTTGAACACCTGTCACCGGAAAATTATAGCATATAGGTCAAATAAATACTTTATTCATATATTACTAAATCTTGAGCACTCTTGGCGTCGCCACTACATTAAAAGGCAGCCTACTAACTCCCGGACCTTGTTCAGGTATTGCTAGAGGGTGCGGGTGGCAAAAGAAAGGCGCATTTGTCAATTTGGGAGCTCATAATCTGTGGGGAATACCTGCTGGTATTGTGTTAGCTTTTGTCTACCATCTTGGAGGAAAGGTATTATTCTATCGCGCATTTTATTTTCATTGCATTTTACTCGTTGTTACTTAAAATTATGGCGAAACTGATAATACTCATGCTTTTTCAATTGTATTAAAGGGACTTTGGTTGGGAATCATTCTGGCCCATTCTGCACAAGCACTAATTTATTTAGTTGTTATTCTGCTAACAGATTGGGACAAACAGGTAAAGCTTGGTTTTTGCTCATTCTGAGGCTTGTTTCAATTTCAATCACCAATTTATGCAGCTACTTTCATTGAGTTTTTTTATTTGGTTTCCCACCCGGTATCCGGTACTCACATTGGAACCCGACTAGATCCAAGTTCGCGCCGTGAAGTCCCACATTGGGGGGTAAAGCACCTCCTAACAAAGCCGACTCCATACCCCAGGGACTCGAACCCGAGACATCTGGTTATAAAAGAGTACTTAACACTCCAGCACAACCCTTGTTAATAATGCATGTCTCCTGTGTTTTGTAGGCAATGAAAGCAGCAGAAAGGGTGACTCAAGAATCAACATAAAATCTCATTTATCATTGTTTAGAATAGTTGGATGTGATGTATTAGATTTAGTTCAATGGGCTTTGTGTTTGTTTAGGAAGGACTGGTTTTGTGTTTGTTCTTTGCCAAAACAAAATTCCTTCCATTTCTTGTGTTCCTAATATTAATATGAGTTTGTGCAAAGCTTATATGAACACAAATTGAGTTGCTCTAAAAACTTCTCAGACAGTAAGTTGTCTCGGGCTCAGACATCCACTATACGCGAGTTTGATCTTTAGTTTAGGCGATTGAGAGGGCGCCAATTGTTAACTATTAAGTGGACGCATTACAAGGGCGTCGCCAAGTCAGATTTTTGCACGAGGCAGACTTTCGAGAGGTGTTTATATGGTCACTGGTCTATAGATGTGCATTGATCAAGATTTGAACATTACGGATTTGAGTTCAGAATTCTACTACAACTCATTTGAGTTTATAGGATTCACAATCTATTATACAAATCCGAGCTAAAGCCTATGAGTTTGGATAAGCTTGTAACTAAAACACTACCCTGCCTCTGGTGGGATAGTTAAAATATCTACTTGATAATTGGTAAGTTTGAATGTCTATCCATGTATTTCTCCAAACTTCTGAGGTGAACATTGATGTTATTGAGCGAAACCGACATTCACTACAATAACAACACTTGCTACGCCTCAATCCCAAACAAGTTGAGGTCGGCATCACTCTCGGGGCAAAATACATTTCAACCCCTGCTTATTTTTCTTCCACTGGCATGTTTTTCTATAGTTTTCATGTTTCTTCAGAAATATGCATAGTAGCAACAATAATATTTACTCACTTCTTAGTCTATCATTTTCCTTGAGCCGAGGGTCTATCGGAAACACCCTTTCTACCTTCACAAGATAGGGTTAAGGTCTGCCTATACATTACTCTCCCCAGACTCCACTTGTGAGATTACACTGGGTTTTTTGTCGTTGTTGTTTTTTAGTTTATCACTTCCACTGTATGGAAATCAAAGAAAATAATGCTACAGGGCTTTAGTAAATCTTTTTTTTTTCTTCTAGAAACTAAACGCGAAACTAGTTCAAAAACAAATGCAAATCAATATTCACATTATTTGCTTACTTATATTTGTCATCATAATTTGCTAACCCTGAACTTGTGAGCTTCTTGCCTTATGTCATTCTTCTTTTACCATTTTCTTCTATGCTAGCTCTGGAGTCACTCTATCAGCTGCTTTCTTTGCCTACAAAAGGACAGAGGGAAGTTGCAATATCTAAAATGAGTTCAAGTTTGGTGAAGTAAAGAATATTTTCACAATCATATTATTTTTAAGCTTATTCAAGTAAATCATAAACCTATTAAATTATATTAGTAGTATAGAAAATGTCTACATTGTTGGTCTATGTTGCGCAAACTCTCCAAAACAGCTGCCGCACTCCTGTCGGATCCTCCAAAAATACACTATTTTTGGAGGATCCGACATGCACTCATCGATATATTTTCGGAAAGTCCGAGCAATGTAGGTGTTGGTGGATATAACTCAAGTTCTATCCATAAACATTCTATATGGTGAAGCTTTAGAAGTAGGAGAAAAATAGATTTACCTCTTTGTCCCAATTTGTTCTCAGAGTAACTACTAAATAAATCAGGGCTTGAGCCAAAAGGGATAGAGTAAGTCCCAACCAAAGTCCCTTTAAACACCATTAGAAAAATATGAATATCATCAGTTTTGTTTAAAAAGATAAATAAAAAAAAATTCAAATAAAATCAAATGCATAAATGAGTACCTTTCCTCCAACATGGTATACAAAAGCTAATAAAATACCAGCAGGAATTCCCCACAAATAATAAGCTCCCAAATTGACAATTGCACCTATTTTTTGCCAACCACATCCTCTAGCAATACCTGAAGTGAGAGTTTAGCATATAAAACTTGCATTATTAGAAATATAAGAGTAGCCCGGTGCACTAAGCTCTCGCTATGCGCGGGGTCTGGGGAAAGGCCGGACCACAAGGGTCTATCGTACGCAGCCTTGCCCTGCATTTCTGCAAGAGGCTGTTTCCACGGCTCGAACTCGTGACCTCCTGGTCACATGGCAGCAAATATTATTAGAAATATAAGATTGTTGGAATATTTCTAAAAGAAGATTTGAACAAACCTGAAAGTACAGATTGATTTGCATCTATGAAGTGTGATCCTGCTATAAACATTAACATTTCCGCTACATACGTTACTACTTCTTCTTCATTGCTATAACAACGGCCCCATGATTTACGAACCGAAATGATGAATATTGCTAATAAAATTCCTTCTGTACTAGCTAAAAATAGTGCAGTATACGCTGCTACACGAGCTGCTTTTGGTCGTCCACCGCCTAATTCATTGGAAACTCTTATGCTGAGGAAGAAAACCAAAGTGTAAGAAATAGTGAGGTAGTGTCAACTGTGAAAGATGATTGAGAAGGAAAATGTGTAAGTAGGAAATTTACCTTGTGGCACCACTTAGTCCAAAAGGCAACATATATATCATACTAGATGTATTAAGGCTGAAAATTGCAAACAACAGTAACATTAGGCCGGGCGAAATATCACAGGAACATGATGTTGCATCTGATAGTAATGTGTTAAAGAACTAACCTGATGGAAAGAACCGACGTTTCTAGTTTTGGATTAGGAAGAAGACCAGATAACAGAACCATCATTTCAAATGACCAACTCTCTAAGCTGAATCCATTAAAAAAGAATCTAATTCATTCATTCAATGGAATTATATGTCTATGCATTCATTAGTAGAAGTGACTAAGGATTACCAAAGCATAATGGCTGAAGGAATTGCAAGTCTAAGATATCTCGGGATATCAGAAAATGCTTTGGTTGAAAATCCCGTCCAAGTACTTTTGCAAGAAGGCGATATCATAATATATGCAGCTAGCAAGAACACGTTAATCCAGTACGATGCAGCATTAGCCAGAGCAGCGCCTTTATTGCCAAGGCCGGTTTTGAGGACGAGAATCCAACAACTGAATAAATGCAGCAAAGTAGTGACTCCTGCAGTTAACATCATTGGGAGGACATTGTTTTGTGCTTGTAGAAACCTAATCTGACATTGTAGTAGTCCATAGGCAAAGAGGCTCGGTATCATGAAACGTGCATAATTTCCTGCTTCGGCTGCTATTTCCGGAGTTTGTCCCAAGATTACAAGAATATGTCTTGCATTTGCCCAAATATAGGCTAGAGGAATACTAACTAAAAGAAGAACAATCATTGCCCTTTGCATATAAATACCAAGCATATGATATTGCTTTGCACCATATGCTTGCCCGCAGATTGTGTCCAATGCACTTCCCATTCCCATCTGATCAAGCAAAATAGAATCCAAAATGCAGATATCAAAAAGTAAATTCTTTTAAAACAATGACAAACATTTAAAGAAATAAACTTGTATAAACTTGAATAGATACACAACAAGTATATGTTAAATAGTTAAATACCACATAGGGGTAAGGTCTGTGTACACACTACCTCTATCGGAAACAGCCTCTCTATTCCTCCGGAGTAGGGGTAAGGTCTGCGTACACACTACCTCTATCGGAAACAGCCTCTCTATTCCTCCGGAGTAGGGGTAAGGTCTGCGTACACACTACCTCTATCGGAAACAGCCTCTCTATTCCTCCGGAGTAGGGGTAAGGTCTGCGTACACACTACCCTCCCCAGACACCACTTGTGGGATTCCACTGGGTTGTTGTTGTTGTTGTAGTTAAATACCACATAGCATATAAACTTAAGTTTCATGCTTGTTACTTTCAATACAAATGTTTTTAGCTAATTTGGACTATAGAACAGTTCATTAACTCCCTTTGGGACATTTACATATCAAAGCAGCAATAAGAAAGGGCATCCCGGTGCACTAAGTTCCCGCTATGCGTGGGGTCGGGGAAGGTCGGACCACAAGGGTCTATTGTACGCAGCCTTACCCTACATTTCTGCGAGGCTGTTTTCACGGCTCGAACCCGTGACCTCCTGATCACATGGAAGCAACAATCTGAACTGAAAAAAGGACTTACCAACAAGCTGAAACCAGTGACAGTGGCAAAAGAAGTAGCCATAGAAGCACCAGAAAGAGCTAATTCTCCAAGATGACCAACAAACATTACAGAAATAACCTGTAAACAATATAGCAGAAGATTTACTGACATTAAAGGCCCTGCTAATCCCAACAACTTCTTCACTTCTTCTAAAAACTCATCACATTTTCTCTTGTTCTTAGATTCCTCATTTCTTGACTTTGATATTAGTGGACACTCAATATCTATTTCCCTTTCTTGAATATCCATTTTCCCTCCTCAACTTTGCCTTCACAAAGCAAAAATGGCTAAAACTGAAAGGTTGAAAAATCAAACATTTTCAAGATTGATTCCTTTTGGCAGAATGTTGGCATTTTTAGTTTAATAATTTTGCAACTAGTAAAAAAGAAAAGAAAAGAAATGAAACAGGATATATTTAAGTAAAGATCTTTTTCCACTTTTTGTCATCTCTATGCTAAAACTTTTGGAATCATAAGTAAAGACAAATTTATAAAAAAATCTTTCTTGTGTAGGGGCAGACATAAGATAGAAATAGAATTCTTTGTAACAAAGCCCAACCAAAGCTGATAGTGATATCCCAATGGATAAAATATAGATGATATTTGGCAAATGGCTTCTACATTGGAGAAAGTAAAAGGGCGGTCCGGTGCACTTTCCGCTATGCACGGGATCCGGGGAAGGGTCGGACACAAGGGTCTATTGTAAATTGTGAATATATTCATATATATATATAGATGATATTTGGCAAATGGCAACACGTGAAGAAATGCTAGAAGGTACAAATGCTTGCCATTCAAAACGAGAATCTTGACTGAAGGCAAAATTGGCCAAGCCATCTGCTGCCGAATTAGCCTCCTTGTAGATATGAACAATAGATACCACCTAGTTGACATTTGACTTATTTTAGTAATGTATAAACTATTTTTGGTGGAAAAGAAAAATGATTGTTTTGACAATTTTTGTAGCTTGAGGCGGAGGGATTTATAGGCAAATACATGGGTCACGTGAACCCATGGTCATTCCGTCAAACTAGGTATTTTATGTACATATTTTTTTTAGAAATAGTCTAGTATTATATGCTGGCACCTATGCTCTAACAGGCTAAATGATGCACTTGGTTGAATATTTAGTTATTTACCCGGAGGATAACGAGGCCAAGGGTAAAGATGAAGTAGAATTTAAAGTTATTAGTAAATTGTCACGACCCAAACTACCATGTCGTGATGGCACCTATCATGGTACTAGGCAAGCCGACTCTTTACCAAAAACAACCCGATATTTCAATTTTAAGATAACTTCAAGCTATTTAATAATAAAACTTCATAAAGAAAATCTGAATAACGAAAATGCAGAAAGAAAAGCCCGACATTGGGGTGTCACTGGTCATGAGCATCTACTAAAATCTATCCCAAACACTGAGACTAAAACAGTCTGGAAATGTGACTATAACAGCTATAGGAAGATAGGAGGGAGAAGAACAGGGTTGCGATCGCCAGCAGCTATCTTGCCAACTCCGAGAAGAATCTACAGCTGGGCTAGTCAACAGCCGCTACCGGGTTCTGATACACCTGGATCTGCACACAAGGTGCATGGAGTAACGTGAGTACGCCAACTCAGTAAGTAACCAAAGTAAATAAAGGCTGAGAAGCAGCGACGAGCAATAAAGCATATAAAGTTCATATCATGAATACAACAGGCTTTTAAAAGTAGACTTTGAATCAAATCATTTCGTTTAAACTAAGTTTCAGTAAAAATCATTTGAAGATATTTTTCAACGTTTCTCAAATAGAGGCTCAGTGCAACAGTGAGCAAAATGGTGAAAACATAAATAGCCCATCGGGCAAAACATCACTCATGAACAGCCCCTCGGGCAAACCTCGCAGTCACTCGTATATAGCCCCTCGGGCATACCTCACCATCACTCACACTCAGGGTACCCGCGCTCACTGGGGGTGTGCAGACTCCGAAGGGGCTCCTTCAGCCCAAGCGCTATAACAAGCCACCTCGTGGCATAAATCAATCAGGCCCTCGGCCTCACTCAATCATGAATCAGTAACAACATGATGCGGCGTGCATCCCGATCCCATAAATATCCTCACAAATCAGGCCCTCGGCCTCACTCAGTCATAAACCTCTCAAGTCACTCGGGCTCTCAGTAAAAACAGGGTACTTAGTCCAAAACAATATTTTATATGCATCAAAACAGAGTAATAAAGACTGAGTTATGAAATCAATAAGTATAACATGACTAAGTATAGATTTTTAGCCAAAAACAGTGAGAGAATAGTAAGAAAAGGCTCCTAACAATCCAAACAGCTCTGGCACAAGGCCCAAATATGGCATTCAGCCTAATTTACAGAAACTCTTTCTAAAACACATAAGTATCATATAGTTTCAACCAAATACGCAAATTTATAATTGCTACGGGACGGACAAAGTCACGCCCGTCACCTAGCATGCGCGTCACCTCAAAATAGTAAAACGATACGAAATCCGGAGTTTCATACCCTCAGGACTAGATTTACAATTGTTACTTACCTCAAACCAGTCAAATCCCTACTCTGCGATGCTCTTGCCCCTCGACTCGGCCTCCAATCGCTCCGAATCTATTCATAACCAGAACAATACCATCAATATACGCCAATGGGATGAATTCCACAAGAAAAATTATCAAATTAGGCACAAATCCCGAAATCTTCTCAAACCCGGCCCCCGGGCCCACGTCTCGGAATCCAACAAAAATCACAAACTAGAAAGCCCTTTCACTCACGAGTCCATACATACAAGATTTATCAAAATCCGACTCCATTTGACCCCTCAAATCCTCAATCAAACTCTCCAAAATCCCAAGCCCTAACCCCTCATTTTCGCCCTTAATCACCACTAATTACATGATTAAACAACGGGAAATTACCATAAACACGAGTATTAGGGCTCAAATTACTTACCTCAATGAAAACCCCCTTGAATCCCTCTTGAAATTGCTCCCAACAGCTCCAAAACCGGATAAAAATGGTGAAGAATGACCCAAAATTCGCGAAATCCTCAATTTATACTTTCTGCCCAAAACTTCCGCATCTGCGCTGCCGCACCTGCGGAAAATCCATCGCAGGTGCGGTTCCCACTTATTCCCTCAGAAACCGCTTCTGCGGTCCCAACATCGCTCTTGCAGTCTCGCATGTGCGCTCCACTACTCGCAACTGCGGCTCCCAGCCAACCTCAGCTTCTTCTCCGCTTCTGCGGGCTCGCACCTGCGAACCCCACTCCGCAAGTGCGGTTATGACAGCTGAGTTCAATCTTCAGCATTCTTCAAATTCCAACCTTGTTCCGTCAACCACCCGAAATCAACCCGAGGCCCTCGGGACCTCTACCAAACATACCAACAAGTCAAATATCAACATACGAACTTAGTCGAACCTTCGAATCGCTCAAAACAACATCAAAACACCAAATCATCCTCGGATTCAAGCTTAAGAACTTCTAAACTTCCAAATTCCGCAAACGACGCCGAAACCTACTAAATCACCTCCGAATGACCTGAAATTTTGCACACACGTCACAAATGACACTACGAACCTACTCCAACTTCTGAAATTCCATTCCGACCCCGATATCAAATTTTCCACTGCCGACCAAAATCGCCAAATTTTCCAATTTCGCCAATTCAAGCCTAATTCTACCACGGACCTCCAAATCACATTCCGGACGCGCTCCCAAGTCCAAAATCACCTAACGGAGCTAACCGAACCATAAAAATCCAAATCCAAGATCGTTTAATCATAAGTCAACATCCGGTTGACTTTCCAACTTAAGCTTCTAAATAGGAGACCAAGTGGCTCATTCCACACCGAAACCACTCCGGACCCGAACCAACCAACACGATATGATGAAATACAGCTGAGGAACACATAAAGAAGCAGAAATGGGGGAAACGTGGCTATAATTCACGAAACGACCGGCCGGGTCGTTACTACCAAGTTTTTGTTTGCTCTAGGGCCGAAGCCGTAACGTGCGCCTAATCCATACAGGACACTATTACCACTAGACCGAAGCCCTAGGTATACCTTTGAAAGCTTATGTAAAGAAGATTAGAGTGGCAATAATAATGGAAAGCTAGAGTAAATAAAGAAGCGCTAATTTCCAAAATAGAATATGTTGCCCTGAGACTGCTAGTAAATGCATTAGATGAATTCAACAGAAGTAAGTTTATAGTAATTATAAGTTTTAATAACAATGTATCAATTTCTTTGACCAATCAGAATTGCCTTCCAAGATTTATACTAGCCTCAAAATGTCCAAGGGAGTACTTCTTGATCATTTCTACGAACGTAAAACCCCAATTGGAACATTATCTTGTGGTTATAATAGTGCGAGGCAAGGACCTTCAAGATTCTGATCCTAAGATATAGAGGCAAATCTTGAAAAACTGTTGTATTAATTCATCAACCAGTCGTCGCGAGTGTGAGCTCTGAGCCCTCTAACCTAAGAGATCTTCAGATTTTGAACTTGTAAGTAATCTTGCCATATTATGTCATTCTGCATTTTCTTCTCTGTTAGCTAGCTCCGGAATCACCCTATTAGCTGCCTTCTTTGCCTACAAAATAAAGAATTAGACTTGCATTATTACTATATTTCATACAACTCAACTTTTCAAAGAACAAATCAAACGCCAACTTCACTAGCGATCTGTGTTGAGACATAATATAATTAAGTAATTCAACAATCCGGCTGAGTTACCAAAGAGTTTTACCTGTTTTTCCCAATTTGTGCGCAGAGTAACTATTAAAAGAAGTAGAGCTTGTGCAAAAAGAGCAAGAGTGATTCCCAACCAAAGTCCCTGCAAACCATATTATTAGTTTTTCGACTAGTTCCAACGCTAGAAATGCAAATAAAATGAGAAGCTTGAAAGAGTACCTTTCCACCAAAATGGTAGACAAAAGCTAATATAACACCAGCAGGTATCCCGAAAAGGTAATAAGCTCCCAAGTTGACAATTGCCCCTATCTTTTGCCAGCCACATCCTCTTGCAGTACCTGAATTATGGTACGCGATAAGGTCATATAGTCATTTAACTCCAGTGACGGATCCAACATGAGTTTATAGGTTCGGCATAACTCAGTGTTTCAGGGTTGAATTATATATATATGTGTGTGTGCGAAACAAGTGTAGAAAGAGTTAGATATACATCCCAAAACATACTTTCTTGACACAGGACCTACACCGTCTAAATTCTGGATCCGCTACTGTTTAACTCTCCTTCAAGATTAAAGATGCTGGTATTTTGGATAAACAACGAAGAAAAATTGATTATACTATCAGAGCAAATGAAACAAATTGAACTGCTGCATTAGCTCTTCTTAATTTCAATTTGCCTAATCATCTGTTATACCCTCAAGCCTTGTTTTAACAAATCAAGAAAGGGGAATCTTAGTAGCTCAGTTGGTTGGCTATTTCAACTTTCACCTAGTTGGTGAGGGTTCGATTCCCCCTCCCCCATTCCCCCTTCCCTTACCTACCCGGATTTTTTCTATACAAAAAAAAAACATATCAAGAAACATAGTTCAGATTCTTGAAAACATAACAATGGGAAACTTGCACAAAAATTTGGACAAACCTGAAAGCACAGATTGAATACCATCTAAGAAGTGGGATCCTGCTAGCAAGACTAGCATTTCTGCTACATATCCAACCACTTCTTCCTCAGTGCTATAACAATATCCCCACAGATTACGAACCAAAATCAGAACTATTGCTGCAACGACGCCTTCTGTAGCCACCAAGAATACCGCAGTGCAAGCTGCTAAACGAGCTGCTTGAGGTCGTCCTGCACCTAGTTCATTTGAAACTCTTATGCTGAGGAGAAATTAAGGCAATTAAGTATACAAACTAGTGAAGAAGCATATAAAGGAAAATGTAACCGAAGGGATCTAAAAGTGTTAGAAAAATTCACCTCGTAGCATCACTTAGTCCTAGAGGTATCATATACACCATCGCGCATGTATTAAGGCTGAAATATTTAAGAAGTAGCAAATTTTTGATGAAACAAGATTTTCAGCTTGATATTAGCATGTCTGAGCTTAGGTAGTCCAACCTGATAGAAAGAACTGACGTCTCCAGCTTCGGATTTGGAAGAAGTCCAGCCAACAGAACCATCATTTCAAACGACCAAATCTCTAAGCTGTGTCAAAGACAAGCAACATGGTTTGATTCATTTGATCATTTTGAAAGGACGAATATATGATTTACATAAGATTAAGAACACTACCAGAGCATAGCAGCTGAAGGAATGGCAAGTCTTAGATATTTCCAAATATCATGAAATGCCTCTTTTGAAAATCCAGACCAAGTGCTTTTACAAGAAGGCGATATTCTGACATATAAAGCTAGCAACAAGAAATTAATCCAGTAGGATATAGCGTTAGCCAAAGCTGCACCTTTGTTGCCTAGGCCAGATTTAAAGACCAGAATCTAACAACTGAATAAATGCAGTAAAGTAGTGATTCCGGCACAGAACATCATGGGTAGCACATTGTTTTGTGCTTGTAGAAATCTAATATGACACTGGAGAAGTGCATAGGCAAAGATAGATGGAATCATATAGCGCGCATAACTTCCTGCTTCAGCTGCTATTTCTGGATCTTGTCCCAATAATACAAGAATATACCCTGCATTAGCCCAAATACAGGCAAGCGGAACACTGGCTAGTAGAAGAACAAGCATTGCCCTTTGCATATGGATTCCAAGCATATGATACTGCATTGCGCCATATGATTGCCCACATAAAGTGTCCAATGCACTTCCCATTCCCATCTGCTCAAGCAAGATAAAGATTGAAATGTAGCGATGATAAAGCACCGTTTAACTTGGTATCAAATAACTAAAGAGGTAAGTCTATGCACTACAATTAAAGCCATTTTAATCAAAAGCTATCCTATATGTTCCCAAAGGGATAGTTAGGTGGTGGAAGCATATGAGTAACAACTTGAGATTTCAGGTCTGAATCCTAGCTGTGACGCTCATTGTTAGTCCATCTGATCCAACCTTGGTGGGCAGGATTAGCTGACACAGGTGCTTGTGGACTATAGCAGGCTGCTCGGTTGATTAGTCGAGGTACGTGCAAGTTGACCCAGGCATAATCGTTATTAAAAAGGGGCATCTAGTACAAGCCTCATACAAAATTTAGTGTATTGTTAAGGATCTAAATTAAGGTGAATGAACAATCCATATAACATTTATCGAAACAACCATTTAATAACAGATCATCTAGAAACATGATCTTCAACTAATGCAAAATGCATTTCCTCGAGCACCAGGAGCACTTTCTAACTGGCTACCATGGGAAACAAGCATTTTGATCTTTTCTTGACCTTTGTTTTTCTTTTCACTAGTTCTTTACTTGTCTTATGGGAAGGGGAGCCTTGGAGCAACAGTTAAGTTGTCTCCGTGTGACCTATAGGTCACTCTTTCGAGCCGGAATTAGCCACCATTGATGCTTACATCAGGTTAGGTTGCGTACATTACACCCCTTGGGGTGCGGCCCTTTCTCGGACCCTTACGTAAACGCGGGATGCTTCACGCACCGGGCTGCCCTGTGAATGATAGTAAAGAATGATAGAATCACAAGGTTACCATAAAAGCAATTAAAGGAAAAAAGCAAAGGACTAACCAACAAGCTGAGACCAGTAACAGAGGCAAAGGAAGTAGCCATAGAAGCACCAGAAAGGGCTAACTCTCCAAGATGACCAACAAACATTACAGATATAACCTGTAAACAGTATAATAGAAAGTTCACTGACATAAGAGGCCCTGCTAATACCAACAGCTTCTTCACTTCTACCAAAATCTCATTTCTTCTGTTCTTAGATTCTGTAATCAATGGACACTCAAGATCTAGTTCCCTCTCTTGTATATCCATTTTCCTCTCTCAAGTCTCAACCTTGTGTTGAGTTGTCCCACATCGGTGGGATTTGAGGTTCGGTCTTGGGTAATCCTCACCTTAACTAACTTTTGGGGTTGTGTTAGGTCCAAGTTTCATTTATCAGCTTGCCTGTGCACTGCGTAATGGTACTCACATGGGCGGATACAGAGTTTGGCCGATAGGTTCATCTCAACGCGGAGAATAAATTTATGGGTAAAAATTTATTAAAATTACAACGAATGGTAAATATGAACGCATAACTTTGAAAATACAACGGGTTCAATGCTAAAATCCTTAAAAGTTAAACCCATAGAATCTATATAAATGTCGGAAAATGAAGTTTGCAACAACCCAAGCTGCAGCCTTAAAAAGCTTATCCAGTCTTACTTTTTAGCTTGCCAGTTTCATTAGACCTGATCTTGAAAACATGTATAGAAGTTAAACGAGTCCGAAACTTAAATTATAATTTTTTGTACAAAAAGTACTTTTTTAATATTTAAAAAAAAAAGGTACATTAATGGGTATTTCGCAGTTTTATACTGCGAATTGGCTTAACGGATTTTTTGCCGTTAAGGCATTTTGCAGTATAAAACAGCGAAATATTAAAAAAATAATTTTTTATGACATTTCGTAGTACAGTACTGCGAAATAGGCTGATTTTAGGCCCCACCAATAATTAACTGACATAACAATAATTCAAATACATAAAACGCAGTATAATACTGCGAATTACTTTGAAAAATTGTACACCCCAAGGTCGGACTTGCCTTATTTATAGGCGCTTCAATTTTATAAAAATTCATTCAACACTTAAACTTCAAACATACGTTTATTCTCTCTTCTCCTTATCAATCAATTTTTTACAATGTCTGAAGTGCCAAAAATAAGGGTTTCACTGTATTGGGGGGGGGGGTGAGATTATGGTGGAGAATAACTCTGTGAGGTATAGCTCACCTCCACAGTGTCATGTTAAATTGCCGCTTAATATGGAGTACGATACATTGGTATCGTTGCTACGTAAAAAAATGAGTGAGCAGAGGTGTTCGGTTAGCCTTAAAGTAACCGGTAGATTTCCTTATTCAGTGACTCCGCAGGGGTTTGCTTATTATTCTGAGTTTAACATCGAGGATGATAAAACTCTTAGAGATTTTTTGCGGATTTCGGATGAATACAGGGAATTTATTGTAATAAAATTATTGGAAATGTATGTCAAGGTGGAAGACGTTCCTAGTAATGAGGGCGTGCATAGCAGGGATAACCCCCAGTCATCGGGTGGTTATTCTGGAGCAGCGTTTGCTGGACAGATTGGAGATGAAAGAGCTTGCCTTGATTTAAACTTGTCACCACAGGCGAATGAGCAGCCAGAAAATAATGTTTCCACTTTATATAATCAACAAGACGACTGGTAAACTTCAATTTTACTACGTTTTAGCGATTTTTTTTTTCCATGTTTTAATTTGGATTTGTATTAACACTCATATTCTTACAGGGGGTACCGTCCGGATTTGAATTTTACAAGTTATGACCTCGCCCCTAGTTGGAATCTGCGTAGGTCTGGAGTATTGGACCACGGTGGTCCATCTGGGAGTTATCACCAACCTGAAAATATCCATCATGAAACGTCAAGACAATACGATTTGTAAGTAAAGTGATATAGCGATATCTAAAGTATTTTTCCTGAGTATTGGGTAACTTAGGTTTTTGTTCATTTTGTGCAGTGAAAATGAGCTTCTTCAAGCTCCTGGCCTCACAGAGTTGCCCATAGACGACGTTTTTACTCGTGATTTGGCAGATGCGCAGAGTCAGGAGGATGATAGTGATTATGACAACAATGCGGATGAGTCTGGGGATGAGACACCCTTCCATGATGAGGGTGATGATGAGGAGGAGGAAATGAATGTTGAACCTGAGCTGACTAGGGAGCATGTTCCTCCACCTCCCGCTAGACCAAGAGTGTATGAGTCCCACGTGCCATTTCATGAGAGAAATATTCCCTACCTTGATAATTTGCCCAGCATGCCTAACGTTGATGCCCTAACAAGGGATGATGATGAATTACGGTCAGTGATGTGGGATGAATCTAGACCAGCTGTTCTTACAAAGGGCATGTATTTCCCCGATAAAGCTCGCCTAGTTAGGGCTGTAAAAATCTACAGTATAAGGGAGTGTCGTGAGATGACGGTAAGTGAGTCAACTACGGAGAAATACAAGGCTGTATGCCGTAGGTGGTTTATGGGTTGTCACTGGATGCTGCGTGCCACAAAGAAGAAATCAAGTTTATGGAAAGTGGGTAAATTTAGTAGCGAGCACAGATGTAAAATGGACACATTCAATGAGAATCACTTCAACTTGGATGTGGACTTGATTTCCTTTGTCTTGATTCCATTTTTGGAAGTGTCCATTAGGTTCAAGAATAAAGAGTGTATTACAGCCGTCCACCAGGAGTATGGTTGTACTATAACCAAAAGAAAGGCATATCTCGGTCGCAAACGTGCCTTTGAACTTATTTATGGCGACTGGGATAAGTCTTTTTCAAATTTGCCCAGGTACATGGCTGCACTGCAACACTTTAACCCCGGGACTGTTGTTGAATGGAGGCGTGAGCGAAGTCTGGACAGACCGGAATATATATTCAACTATGTATTTTGGTCATTTAAACCAGCAATTGATGGTTTTGTGCATTGCCGTCCTGTAATTTCCATAGACGGTACTCATGTCTATGGAAAGTATGATATTAAGCTTTTGATTGCAGTTGCTGTAGATGCCAACGGACAAATATTTCCACTAGATTTTGCCATTTGTTCCAACGAAAGTGAAGAGACGTGGACGCAGTTCTTGAACCACTTGAAGCAGCACGTTGTCAAACAACGTTCAGGTATTTGTCTAATATCTGATCGGCATGGTGGTATTTTAAGTTCTATACGTCACTTGCCTGAATGGTAGGAACCATATGCATACCACCGTTACTGTGTGAGGCACCTGAAGGCCAATTTCCAGAAGAAATTTCCTGACAAGGCGTTGCATGACTTAATGTGGATGGCTGCAACTGAGCACCAGCAGTGTAAATTCACGAGGCGCATGGAAGCGATCCGGCAGATAGAACCACGAGCCTATACTTGGTTGATGCAACATGACCCTCAAATGTGGACATTGCATGCTGATGGCGGCAGACGATGGGGAGCCCTCACTACAAACGTGTCAGAGTCATTCAACGGCTTGTTGAAGTCTACCCGTGGACTGCCTGTCACTGCCATGGTCCGCATGATTTTCGAATAGAGTGCAGAGAGGTTTGTTGAAAGGCATGCAGCTGCATCGTCATTGATGGACAGGGGTGTTGAATTTATTCCCATACCCATGACAAGATTTGAAAGGTACAGGAGGCGGGCACAGTGGCATTCATTTCTTCAGTATGATCATGAACGGGGTGTTTTTGAAGTTAAGACCGCTATCAACGGACACCGTGGGAATAATCTACAGACGGTGAATGAAAATAGAAGGTTATGTTCATGTGGGAAATGGACCATCTACCACATGCCGTGCCCACATGCATTGAAGTGCTTTCAACAAGTTGGACATGGGGCAACAAACTAAATTGATAGGCAATACAGTGTTGCAGCATACGTAGACACGTATAGTGGGAAGTTGCATCCATTAGGTGCTGAGCATTATTGGCCGCCGGAACCTTTTAAGTTGGTATGTAACAAGGACTATTTGCGCAAGCTGAAAGTGCAAAAGAGAACGCGTATACGGAACCAAATGGATGTTGGTGAGTCCGTTTATGCGCGTAAATGTGGCATATGCTCTCAAACTGGACATGACCGTCGTAAGTGTCCTTCAGGTGGTGGGCGTGGCGGTGGTAATCCTGGTGCAAGTTCGTCCAATGTACCCAACTATCAAGCATACCCCTAGTCCTTTATTTTGAAAAAGCTGAGAAGCATGTGAAAACCCTGTTTCGTGTCAGGGTCATTTAATATGTTATTCGTAGTATAATACTACGTTTTGTGGATTTGACATGTCCTGCTGAAAAAGCTGAGAAGCACGTGGAAACTCTGTTTTAAATCATTGAAATTTACTATGTAATTCGCAGTATTATACTACATTTTTGTTTGAAATCTTGACTATAAATAACGGTTGCATGGTACTTATATTCTTCGCTTAACAATAACCAAAGTTTCTCTATAAGAAATGTCTGCACAAAACGTTTATGTCCCAAGGTGCTACTGCGGAGAAAAATGCAGTTTGTTCAAATGGTATCCAGAAGGTGCACGCCACTACTGGGCATGTAAGAACAAGCTCGAGGAGTTACCCGGCAAGCCTACATGTGACTTTGAGGTTTGGATGGACGAACTATGTAAGCAAAAGCGCTACAAAGAAAGAATTTATGAGCTTCATTGTTTATGTCATAGCCAAGCGGAGAGCGAGCGTCGAACCAATGAAGAACTTGAGGCATTGAAGGCCAAACTCAACGAGGCAGAAGAAGAGAAAAAAAACCTGGAAGAGCAACTCGAGTGGTTGGAGCGAATTGTAAGACACGATCGTGATTAAATAGTAGCTTATTTTTAATAAGCGTACTAGTGTATTTTCATGTTTCCATTGTCATGTGTTTGTAGCAGTTGTACTGTCATGTATCTTTAGATTTCCCGCTTTTGTGTTTGTGTTTCATTTTCTAATAAAATTCATGTTCAAATTATGTTTCTTGTTCAAATTCTGTTTCAATAAAAAATATGTCGAAATATGCAAGTCTAAAGCTATCATGTGGAAATTTAAAATGTTATGTCGAAAACCATGTGAAAAACCTGTTTCATGTCAGAGAAATTTAATATATAATTCGCAGTATAATACTACGTTTTGTGGAGTTGTCTAATATGTAATTCACAGTATTATACTACGTTTTACGGAGTTGTCATTTCGTTCTGAAAAAGATGAAAAGCATGTTGAATACTGCGAATTTGTGTCAGAGAAATTTAATAAGTAATTCGTACTCCAATACTACGTTTTATTGAGTTGTCATTTCATTCTGAAAAAGCTGAAAAGCATGTGAAAACCCTGTTTCGTGGAGTTGTCATGTCTATGTAATTCGTAGTATAATACTACGTTTTGTGGAGTTGTCATGTTTGTAATTCGCAGTATAATACTACGATCTATTTGATATCTTGCCTATAAATAACAAGCACGTTCGAGTTATTTTCTACGCTTCAAAAGAACCTATAATCGAGATTTTCCATAAAACCAAACTTCTCTTTAAGAAATGTCTGTACGACCCTTTCGTTGCCCAAAGTGCGAATGTGGAAACAAAAGCATGATGTACGATGAATGGGAAGAAGCTGGACGCCGCTACTGGGCGTGCATGAACAAGTTTTATAGGCAACCCGACGTACCTATATTCAATTTTAAGGTATGGGTTGATGAACCATGTCAGCAGGAATACTACAAAGACCAGGTGTATCATCTTCAAGATGTGTGTAATGGGCAGTGGGACAGACAGCGCCAATCGAAACAAGAAATTGAAGAGTTGAAGGCGAAGATCAAGGAGGTGGAAGAAGAGAAAAAGAAATTGGAAAGAAAGCTCGAGAGGATTAAGGAGAGCATACTAGGCGGTCGTAACTAAGCGATGACATTTACCTGTTGTGTGTTGTAGTGTATCTTCATGTTTCTGTTGTGTCAAGTGCTTTCATTAGTTGTACTGTTTGTTTATGTGTTAGGTTTGTAAGGTTTGTGTTTGAGTTGTATTGTTTAAGTAAAATTGCTGTTCAAATGCAATTAAAATAAAATTGTTGTCAAAAGATAGTTGTTACTNGGAGCAACGCCAACCGAGTGTACCGCTGAATCCAAAGATGCTCTGTCTCGTGGGTAATATCTGGGTGCAATACCGCCATCTGATCTCTAATGAATGATAAAGCCACGCGACTGCCACCCCGGTCACCCAGCGGTCTCGAACCAGTCAACTGCCCCATCATGTCCGCCAACTGTGCACGTGTCATCCCTCTCCAGCGGTGGGGCAGTGCGAAGGCGCGCCCCTCTACGCGCAGTCCATATAAAACCTGGACATCCTGCAACGTGATAGTAGCCTCTCCAGTGGGCAAGTGAAATGTATGTGTCTCCGGTCGCCACCGCTCTACCAAGGACGTGATGAGCAACCAATCAAGCTGCATCCATCCAAGCTGAAAAATGGTATATAATCCCGAAGTCTGGAGGATCTCTACTATGCGCGGATGGAAACGATGCTCCGCAATAAACTCCCACAAATCATCAGGCCTCCTGGGGCGGAGAGGCTGCATCGCTAGTTGTCCCTCCCAAACATAGGATGACCTATGGTCGCCCTGCAGCACTAGTAGCTGATCCTCGGCAGGTCCAGGATGCGCAGGCGGAGGAAACGCCATGCCGTCTACTATAATTTAAACAAAATTAATTGTTTGTGTTAGTGTAATAAATTAAATTAAGTATGATTTTTGAAATTGGAGATAATAGTTATGTATGGGTTCCAGGCTTGATTTTTGACGCCCGGTGCCATCGAATAATTCTTAATTATTATAAGTCTCAATTTCAACATTTTTAGATTTTTATTAACTTAATAAATTAAATTAAGTATGATTTTTGAAATTGGAGATAATAGTTATGTATGGGTTCCAGGCTTGATTTTTGACGCCCGGTACCACCGAATAATTCTTAATTATTATAAGTCTCAATTTCAATATTTTTAGATTTTTATTAACTTAATAAATTAAATTAAGTATGATTTTTAAAATTGGAGATAATAGTTATGTATGGGTCCATGCTTGATTTTTGACGCCCGCTACCACCGAATAATTCTTAATTATTATAAGTCTCAATTTCTACGCTAAAAGGCTCTACATTTTACTACGCTAAAAGGCTCTACATTTTACTTCGCTAAAAGGCTCTATATTTTACTTCGCTAAAAGACACTATATTTTACTACGCTATAAGGCTATACAATATGAACATAACATCAACAATACAAATAAACAAAATAAATAATATTATTTAACACAAACAATCAAGTAGCATTCTTAATTATTATAAGTCTCAATTTCTACGCTAAAAGGCTTTACATTTTACTTCGCTAAAAGGCTCTATATTTTGCTTTGCTAAAAGACACTATATTTTACTACGCTATAAGGCTATACAATATGAACATAACATCAACAATACAAATAAACAAAATAAATAATATTATTTAACACAAACAATCAAGTAGCATTTTTGGTCACAAACATAACATAAATTCGGATATCAAATAAATCAAACCGGGTATATAAAAGAAACAAAATTAAACACTAACATAACAAAAATTCACATGGAAACATACTAAACAATACAAATGCATGACTATATGAGTTTCGGCATAAACTAAATTGAAATACCTCGATGTAAATATTATTGAAATCGAATTTTTGCACTCGAAACACGCAATCCAAAACTTCTTTTGTGTGTGGGACCTACACTTCTTGCTCTTTATGGGACGGATGGGGCCGAATTTTTTTTTTTTTTTTAAAATTGTAGCCGGGGTGGGGGACCAGAAAGTTTGAGTTATATTTTTTAATGGAGATCGTTTTCTGTGGGAAGAAGACGACCCGTTTTTATATTAGGGCAATTCGTAGTTCAGTACGACGAATTGTAATTTGCAGTACTGTACTACGAAATGTCATTAAATTTTTTTTTTTTTTTTAAAAACTGCAAAATGCCTTAACGGCAAAAAATCCGTTAAGCCAATTCGCAGTATAAAACTGCAAAATATTCATTAATGTACCTTTTTTTTCTAAAACATTAAAAAAGTACTTTTTATACAAAAAATTATCATTTAAGTTTCGGACTTGAAGTTAAACTATCTTATAAAAGAGAATTTTCACACTTTCACATCACGTATAACCCATGATTTATAAGCTAAATATGACAAGTAATCTAATATAACAGATTAAAATACATTGACAAGTAAGATCCTGATCAATAATGTGGTAGGATTTGTTTAAAAAACGATAATAAGACAGGAGACCAAGTCCGAACAACTTGCTGATTTTACCACTTTCCAAGATTGACGTCTATTATAATTTAATTTTCTTTTCGTCTTTTTGCTCAGAAATATCAAATTAAGTCATTATACTTTCGGTAGATTTTATATATATATTCACTAAATATATTTAAAAAATTGACAAAATACATAGTCAAACTTGGAGCGAAATCTCTGTTACACACCCCTCATTCACGGAAAATCTTTTACACACTCAAACTTTCAAAAATGTATCTAAGACACTACTTTTGACCAGGTAGCACTCGCACGTTTACACACAAACACTTGAAGCCCATAAAAAATCCCATATTTTGTCTCCCCTCCCCACAGGAACTCCTCCCCCTCCCTCTGGTCTTCTTCCTCAGACGACCCTCCCCTAGTCTTCTTCCCCACATAGAAATTTTGAAAGAACATAAAATTTTAGATCTAAAAATTGAGCGTTGTTGGTTTATTATTCAAATATTGTGAAAATTATTTATTTGTGATAGATTTAAAAGCTTTAAAGATAGTATTGAAGGTTTGATGAAAAAATTTAGAATCTACCATTATTGGGGTATCGTAAAAGCTTGAAAATTCAATCGAGTCTTGTTGATTATTGGGTTGTTGAACTCAATTTATTGCTTGATTTTTTTCGACTAGTTGTTTAGATAATGTGGTTGAATTTTGATGTTGTTGGACTTTCTCACAAACAACCATGGTGGCAGCAACAATGGTACTAAAGATAGAAAATGGGACGACGAAGAAGATGGGGTTTACAATAATTTCTAATTTTCTTTTCCTTTTCAAAGTTAATGACACGTGTCACGACCCTATTAGGGCGTGACTTTCACTTTATTTGAAAAATTGGTCAAACACAAAAGTGGTTTGTTTAGACACACTTTTGAAAGGTTGAGTGTGTAAAGGGTTTTCCGTGAATGAGAGGTGTATAATAGGAATTTCACTGCAAGATCGATGGGTAAACTATATATTTTGCCTAAAAGCTAAATTAAGAACTCAATTACTAATACATGATTTTGCCATAATAGAAAGTATGAGTAAAAAAGTAAAACCAATGAAGAATTTATTTTACTTTTGAGACATATTCTTATTTTAACTTGAGGATATAATAGAGGAAATAGAGGATATTCCCCCATATGGGCTAGTTATTTTCCAATTTTACTTTTTTTTCTCTCTAGAAATTTTTCTTTGTTTTCCCTCTAAACTCCTTCCTAACCCAATACGTCTGCTCATGGAAGTTCAAAATTCCATGGCCAACTTCTCACCAATCCCTCCTAAACCTCCAGATATTTACCATATTACAAATACAAGTTTAAATTCCCCAGTATAATCTCAAACTAGTTTCAAAAAAAAATTTCTTGCAAGCGAACAAATAATCGAGATTGATATGGATCATCAAGAGGAGGAAGACGTACAGAAAACAAACGAAACACCACCATCCGAAAATGAAGTAAATCGTTTAATCGGTGGAGTAAGAGCTATCCAACTTAACAAGGAAAAAGAAAGGCTTTACTCGACATGGAAATACTCCCTCATCATCAAACTCTTTGCGAAAAGAATTATACATCACTACTTAAAAATAAAAATACAAGAGCTATGGAAACCCACAGAGCAGTTTCCACTAATTGACCTAGGATCCGACTATTTCATAGTGAAATTCACAAAGAAGAAAATATGAAAAATGTGCTTAGGAACGGGCCTTGGTTTGTCAATGGCCATTTTCTCTCTGTAAAAAAATGGCAACCCAATTTTGTCGCTGCAGAAGCAAAGCAAACATAAGCCGCTGTATGGATGAGACTACAACAGCTACAAACAGAATATTATGATGGAGCTCTGCTCAAATGAATAGGAAATTCAATAGGCACACTATTGAAGATTGATGCCTGCACCAGCTCCACACTGAGAGGAAGATATGCAAGACTCTGCATACAAGTCCCATTAGAAAAACCAGTTACCACATGCATTCAAATAGACTCCAACCTTCAACAGATCATCTACGAAGGAGAAGGATTTTGGCAGGTTAGGTCACACAATTAATCGCTGCCTCCATCACCAACACAATAAAGCTCTCATCCTAGAGCCAATACAAGACAATCAGGCGGCAGATCAAAACAACAACAAAAACTAGCACATCAACCATTGGATGGCTAATGACAAATCAAGTAAATGGCAAACAATCTCCTTCGCTAGAACAAGGAAAATACAAAATCCAAAACATGGAACAAGGGATATCACAAAGGAGAAAAAGATGCAAATAACCCAGGTATTGGCGTTAATATCTATACAAGAGAACAAGGTAAATCCTTCCACCAAAAACTCTAGTCTATAAAAATAAAGCTACTGGGCCTTTAAATAGCCACCCTTATTCTAATTACTATAAGGACAAAAACACTAACCAATTAATGTCTATAAATCAGTCCAAAGAGGGCATTAAAACCGGCCCAAACACCAGTACTGGGGACTTTAGTTCCCCCACCAATAGCAAGAACAGTCATGTTGGCTAATATCCAATCGAAATGATACTTTAATATCTAATAGATTTGCACCCCTCCCTCTCCCCAAGATGGAGTTAGAGACGACTCAAAAAACAAATACATAAAACCCTTCAACTGTCGTCGCCTACCACTCTGCCAAACCTTCGATACAAACAAAAATAGACTCAACAACAGAAATGCCACGTGGGCATACCGTGTTCCAATTAGAAAATTCACATGCCACTACTCAATTAGACAAATACACGTCATTAGGAACTAATGAGCAGGAAGACTCCAAATCAGCAGAACATCTTTTTAAGAACAAGCTCACTCCTTCTTGTTCTTCATATTTAGCAACAAACACTAGACAAGTGGACATGCAAGATTTGATAAATCTGCAATCCATCTCCCACACGCCAATCCTCCCCCCCAAATACAATCCATAGTAAATCTCACACTAAAGATTTACAATCATTATCCCCTACAAATCCATCACACACCTTCTCCAATATTAACCAGGCTTCCCCCCTCCAAAATGCTACACCAACATCTCCCACTACACTCAAGAGCACAGCTACTCTTTCGACCACGCCCTATCAGATTATCAACCAACCCCAATCCTGGATCGAACAAGGGATCCAGGGACATGCAGTCTTTTTCACAATGATCATCAATGGAATGGAGTATCGATAATCATCTAAAATCCCAACTTCTTAGCACAACTAATAACAAAGGAATGAGGCTGGCCATGGACAACTACATGATCCACATGTGGTTGGCAAATGTGTGGGATCCTTTGGCTCCAGCAATTGTACCAACTTTGTTCCACAACATGCACCAACAGTGGAATCTCCCTCCCCCCCACTTCAATTTCCTCCTAAATATGAATCAGATTTACGAGCTACCTTTCTTCATGTAACGACTTGACCGATCGTTTTGAGCATTTACACTTCGCTCGGTTGTTTGAGGGCACAAGTAGCTCCGTATGATGTATTATGTCTTATGTGAATCGTCAGTTATGATTTTTAGGTTATTCGAAACTGATTTGGAAGAATGATTCTCAGTAAGCTTTAAATTTGAAAAGTTTGACCAAGTTTGACTTTTAGTATTTGACCTCGGATTGGATTTCTGATGGTTCTGTTAGCTCTGTTGGGTGATTTTGGACTTATGAGCGCTTTCGGATTGTGATTTGGAGGTCCGTAGTGGAATTTGGCTTGAAATGGCGAAAGTTGGAATATTAGAAAGTTTGACCGGGAGTGGAATTTTTGATATCGGGGTCGGATATTGATTCTGGAAGTTGGAATAGGCCTGTAATGTCAAATGTGACTTGTGTGCAAAATTTGAGGTTAATCAGACGTGATTTGATAGGTTTCGGCATCGGTTGTGGAAGTTTGAAGTTTGAAGTTCATTGATTTAGAATTGAGGTGTGATCCATCGTTTTGATGTTGTTAGGTGTGTTTTGAGGCCTCAAGTAGGTCCGTGTGATGTTATCAGACTTTTTGGTATGTTTGGATGTGGTCCCGTGGGGCTTAGGTGAGTTTCGGGCGAGGTTCACATCATTTTGGACATTTTGGCCAAGGCTGGTGGTTGTTGGTTCTGGTGTGACCGCACCTGCGGCTGGTTTGAGTAGGTGCAATGGCCGCAGAAGCGACCAAGGGGTTGCAGGAGCAGAAATATTGCTGGGAGCAGGGGCCCGTAGAAGCGGAGATTTGCTTCACATCTGCGAAGGCGCAAATGCGGTAGGTCGAGCGCAGATGCGGTTGGTAAAGCAGAAGCGATATTTGGGTGTGCACTTGTGAGTGCGTAGATGCGGCTAAAGTGTCCGCAAATGCGAAAGTGCTGGGCAGAGTTATAAAATCGAGGGTTTTGTTCTTTCTTCATATTTTGAGATGTGGGACTCGGATTGAGGCAATTTTTGGAGCAAATTTCATCACAAGGATTGGGGTAAGTGTTCTATACTCAGTTTTGATTATATTTCATGAATCTATCTTTAATTTTAGCTTTTGGTGGATGAACTGAAATAGGAAAAATTGGTGATTTTGGCCTAAAGTTTCATAATATGAATTTTTGAGTTTTGAATACTGATTTGGAGTTAGATTTGAGTGAACCTAGTATGGTTGGACTCGTAATTGAATGGGTTGTCGGATTTTGTGAGTTTTGTCGAGTTTTGACGTGTGGGCCCGGGTGTGATTTTTGGCCGGATTTCTGATTTGACTTAGGATTTGATTTTTATCATTTGTAATTGCTTCCTTGGTCTTTATCTGATGTATTTGAGTTGATTTTGGATAGTGTTGAGCCGTTCGAAGGTCACTACGCGCGTGATGGCATTCTTGGAGCATCGCTTAGCTTGCTCGGTGTTGGAATTGGCTTGTTTCAGATAAGTAACTCTTTTAAACTTAGTGCTGAGAGTATGAAACCCCGAATTACGTGATATGTGATTGATGTTGAGGTGACGCAAATGCTAGGTGATGGGCGTGTGGGCGTGCACCCTATGAGTTGTGACTCTGTTGTTTCCAGGGCACTGAATAGTGGCCCCATTTTATTGATATCTGTGTTTTCACTATGTGATAAAATAAATGAGTTGTACATCATGCTAGATATCATGTTTAGGCTTTATGCTGATATTGTTGGGACCCATAGTGGTCGTTTCTTGCTATCATCTCATTGAATTCATTGATATTTCGTACTCAGTCACATTCATCCATTCATATCATATCTCAGTTGTTACTTATTGATACATCATATCATTGTTTCGGGTCAATTTTCATGACATTGTGAGCCTGTGGGTGAGATTGATGACTGAGTGAGGCCGAGACTAATTACGAGTGACAGTCATAGGATCAGGCTGCACGCCGCAACATGTTTTATTGATTATTGAGTGAGGACGAAGGCCTTATTGATTTATGCCATGATTTTTCTTGTTATAGCGCTTGGGCTGTAGGAGCCCCTCCGGAGTCTGCACACCCACAGTGGGTGCGGTTGATTATATTCAGGGATAGATCTTTCCTTGGTATGGAGATGGATCTTCTCTATAATGCTGGATTGGCTTGTTTCCTCGATACTGGGTGACTTATAGTCAGTGATGTACATATTTCGGGATGGATCTTCCTTGGACGGTATGGGCCATATATAGTACCGAGTGTTTGATTATGATGAGAGGATGGTGTGATATAGTGAGGTTGAGTACTCTGAGAGTGTGCGTACATGATTCATCTCTGAGGTACATGACATTGGCATGCATATATGACATACATGCATAGAGACACATTTTCCTCATGTTGTACGGTATCACGTTATTCATGACATTTTACACACATTGATATGTGGTCATAGAGAGGTATCTCACACTTGCTAGCTGGAAATAAAACGAAACATCTTAATTATTGTGAAAAGGAGTTTTGGAAAAGAAAATACTGTTTTCAAACTATCTCATATTTTACTACGTTTTCAGTAAAGAATTTAGGTTTTCACTGATACTCTTGAAAGGCAGAACTATTTTGGGAAAACTATGAAAAAGCTGAACACTTTATCTCTGAGTTACTTCCTTACTTCTATGCTTTACATTGTTATGAACTGTTATTGGATATTGGTGTTGGACCCGACCTATGTTCCAGCTCATCACTATTTTCAACCTAAGTTTAGGTTTGTTACTTATTGAGTACATGGGATCGGTTGTACTCATACTGCACTTCCTGCACATTGCGTGCAAATTTTGGATGCCGATGTTGCTGTGTTCGATAAGAGCTGAATTGGAAGATGTACCTGCGTTCCGGTGGTGGCTGCCTCTTGTTCATGGTAGTCATAGATTTATCAAACTCTATTTATGTACTTTTCAATTAGAAGATGTATTTACTTCATATCATTTTCGTAAACTCTATTCTTAGAAGCTCATGATTTGTATTACCAGTCCTTGGGAAATGTAATAGATCTAGATAATTTAGTTTGCTTAATTGACTTGTTAGCAATATTGAAATTGGATAGTTATTAGTTGGCTTACCTAGAGGGTTGGGTTAGGTGCCATCACGACTAGTGGATTTTTTGTCGTGAAAGATTAGTATCAGAGCTCTAGGTTCATAGGTTCTACAAGTCATGAGCAAGTATCTAGTAGAGTCTTGCGGATCGATATGATGACATGCATACCTATCTTCGAGAGGCTATAGGACATTTAGGATATACATCCCATCTTTCTTTCCTTATCGTACGACATTTATTCAGCTTGAAGCGTAACTCTTTGAATTCCTTCCACGCATTCGTATGCACATGTGAGCGCTCGGTATCAGATGTGCATCGACGGCTTGTGATTCCATGGAAGAGGTGTGAGTTGTGATTTTGGTATGCTGATAATGGGCCAGTCTGAAGGACTTGAGGCCGGGTTTTGACTGTAGTTTGAGCACAGAGATGTTGATTATTTGAGCACGTGATTTTGGACTTATATGTCCGGTAGTATCCCTATTAGTGGAATTTGTAGCTGAATGGCTACGTGATGAGTATGATGTGACTGCGAGATGTGTTCATATGATTTGAATGTGATGAGAAGGGTCTTCTTGAGGTGTAGAAAGAACTATTTGGTGCTTGATTTACATCTTGATTTGATGTAGAGCCCCGAGTTATGGGGGTGTTGAAGGATCTTTTCATGTTGTTTAGTTGAGGAGTGAAGTAGATTTCATGTCGTGATATGAGTTTAGACTCCGGAAGATTAAGTGATTTTGTAATGTTTATGACTGTGGAAGGGTATAGAGAGAGGTCAGATTGAGGCAAAGCAGGTGGTTTATCTCTTTCGGAGTGTCCTGAGGTTTGTGTGATCCCTATGTTATTTGTTGGGAGTTCTCTTTTACCGGTGAAATATATGTGTTGCAATTTGAGTTTGGATCACTTATGAGAGTGGGCTTGACTATTACAAGGGTGAATGCGAGATTTGCAGATGATTTGAAATACTAGATGGTTTGTGTTGCATGAGTTTATGAAGGATTTAGTTAAATCTCACTATGGTATTATGGCAATAATAGAGTTTGGGCATTGTGAGTTTTTGTGTGTTTTGATCTATGTCTTCGAGCCAAGTGGGGGAGTCTGCTATTGATAAGTTGATTGCACGGCTATGTCTCATATTAGTTTCAGTTTAAGGTATACTGGTGAATCAGTTATGACTTGCAGTGGTTGAGATCGAGGATGACTCGAGTAAGGGGATTTCTGGATACGAGTTGTATTAGGCTTTATGAGTATATGAGAATCATGGAATGAATTGAGTTGTTATTGGTAAAGGATGTAATGTGAGTGGAGCAGAAATTTATCTGGTTGCATTAAGGTGGGGTTACTTCCTTGGGTGTTGGAGTGCTAATGGGGCATAGGTCGTTCGGCCCGTTTGATCAGTCTAATTGAGATTTGAGCAGAGTGGATGACTCTCGTGAATGGTTCTAATGAATTCAAGATTTATATGTGGCAATTAAGAATTTTGGTCGATTTGTATGTAGCTAGAAGCTGAGAGTTACATTGGATGGTGTCGAGGCTCGCAATATTTCTACATTGTTGTGGATTCTACATTTCAGTATCAGGAAGGTAAGATGAACAACTTGAAATTCACAAAAGGCCTCTTCAGAGTGGGTATCTCGGTTGTGGTACTTTTGGGGTGCTTAAGAGAGCATTCAGCGGCTTATGAGCCTTAGTGCGGTGTGGTTTTATGTTAGGGAATCGTGTGGTGAGTCTGGGTTGAGGATTGTGGTATTATGGCGAGGAGAAATATCAATTTAAAGGTAATTCAGAAGGAACTCGGATAAATAGGACAGCTTGGTAGTAGGTTGGATCGGCATGGTAATGGATATGATTAGTTCTTTGGGTGCTTATGAGGTAATGAGTTTCTATAGGTGTTTCGTGGCAATGATCTTGGGTTTTGGTGACCTGCGTAGCTTGGTTGAGTTAGAAGGATTCAGTCCTGACGGTTGGGTTTTGTGCAAATGGGATTCGGAGAGTTCTTGATGGTTTCTACCACGGTTAGAGATGTATATTCCCTACTGGCGCGAGGAGCATGTGATGTGTAGTGATTTCCTCCTGGATGGGATCAAATGGAAAGTTCTTGGCTAATTTAGTATGTGGTTGCTTGTGACTCGGAATGGATTGTGAAGGTTCTCATATTTATCATATGATGGCATGGTATATGCGGTGTGTTGTGTGGGATCGAGATTGGCATGTGCAAGGTTACGGTTCTGTTTTGAAAGGAAGGTCATGAGTCCTTTGGCAGCACGGACGGTTTCAGATGACTAGGTAAATGTCATTACTATTTGGTGGCGTGATAAGAGTACAATTTTAGAATGGGCAATGTGTTTTGGTTTATGAACACTTCATGGGTATTGCGGCATTTTCTTGTTTGATCGACTACTGATGTTCGAATTTGCTTTGTGGCATAGAAGAATTATAGAAGTATTCCTCGTGGGATGACCGTGTAATTGGAGAAGTGTGGACATTCAGGTGGTGGAGTTAAGATCAGATATGGTGATTCGTATGTTCTATGGATTTGGAGACTGGGAGTTCTCATGGGTAGATTGTTTCGTGGCTGTGGCTGTGAAACATATACAGGGTTAGTCAGAAGATAATATGTGTTGTGATTCAGTCATTGTGGACTTTCGGAGGGTTATTTATTTATTGTGGGTGACGAGAGTTGATTTGGGGTTGTTGGTAGGCTTGATATGGATGTGTGTTATGCACCGAGTCGGATGGGTTGGTTCCATACTGTTATTGTTGAGGGATGTGCCATTCGGTTGTTGTTAAGCTTATCTTTTTTGGTTCATTTTCGAATTTTTCTAAACAAAATCTTTTTCATTGATTTTCAATATATTTGTTTTTTGATACAAGACTCAAAAAACAAGAATTACATAAAGATAAATATTTAAACAAGACCAGATTTGACTCAAACAAACTTTTTAAAATAAAAGGCAAAATAACAAGACTCAAAACAACAAAAGACTCTAACAAACTCAAAACAACAAAAGAATAATGAAAAAGGACTGATAACTAAAAGAAGACTTTGATCTCTGCAGTAGAATCCACCAGCATCACTGTAATCAAGGCGCTTGTTCCTGCGGCTGACCCCCAACATTGCGGCATATCCTCTCCAAGTCTGCAGATATATGACGACCAACGTTCAATGATACTTCTGCAAATCGCTTGGGCGTCATTCCCTAACAACTACTGCATGCTCTTGAGGTATATGTGGCTACCTCGAGGATCTTTCCCTTAATGTATTCCTGAGCCACATGCAACTCTTGATTTTGCTGACCACGGGTCTCAGCTAGAGCTAGCGCATCATGCTCGCGGTCCAAGGCCATATCTTTCTGGTGCCGAACTTCTAGCGACTCTGCTTCTAACTGATTGATCACCTTTTGGTAGTGGTGTCTTCCTATTTCAAACTCCGCGATCTGGCTCTCCTTGCTTGACTTAACTCCCCCTATCTGCTCCCTCAGACCTTGGATTAATGGAGCAAAACCTCTACGCTCATGATCACGAACCACCTTGAACTGGGCTTCTCTTTCTTCTTGTTGTTGAGCGGTAGTGATCACTTTTTTCTGCCTAGTTTGAGCATTGAGTGCTCGCCTCTCTTGTGCCCACTGAGCCTTTTCCCGCTCAAAATCAGCCTGTTGTATGTCCATGGATGTCTCCAGAATGCCCTTATCTTCTTGTAAAATATCAATACGAGATTGGAACTCATGTGCCACTTCCCTTCTGGTTTCTCTAACTCTGGCCTCGATCTCCTCCTCCCAATCAACTATGTGCCGTATGGATCTTTCTGGCCTTTGATCAGGGATAGCCTGGTTGTGAAACCACTCAAGGTATATGTGAGGCTTACCTCCCCACGTTCACGATCATCTACCATCTCATCCAAATCAGAAAATCGACCACCAAACCAAACCTTTTGTGCATATGACTCCCTTGGAGGTTCCTCTCCCTTGAATTCCCACACGAACGGACGCATGCCCTCAATCAGGGGCCTCTTTTTCTCTCTCCCTAGCTGGCGCATGACGCGTAGGGTTGGAAACCTCTGAAACCCATGAGTATGAAGAACGAGCGATACGTTGACATATACATGACCCTAGCAGAAGGGAACCAATAATAGTTCCAAGTGATTCTATCAACACTCAATGAACCAAGTAATTTCCGCCAGACCCTCAACCCCTCTGGAAGATTACAGCTCATAGCTCTGTCTAGGTGACATCCAATGTAATTCAGCCAATTATCATTGAATTTTACTACTATTGGATGATGATAAAGGTGCTCTATGAACCACATATGCAGCGGGATATTGCATCCCTCGAAGTAATCTTCACCTTCTTGGCAACGGGTCAAAGCTCGAAAAATATCTCCCAAAATCATGGGAAGAATGGTATGATCCTCGCTACTTTGCAAATACGAGACTACCGCAACCAATCGAATTCTGATGCGCCCACCACGCTCTGGAAAGACCATGATCCCTAGAAATGATATCATGAATGCGAAGATTCTCAACTCCCTCCAAGCATCGTAACTCAACTGGTTGACGAACTCTATGCCCGAGAAGTTTTCAAACCCTTTCTCGTCCCCAAACCTGTCATAAAGATATTCCAATGGAACCCAACCTTCGTTTAAGCAAACCATTGGAATTCGACGGAGGCATAACTTCTTTAAAAAGTTGTTCATACCAACTTTTCTTGGAGCAGCAGGCTTTTTCCCACGCAGGTCTCTCCCCAATTCGGTGAACCCACCTAATTCTTCCAATGTAGGCGTTATTTCACAATCTTTGAACCTGAAGACATTGTTGTCGGGGTCCCAAAAACCCACTAGAGCCTCGATTAAATCTTTTTTAGGCTTAATTCCCATGATGTTTGGGAGGAACTTGAGGTGCTTAGATACTTGATTCCGTTCCCATGTAGCAAAACTAGCGCACCAATTACAGAGACTACTCGGGGTCTTATCTCTGATCAAGAACATAGGAGGTGTCTCGTTCCTTACCCTTTTCTGACTACTTCTTTGTGGAAAACTCATGGTGAACCTCAGAATAAGATAAAAAGGGTCAGGACTTACCTAAACTATACGCAAATTCTGATCATTCTTTTTTTTTTCTCTTTTTTTTTGTTTTTTTGCCAACTCAGGACTCGATCTATATTTATTATTTATTATTATTACAATATATATTTTTTGAAATTAGCGGACACAAATGTTGAGATGATAAAAGCAGAAAAAACGGCTATGATTAAAAAGACGACCCTTTGATACTTTCATAGAAGGCATAAAGGATGTCTCGGCAAAAACAACCAAACACAGGAACAAAAAGATAAAAAATAGACAAAATAATAAATGAATTATAAAAAAACTATTTTTACAAAAATGAGCCTTCGCTACTCCGAGAGGGGTTCAAAGGCTGTCTCAGCAAATATAACCGGACAAAACTAGATAAAAATGGCTATTTTTTCGAAAACAGCCTTTTAGTACTTCCGGAAAGGTTTAAAGTTGCTTCGATAAAAAATGGCCAGACATAAGGGCAAAATGGTAAAGGTGAATAAATATGGATCAAGTAGCTATTTCTTACAAAAATGGCCCTTCAGCACTTCCCATGAAGATTTTAAGGCTGTCTTGGCAAAACAGCCGGAACATGAGAGCAAGATAGTAAAAAGGTGACCAAAATAGCTTCTCTGTTTTTTTTGAAAATTTTATGCACATGCAGAATTTTATGCTCCCTGTTTTCTTGAAAAGTGTGGGCTGAACCCGATGAAGGTTGCATACGTATCTCACATCCGGTGAGAATCAAACCCGCGTAGTTTGATGAAACTAGGTACTTTTCTCTTTTGATTTTTATGAAAATTAATCTTGACAATTAATACCAGATTACTACAAAATCTTCTTTTTTTTAAAAAAAAAAAGGTTTATTTGCACTAAACTAAGACAATGATTTTTTTTCTCTTTTTTTTTTTATTCCGCTACACTAATTTTCTAAAATCGTTCGACAATGCAAGTAAGCCTTCCAAATGATGTATCAAGTAGCACATATAAGTGAACATGATGGTCTCAAAGAGGATACATGTCTTATACGGACCCGGCCCTTGTGCCGAGTTTCGCTAAGTCAAATGCACGTGATGCACATAAAGTGAACCTACTAGGGATATCTGGCATGAGGTTTGTTCTTCTAGGTTTAAATCCTGGTGGAGAAGATATCTAGACTGGCTTACTTGAGCGGACAACTCGAGCCGAGGAGGGTTAGTGTACCGGTAGCATTGCTTTCCGGCTTAACTGGTGGTGCTCCCCGCCTAAAACATATGTGATTAAAGACCTTCACCGGGTGACAAGCACCTCGACTATCTCAAAGAAAGCGGGCTATGTCAAGCAAATGCCCAATTTTAATTTCAAGAAGACTCAGAGGGGGTGCGTGAGAAAACAGTTTATATGTACAGGTCAACAATATCAAAACGGTAAAAATCGACAGGTAGCACACTGCACAAATAAATCACTATATATACAAAATTAATAAATCTAAATAAAAAGTCAACATGTACAAGCTCGAATTGAAGTTACCCCCAGCAGAGTCGTCAGAGCTATCACATCCCTTTTTACCCCCCAAAAGAATATAATGTGTGTTGTAGATCGTGGGTTAAAGAGTTTTTCCAATTAAAGTTACAATTTTGAAATATGGATTATTTTTGTTATTCAGAGTCACCACTTGGAATTGATTTTGGTGTTCCGAGTCACCTTTTATTTGAATACCTAGTCAAAGGAAGGTTTGACTCTTTTATTATTGGTCTGCGAAAATAAAGTCCGGGTTAGGGATTATGTTGATCGGGGAGAAGGTGTAAGGCATTCTCCGAGTCCCGTGGTTCTAGCACGGTCGCTTTATTGACTACATTTGGCTTTAAATTAATTTTGGACAAACTATGTTTTCATTTGGTTTTCATGTTTTACCTATGTCTACTTTTATTATTAAAATTATTAGAAAGATTTGAATAAAATTGTCCTGACCGTACCACGCAAGCGAATGTGTGACCGAGATAAATTTTATTGATTTTTTCCATAACCGCGCTACGCAAGCGAATTCGCAGTCGTGACAAGGATTACTAGTACATCATTACTTTTGGAGAAAATTAATACATTCAAAGAAATTAATTTTAAAAAAAAATTATTAAAAAAAATCAACTATCGCCCTACACAAATTAATCCTCAAGTTTAACAAAGAGTTTATTAAACTAAAAATTAACTAAACTAACGAATATGGTATGACATTGTTGAATTAATTTATTGAATGTCAAACATCACGTTACGCAAGCGATTCCGTAAAATTAAAGTATGCCTACTAATTGCCTAGCGTTTTAAATATTATATATATATATATATATATATTGGATCTTGTTGGAAGAAAACTGATTTTTAATCAATTGGGCCAGGTAATGGTTATCTCAAAAATGGGCCAGCTGAAATACTCAGTAAAAATTGCACGGGGCGCCCTATTTGGGAGCCCCTTTTTAACCTGTAGCCGCTTTGTCTTTCTGTTTGCACCCGTACCCGTTTTTTTGTTAAAAGCCATTTGAAAAGACCATTTTGCTCTTCCTTATTAAAAAGACTACTTTCTCTCCAAGTATTCGCTAGTCCTCTACTTTCTCTGTCTCTCTCTCTCTCCCGTTATTCGCATTTTTTGAAGTTCTTCTCTGAATCAAACGGTTTTCGTCGTTGTTTTTGATTTTTCAACTGCTAGTCGTCGTTGTTCCCACATTACAATTTAATCACATGTACATTGCATTAACTTTCTGGGTTTTATTTTACGATTTAATTTCTGATTTTGGTTTTGATAGTCATGTATTTATGATAAAATATTTTCTTAGGTTTAGTTTGATAAGTGCATTAGTTTTACTTTTACGATTGTGTTTTTAGGTTTTTTGAACGAGTGTTTATGTTGTTAATAAAAATTCTATAATTTCTTCTGTGATTAGACGTTCAAATTTTTAAAAATTTTGAGAGTTAAACAGATGATACTATAGTTCAATGATATCTTAGATATGAGCTGAAGTTTTTTTTTCATGTTTTGGCATTTATTTTTGGATTTGAAATTTGTGTTTGTTTGTGTAAAATTCAGTCTAGCGTTTTTTGCTTGAATGTTTCGTGACCTTGTAATGTTGAAGTTTCGTTGTTACGTAGCTTTGAATTTTGTAGTTAGTAACCTAGTGTAAGTGTCTAGTCGTTTTAGAAGTCTTAGTAAAGTTTTTATAGGTTGTTAAACTGGTGTAAAGTCCTAATTCGTTACTAGTAAGTCTTGAAAGTTTTTTGTAGTTTGTTAAATGGTGAAGTTCCAAGTTTCTCTAGTTAGCTTGAAAGTTTTTTGGTTTATTACCTAGTTCGTAACGTTTCTAGGTCTTACGTTATAGTCTGAAGTTTTTTTGCTTGAATGTTTGTGCTTGTAACTGGTTGAAGTTCTGTACTTTAGGTAGTCTAGTAAGTTTTGTGTTGTAACTGGTAGAGTCAGCTTTAGGAGCTGAAGTTTTTGTGTTTGTTACTAGTGAAGTCCATCTCTAGAGCTGAAGTTTTTGTGTTTGTTACTGGTGAAGTCCATCTCTAGAGCTGAAGTTTTTGTTTTATACCTTTATACCTGTCGAGCTTCAGGTATAGAGCTGAAGTTTTTATTTTATACCTGTCGAACTTCAGCTCTATAGCTGAAGTTTTTATTTTATACCTGTCGAACTTCAGCCTTCCTATGTATTGAACTTTTAACTGATCTTTTTGATAATGTCCTGATGTTATTTTTTGTATCTTTTGCTTTTTTTGAACAGATGGCTCCTAAAGCACCTAAAGATCCTAATGCAGCTAAAAAAGGCAAAGCCCCTAAAGCACCTAGACTACCTGTAATACCCCAAGGTCCTTATGTCCCCTCTGCTCCACCTACAAAACCAGGACAAAGATATTATGAGTTTGGAGATTGGTTTAACTCTAAGGGTTACTGGAAGGGGAACCATAATTTGAAGAAATTAATTGCAATTTTCTTGACTCCTACTCAACAACATAAGCTTAATAATGGTACATTTAGATACATTATGGCTATGGAGAATTTCCAATGCAGCATGAAGTTGGTGCATTGTCTGTGTCTTTCTCGAATATTGACGAATGACCGAGACTCCATTAGTTTCAAGATTTTTGGGCATGATGTTTCCTTCACCCTTGAAGACTTTCACATTATGCGTGGTCTGCGGATCACATCACACAATGTTGAAAGACCAATTAATCGAGAGAGCAATCTTCTGAAGCGGTATTTTGGTAAGTCCAAGAGTGTGACTTTGAAGGATATTCGAAGTTTTATGACTCGCAATGAAATTCCAAAGAATGCTGTGAATCATGTACACGTATGCGGGAGTGATGATGATGCAGTTAAGCTTATGGAAATTCTTGTTGTAGAGTCTATTCTGTTTGGGAAAAATACTGAGTTATGTGTGGCGGAGGAGTATGCATTTATTGTTGAAGATGATAATGTTTGCGCTGAATATCCTTGGGGTAATGTGGCTTATGAGAAGCTCATTTATTGCCTAAAACATGCATTGGACAAGCAGAACAAATCCCATACAACTGAGTATAAACTTGGTGGATTTCCATATCCGTTATGTGCTTGGTTGTATGAGCGCTTCCCAGATATTCGGGAGAAGTATATAAGAGAGGATGAGTACCTTGATGCCCCTCAGGTCCCCAAGATGTTACTGTGACGACCCAAAGGGTCATCACCTGTTTTCTTACTCATTCTGTGCTTCCGAGGCCTTGAAAACCTCATTTAGGGTTACCTCGATTTGCGTGCGCAGTCCGGGCGCGTAGCTGGAAAGCTTAAATATGAATTCTGTGAGAAAAATGCTAAATTTTGATATTAATTTGAATAAATTTGACTTCGGTCAACATTTTGGGTAAACGGACCCGGACCCGTGATTTGACGGTCCCGGAGGGTCCGTAGGAAAATATGGGACTTGGGCGTATGCCCGGAATCGAATTCTAAGGTCCCAAGCCCGAGAAATGAATTTTTGTGTGAAATTGTTTTCTGGAAATGATTAAGGAAAATAAAAATGAAAATGAAATTTGATTAAAAGACTGTGGTATCGGGCCCGTATTGTAGTTCCGGCGCCCGGTACAAGTCTTATATATGGTGTAAGCGCTTTCTGTAAAGTTTGGTTGAAATCGGACGTCGTTTGACGTGTTTCGGACATAAAACTCTAAATTTGAAAGTTTATGAGGTTTGAGGAAAAATTTGTGATTTTGAGGTTGATTCGTTGTTTTTGATGATATTTTTGCGATTGATCGCACGAGTAAGTCCGTAGGATGTTAGTGAGGTGGTGTGCATATTTGGTTTGGAGCCCCGAGGGCTCGGGTGAGTTTTGGATAGGTGTCAGATTGCATTTTTTGCATTTTTGAAAAATCTGGTATCTCTAATCTGCAGGTTTCGCATTTGCGAAGCCAGTATTCGCAAATGCGAAGGTCCAGCTCACGCAAATGCGAAGGCTGGTTCGCAAATGCGAAACCAGCCCAGGCCTGACAATGATCGCAAATGCGAAATCATTCTCGGCAAATGCGAAGGTCCAGGGTTCGCAAATGCGAGACCTTTTTCGCAAATGCGAAGGTCCCCTGATAGGCCTGAGTTCGCAAATGCGAACTAGAGTTCGCAATTCCCATAATTTGGTCGGGGTTCGCAATTGCGATAACTGCAGCCCACCATATTTCATACTTAGTCGAATTTTAAGTCATTTTTCACCACACTTTCAAAATACAACTCTTTGGGCGATTTTCCAATAACAAGACTTCTTCCAAATCATTTGTAAGTTGGTTTTTACTCATTTCTTTCAATCTTTAACATCATTTAACATGTTTTCAACTTAAAATCAATGGTTTTCATGGGTGAAATTGGGGATTTTGGGTAGAACCTAGGTTTTCTATAAATTGGGGATTTGGACCTCAATTTGAGGTCCGATTTTAAAAAAATTGCGTATTTGAGTTCGTGGGGGAATGGGTAACCGGGTTTTGGTTCGAACCTCGGGTTTTGACCACGTGGGCCCGGGGGCGATTTTGGAATTTTTGGGAAAAACATGGAAAAATTATTTTTATGCATTCAAATTGATTCATTTAGCGTTTATTAAATTAATTGAGTAATTTGTGACTAAATTCGAGCGGATTGGAGGTGGAACCACAGGGTAAAGCGATAGTTGAGGTTTGAGTGGAATTCAAGGCATCGAGGTAAGTGTTTGCTTTAACCCTAGCTTGAGGGAATATGAGTTTAGTCTTATTTGATGCTTGCTAATTGTCGAGTACGATGTATAGGCATGGTGACGAGTATCTATACATTAGTGTCTAGCATGACCGTGAGTCCTTACTTTGCGAATAGTTTGGTTATCGATATGCCTTCCATTCTTAATTGACGACTTCTATATGTTGTAAAGACCTTGTGAAAGAAATTGTGATCTTGAAACTTCGTGGAGCATTGGCTCGGGTTGAAATACAAATTGTGAAGGTTTATGAGATAAGTAACTCTTTGGAGCACTGGCTCAAGTGATAATGTGAACTATGAGATGAAAGTGAAAGAAAGAAAAGAGTTAATGATTTCTTCCCTTGCTGGGATGTTGTTGGTTATTGATGTTGTACCCTTGCCGGGTCTTTAAATTGTTGATGTGTGCCCTTGCCGGGACTACTATTCTTGTTGTATTATTTTCCCTTGCCCTTGTTTGTGATTGTTGATTGGGTGAGAAAGAGTATTAAAGCACAAAGGGTGATGCCGTGCATTGCATGATATATATGGATCGGGTTGCGCGCCGCAACAATGTTAAATGATATGGATCGGGTTGCACGCCGCAACAAGGTTGTTAAATATTGGGATGAGGTTGCACGCCATAACAATGATATTTATAGATCGGGTTGCATGCCGCAACAGTGTTGTTAAATATTGAGATCGGGTTGCGGGCCGCAACAATCATTGATACTAGTGTGTATATTTTGGGTATTGGTTTCTTGTCCGCTGTAAATTCTAAGCTGCCCTTAGATTGTTATTCCGAATTTACCATTAATACTGTTATCTCCCCACAGCATGCTTTCCCCCCATATTGTTTACTTGTTTTGTATTTTCGATTCCGCTGTATATATATATATATATATATAATTGTACAAGTTTATATGGTAGTCCAGTCTAGCCTCGTCACTACTTCGCCGGGGTTAGGCTAGACACTTACCAGCACATGGGGTCGGTTGTGCTGATGCTACACTCTGTGCTATTTGTACAGGTCCAGGTTTCGAGCAGCAGCAACAGCATTGGTACTAGAGCAGGCCTTCAGTTCGGTGAGACCCGAGGTAGCCTTGCAGGCGTCCGCAAGCCCGACGTCTCCCTTATTATCTCTTTTTAGCCTGTTTCCTCATTGTATTCGAGACAAACAACTTATGTTTTCTTTCAGACGTTTGTGTTTAGTATTTCTTAGCAGTTCGTGAGTGTTGTGACACCAGTCTTGGGTAGAGGATTATATTGACTATTCCGCATGTTGATTCACTTTCTATAATTAAGACTTCCGCTACTATTTAATTTCATTATTTTTATATTGTTTCCATGAATGGTTAAAAGGGATTATGTTTAAACGGAAAGTAATTAAAATTTGTCTTGCCTAGCTTTTGCGAGTAGGCGCCATCACAACTCCCGAAGGTGGGAAATTCGGGTCGTGACAAGTTGGTATCAGAGCTCTAGGTTACATAGGTCTCACAACTCACAGACAAGATTAGTAGAGTCTGAGGGATCGGTACGTAGACGTCTGTATTTATCCCCCAGAGGCTACCGAGTTAGGAAAAGTTTCACATTGGTTCTTTCTTGTCGTGCGGTTTGGTTTCTCAACGCTAATTGAATTTTTACTCTGTTCTTTCGCAAATGGCGAGAACACGTGCTTCCGCATCTTCCGATCAGCTGTCCGAGCCCCAGACAGCTCCCGCTAGGGGCAGAGGACGAGGCCGAGGCCGTGCTAGAGGCTAAGGTAGGGGCGGAGCTCAGCTCCGAGCAGTAGCACCATTGGCGGAGCCTCAGGTTAACTTTGACGAGGAGGTTCCGGCCCCAGCCCCAACAGTTCCGGTAGGCCCAACTCAGGTCCCAGAGGGGTTTATTGCTACCCCAGTTCTTCAGGACGCTCTAGTCCGATTGGTGGGCCTCATAGAGAGCGTCACCCGAGTAGGTATGCTTCCGGTAGCACCAGCCGTCTCTCAGGCTGGAGGAGGGGCCCAGACTCCTGCTACTCGTACTCCGGAGCAGGAAGTTCCCTCGATTCAGACTCCAGCAGTTCAGCCGGGTGTGGTAGCCCAGGCCGGTGATGGGGCAGCTATGTCTGCCGATGCTTTATGGAGGTTGGATAGGTTCACCAAGCTCTCCACTACTACCTTCAGCGGTGCTTCTTCTGAGGATCCCCAGGATTTCTTATATAGCTGACATGAGGTTCTTCGGAACATGGGTATTGTTGAGACTAATGGGGTCGATTTTACCGCCTTTCGCCTATCTGGATCCGCCAAGACTTGGTGGAGAGATTATTGCTTAGCCAGACCAGCAGGGTCGCCCTCTTTGACTTGGGATCAGTTTTCAGAGTTGTTTCTGGAGAAGTTTATCCCCGTTACTCAGAGGGATGCTTATTGGAGGCAGTTTGAGCGCCTCCAGCAGGGTTCTATGACGGTCACTCAGTATGAGACCAGGTTGATTGATCTAGCTCGCCATGCTCTTGTCATACTTCCCACTGAGAGAGAGAGGGTGAGGAGATTTATTGATGGTTTGATTCAGCCGATTCGTCTTCAGATGGCTAGGGAGACTGGTAGTGAGATCAGCTTTCAGGAGACGGCCAATGTGGCCCGCAGAGTTGAGATGGTTCTGTCACAGGGTGGTGGTCACGGGGGAGACAAGAGAGCCCATCATTCCGGCAGATTTAGTGGTACCTCGTCTGGAGGTAGAGATTCATATGGTAGAGGCCATCCTCCTAGGCCCTTTCAGTCAGCTCTCCAGGTTTCTCACGGTACATCAGGTGGCCGTGGTTCTCGGGCACACTATTCTGATCAGCAGTCATTCAGTGCACCGCTAGCTCCTATCAGCGCACTGCCACTTCAGAGTTTCCGTGGAGTTCATTCAGGTCGCCAGGGCCAGCCACAGTTTCCTCAGCCACAACGTTCGGAGGGATGTTATGAGTGTGGTGAGTATGGTCACATCATGAGGGCTTGCCCGAGATTGAGGGGTACTCAGTTGTAGCAGCAGGGTCCCCATCCTATGATTCAGGCACCAGATGCTCCGCAGCTAGCTAGAGGTGGAGGTAGAGGTGCCAGAGGTGGAGGTAGAGGTCATAGAGGTGGAGCTCAGACCGGCAGAGGTGGAGGCCAGCCAGCAGCAGGCCGTCCCAGGGAGGTAGATCAGAGTGGTGGGGCCCAGCCCCGATGTTATGCTCTTCAGGCTAGGCCCGAGGCAGAGGCTTCAGATGCAGTCATTACAGGTACGGTTCTAGTTTGTGATAGATATGCTTCAGTGTTGTTTGATCTGGGGTCTATGTATTCGTATGTGTCATCCTATTTTGCCTCGTATTTGATCATGCCTAGTGATGCATTGGGTATTCCTGTTTATGTGTCTATGCCGGTGGGTGATTCCATTGTGGTCGATCGAGTCCATCGCTCTTGTGTTGTGGTGTTTGGGGGTCTGGAGACTCATGTAGATCTGTTGCTTTTAGATATGGTCGACTTTGATATCATATTGGGGATGGACTGGTTATCACCCTATCACGCTATCTTGGACTGCCATGCCAAGACTGTGACCTTAGCTTTACCAGGTATGCCTCGCTTAGAGTGGAGAGGGACTCCAGGTCATTCTACCTGCTGTGTCATATCGTATGTGAAGGCTCGGCTTATGGTCGAGAAGGGTTGTTTGGCTTATTTAGCTTATGTTCGGGACTCCAGTGCTGAGGTTCCCTCTATTGATTCTGTGCCCGTTGTTTGTGAGTTCCCTAATGTTTTCCCTTCAGACCTGTCGGGTATGCCACCCGACAGGGATATTGATTTCTGCATTGATCTGGTTCCGGCCACTCAGCCCATTTCTATTCCACCATATCATATGGCCCCGCTGGAGTTGAAGGAGTTAAAAGAGCAGTTACAGGATTTGCTTGAGAAGGGTTTCATTAGACCTAGTGTGTCTCCTTGGGGTGCGCCGGTGTTATTTTTCAAGAAGAAGGATGGGTCAATGAGAATGTGTATTAATTACCGGCAACTGAACAAAGTAACGGTCAAGAATAAGTATCCACTACAGAGGATTGATGATTTGTTCGACCAGCTTCAGGGTGGCAGGGTATTTTCCAAGATTGACTTGCGATCTGGCTACCATCAGTTGAGGATTAGGGCATCCAATGTCCCTAAGACAGCTTTCCGCACTCGGTATGGGCATTATGAGTTCATGGTTATGTCATTTGGGTTGACAAATGCCCCAGCAGCTTTCATGGACTTGATGAACCGAGTGTTCAGGCCTTATTTGGATTCATTCGTGATAGTGTTCACTGATGATATATTGATAAACTCCCGCAACCAGGAGGAGCGCGAGCAGCACCTTAGAGTGGTTCTTCAGACTCTGAGGGATAGTCAGTTATATGCTAAGTTCTCGAAGTGTGAATTCTTGTTGGGTTCAGTTGCATTTCTGGGTCATGTTGTATCAGCGGAGGGTATTCAGGTGGACCCAAAGAAGATAGAGGCAGTCAAGAACTGGGCTAGACCAGCATCAGCTACAGAGATTCGGAGTTTCTTGGGGTTGGCAGGCTACTACAGACGGTTCGTGGAGGGATTTTCATCTATTGCAACCCCGATGACCAGATTGACCCAGAAGGGTGCCTAGTTCAGATGGTCGGATGAGTGCGAGGCGAGCTTTCAGAAGCTCAAGACAGCTCTGACCACGGCACCGGTGTTGGTTTTACCCACAAGATCAGGGCCTTATACAGTTTATTGTGATGCTTCCCGTATTGGGCTTGGTGCGGTGTTGATGCAGGATGGCAAGGTCATTGCCTATGCTTCGAGGCAGTTGAAGATTCATGAGAAGAACTATCCAGTGCATGATTTAGAGTTGGAAGCCATAGTTCACGCATTAAAGATTTGGAGGCATTATTTGTATGGCGTGGCGTGTGAGGTGTTCACTGATCACAAGAGTCTTCAGTACTTGTTCAAGCAAAAGGAGTTGAATTTGAGGCAGAGGAGATGGTTGGAATTGTTGAAGGATTATGATGTCACCATTCTATATCATCCGGGAAAGGCCAATGTGGTGGCCGATGCTTTGAGTAGGAAGTCAACCAGTATGGGCAGCCTTGCTTATATTTCGGTTAGTCAGAGGCCGCTTGCTTTGGATGTTCAGGCTTTGGCCAATCGATTTGTGAGGATGGATATTTCTGAGCCTAGCCGAGTATTAGCTTGCACGGTCGCTCGTTCTTCATTATTGGAGCGTATTCGTGATCAGCAGTTTGATGATCCCCATTTGTGTGTCCTTAGAAACACGGTGCAGCAGGAGGTGCCAAGCAGGTTACCTTAGATGCGTATGGAGTTTTGAGATTGCAGGGGAGAGTTTGTGTGCCTAATGTGGATGGGCTTTGAGAGTTGATTTTAGAGGAGGCCCATAGCTCCAGGTACTCTATTCATCCAGGCGCCGCGAAGATGTATCAGGATTTGCGGCAGCATTATTAGTGGCGTAGAATGAAGAAGGATATTGTGGCATATGTGGCGCGGTGTTTGAATTGTCAGCAGGTTAAGTATGAACATCAGAGGCCTGGTGGCTTATTTCATAGGATTGAGCTTCCCGAGTGGAAGTGGGAGAGGATCACTATGGACTTCGTTACTGGACTTTCGTTGACCCGGAAGAAGTTCGATGCAGTTTGGGTCATTGTTGATAGGCTGACCAAGTCAGCGCATTTCATTCCTGTGGCAGTCTCCTATTCATCCGAGAGGTTAGCTGAGATCTATATCCGGGAGATTGCTCGCCTTCATGGTGTGCCGGTATCTATCATTTTGGACCGGGGTACGCAGTTTACCTCGCGCTTCTGGGGAGTAGTCCAGCGAGAGTTGGGCACACGGGTTGAGTTGAGCACCGCACTTCATCCCCAGACGGACGACCAGTCCGAGCGAACTATTCAGATTTTGGAGGATATGCTCCGAGCTTGTGTTATTGACTTTGGAGGTTCGTGGGATCAATTCTTGCCTTTAGCGGAGTTTGCCTACAACAACAGCTACCAGTCGAGCATCCAGATGGCTCCTTATGAGGCTTTATATGGTAGGCGGTGTCAGTCTCCGGTCGGATGGTTTGAGCCGGGAGAGGCTCGGTTGTTGGGTACAGATTTGGTTCAGGAGGCCTTGGACAAGGTCATGATCATTCAGGATAGGCTTCGTTCAGCTCAGTCTAGGCAAAAGAGCTATGCAGATCGTAAGGTTCGAGATGTAGCTTTCATGGTTAGTGAGCGGGTATTGCTCCGAGTGTCGCCTATGAAGGGCGTGATGAGATTTGGGAAGAAGGGCAAGCTTAGCCCTAGGTTCATTGGTCCGTTTGAGATTCTTGATCGAGTGGGAGAGGTGGCTTATAGACTCGCATTGCCGCCTAGCTTATCAGCCGTGCATCCAATTTTTCATGTATCCATGCTTCGGAGGTATCACGGTGATCCAGCTCACGTGTTAGACTTCAGCACTGTCCAGTTGGACCAGGACTTGTCTTATGAGGAGGAGCCGGTAGCTATTCTAGACCGGCAGGTTCGTCAGTTGAGATCCAAGAGTTTTCTCTCTGTTCATGTTCAGTGGAGAGGTCAGCCCCCTGAGGCATCGACCTAGGAGTCCGAGTCCGATATGCGGAGCCGTTATCCTCATCTTTTTCCCGACTCAGGTACTTCTTTCTTTTGTTCGTTCGAGGACGAACGGTTGTTTTAGAAGTGGAGAATGTGACGATCCAAAGGGTCATCACCTGTTTTCTTACTCATTCCATGCTTCCGAGGCCTTGAAAACCTCATTTAAAGTTGCCTCGATTTGCGTGCGCAGTCCAGGCGCGTAGCTAGAAAGCTTAAATATGAATTCTGTGAGAAAAATACTAAATTTTGATATTAATTTGAATAAATTTGACTTCGGTCAATATTATGGGTAAACGGACCCGGGCCCGTGATTTGATGGTCTCGGAGGGTCCGTAGGAAAATATGGGACTTGCGTATGCCCGGAATCGAATTCCGAGGTCCCAAGCCCGAGAAATGAATTTTTGTGTGAAATTGTTTTTTGGAAATGATTAAGGAAAATGAAAATGAAATTTGATTAAAAGACTATGGTATCCGGCCCGTATTTTGGTTCCGGCGCCCGGTACAAGTCTTATATATGGTTTAAGGGCTTTCTGTGAAATTTGGTTGAAATCGGACGTCGTTTGACGTGTTTCGGACTTAAAACTCTAAATTTAAAAGTTTATGAGGTTTGAGGAAAAATTTGTGATTTTGAGGTTGATTCGTTGTTTTTGATGTTATTTTGGCGATTTGATCGCAGAGTAAGTCCGTAGGATGTTATTGAGGTGGTGTGCATATTTGTTTTGGAGCCCCGAGGGCTCGGGTGAGTTTTGGATAGGTGTCGGATTGCATTTTTGCATTTTTGAAATATCTGGTGTCTCTGATATGCAGGTTTCGCATTTGCGAAGCCAGTATTCGCAAATGCGAAGGTCCAACTCACGCAAATGCGAAGGCTGGTTCGCAAATGCGAAACCAGCCCAGGCCTAACAATAATCGCAAATGCGAAATCATCCTCCGCAAATGCGAAAGTCCAGGGTTCGCAAATGCGAGACCTTTTTCGCAAATGCGAAGGTCGCCTGATAGGCCTGAGTTCGCAAATGCGAACTAGAGTTCGCAGGGGTTCGCAATTGCGATAACTGCAGCCCAGCATATTTCATACTTAGTCCAATTTTAAGTCATTTTTCTCCCCACTTTCAAAATACAACTCTTTGGGCGATTTTCCAAGAACAAGACTTCTTCCAAATCATTTGTAAGTTGGTTTTTACTCATTTCTTTCAATCTTTAACATCATTTAACATGTGTTTCAACTTAAAATCAATGGTTTTCATGGGTGAAATTGGGGGTTTTGGGTAGAACCTAGGTTTTCTATAAATTGGGGATTTGGACCTCAATTTGAGGTCCGATTTAATTTGAGGTCCGATTTTAAAATAAATTGCGTATTTGAGTTCGTGGGGGAATGGGTAACCGGGTTTTGGTTCGAACCTCGGGTTTTGGCCACGTGGGCCCGGGGGCGATTTTGGAATTTTTTGGGGAAAAACTTGGGAAAATCATTTTTATGCATTCAAATTGATTCATTTAGAGTTTATTAAAGTAATTGAGTAATTTGTGACTAGATTCGAGCGGATTGGAGGTGGGATCACGGGGTAAAGCGATAGTTGAGGTTTGAGTAGAATTCAAGGCATCGAGGTAAGTGTTTGGTTTAACCCTAGCTTGAGGGAATAGGGGCTGAGTCTTATTTGATACTTGCTAATTGTCGAGTATGATGTATAGGCATGGTGACGAGTATCTATACATTGGTGTCTAGCATGACCGTGAGTCCTTATTTTGCGAATAGTTTGGTTGTTGGTATGCTTTCCATGCTTAATTGATGACTTCTATGTGTCGTAAAGACCTTGTGAAAGAAATTGTGATCTTGAAACTTCGTGGAGCGTTTGCTCGGGTTGAAATACAAATTGTGAAGGTATGTGAGATAAGTGACTCTTTGGAGCGTTGGCTCAAGCGATAATGTGAACTATGAAATGAAAGTGAAAGAAAGAAAAGATTTAATGATTTATTCCCTTGCCAGGACGTTGTTGGTTAGTGATGTTGTACCCTTGCCGGGTTTTTAAATTGTTGTTTGTGTACCCTTGCTGGTACTTTTATTCTTGTTTTATTATTCCCTTGCCCTTGTTTGGGTGAGGAAGAGTGTTAAAGCACGAAGGGTGATGCCGTGCATTGTTTGTTCTTATGAGAAAAGAGTGTAAAGCACAAAGGGTGATGCCGTGCCGCACGATGTGCCATTCCGTGCCTATTCTATTGATTATATGTGAGGAATGAGAGTAAAAGCACGAAGGGTGATGCCGTGCACGTTTGTTTATATTATTGCTTGGTGAGGATGAGAGTAAAAGCACGAAGGGTGATGCCGTGCACGTTTGTTTATATTATTGCTTGGTGAGGATGAGAGTAAAAGCACGAAGGGTGATGTCGTGCATTTGTTGATCTCTGTTCTTTATTGTTGTATGAGTTGTGCTTTTCCTTAGTATTAGTCCATTTATATTTGAAACTGTTATCTCCCCACAGCATGCTTCCCCTCCCATATTGTTTTGTACTTGCCTTGTATTTCGATTCTGCTGTATATATAGAATTGCACAGGTTTACGTGGTAGTCCAGTCTAGCCTCGTCACTACTTCGCCGGGGTTAGGCTAGACACTTACCAGCACATGGGGTCTAGCTTTGTTTTCTAGTTTCATTGAGTGTTTTCTGGGACCATGCTCATAAGAATAAGAGGCATCTACTATTTGACACTGTTAGAATATATGAGAATTGTAAGAGCTAACTCTTAAATGGTGATACATGCATGAAAAATTAGAAGAAATCAATATATGATAAGTGAAAAGACGTTATATAGAAAAGTTAACCATTAATCATCAAATTAAATGACAAAGTAATCATCCAATTCTCAAGAAGAGTGGACCGGGAGATTATAATCATTAAAAGCAAATACATAAATTACGTCTTCTCATTACCTGGCCTTTATTGTGGTACAAAATTTATTATTTGTTAAATATGATTTTACTTTTTAGTCCAAGGATATTGTAGGAGTGAGATTTGAGTGAAAGGTAGAATAATTATTTGATTTTTGATGGGTAATTTGGTAATTCAACTTTTGCTTTAGGAGCTTCCTAGTGATTTTTTCATTGTATATCCAGGCACGTGTATCTCGTGTGAATTGTCACAAAATGTTGCAGAATAATATTCTAAAAATTATTTATAACGAAATTACAAAAATATTGTACATTTTTTGACAAGAGAAGTTAAATATTTGGTATCTACTATTTATTTACGTACCCGCTTTTCTACCTTTCTATATATATTTTAGATAATGTCATATAGCTAGTTTGGGTATTATGAAAATGGAAAAATCTTATGTTAATACTATAAAAATTAAACTCATTATTTTGATTTTTAAGGACAAAATAAGTAATAAGTTGTTATTTTTGGTGAACACTTAGAATCTCAAAATGCATAAATTAATAATCGCCATATTTGTATCGCGCCTCCCGAGTCCAGCATAACACCCCAGTTGTATAAATATGTACATACAAGGAATTTCTAGAAAAGAATATATGAAAATCATGATTTACTTTATTTCGTCTTCTAATCCTCATATTATAATTTTTAATATAACTTGTTCACAAGCTAAACTAAACAAATTGCAGCCGTTCACACTACAGAGACATACAACACTTATTTAGTACTCCCTCCATTTCATATTATTTGAGGAAGTTTGACTTGGCACGGAGTTTAAGAAAAAAGAAGAAGACTTTTGAAAGTTGTGGTAAAAGCTTAAGGGGTAAAAGGTTTGTGGGGCTTTGCCATTTGTGTGGCTATAAAAGCTTCTTATTAAGGGCAAAAGGTTAAAATGAAGAGTTTAAAGTAGAATTATTTCCAAATTTAGAAATGTGTCATTTGTTTTGGAACGGACTAAAAAGGAAAGTACCTCATTTAATATGAAACGGAGGGAGAACAAAGTTTCTCAGAGAAAAAAACTTATCTTCTACAGGATCAACGCATAGTTATAGAAGCAAATTTAGAAGGTCACACATTTTGCAGTAGCTTTAACTCACTCAACTTCTTGGAAGGTACATCTTTCATCCCTTTGTAGGTTTTTCTTCTAACAGTATTATATTTCTTTCACTTTAAAAAAAATAATGAAAAATCAAGCAATTATATCAAACTAGGTGGTTATTGCCCGTGCCAGCACGGGCCCAATATTACTTGATTTTGTGTGAAAGGGCTGATAATAAAAATTGATGCATGTAAGTTAGTATCAAATTAGACAAGTAACACTACAGGCACACTAATTGCTGGATATTATTTATATATATTTTGGATCAAAATATACATTCTTTATCTCTATGGTAGCATCATATTAGCAGGGGAGAAATTCAAACATAGCCAAATTTACCACTGGTCGTTGAAAAATAGCCAAGTTTCAAAAGTCATCGAAATTTAGCCACTTTAAATCTGAGCGAAAACACTGTTCAAAATCTGAAAAAATACGCCCGCAAATTTTACGGGAGTTCCAGCATAAGTATGCTTGAACTCCCGTAAATTTTACGGGAGTTTCAGGATAACTATGCTGGAACTCCCGTAAAATTTACGGGAGTTCAAGCAAGTATAATTGTCTAGTATAATATACTGGAGTTTGGAGCACTGGTGCTCCAGTCTCCCGCAAATTTTACAGGAGTTAGCAAAGTATACCGGTCCAGCATAATATGCTGGAGTTCGTACACAAATGCACCAGAGCTCCCGTATATTATACTGGACTGGTCCCTGTTGCAGCAAAATAGTGGCTATTTTTCATTGACTTGATAAACGTTGGCTATTTTTCATTGACCAGAGTGAAAACTGGCTATACGATGATATTTTAACTATTAGTAGATGCTTAAAGTCCAAAATCAGATTCTTGCAGGCAGCTGAAAATACTTTTCGGCTGAAGCTCAATGCCGCCTTCTTAATTTAAAACCAAAAATCACCTGAAACAAAGAAGCAAGACAATTGACATCTGTCAAAGTGAAGGTGTCAAGGTGGAAGAAAAGTGGACACATTTAAATGGCAGCAGCCTTCATGAATCTCACCAGATTCAATTTGGAAAAAGCAAAAGGGCAAAGTAATTTAAGAGATTAACGCATAACAGAGCATGCGAGATATACTATCAGAACCTTTTCTGGGTATTTAACTCAATCAATTCTATAAGATCAATAGTTTCACCAAATCTAACAATGTTTGGACAACGGAAGATATAGCTCATCTCTATATGTGCAGGCAAATTCAAACATACACAAGTATCAGAGACGGTGTGAAAGGAACCTGCTATTTATATTGTTCAACCTTACCTATCTATCAAAATCACAATTCTAGCCTTTAAATACTGATTTTGTGAACCATTAATTGGTTTTATCAAGCCAAATGCTCTCAATCTCAAAATGGCTAGAACAATATAAGAGTAAAAGAGCTTTCTTGAAGGAAATAACAAAGAGCAAAAAGTTTAAGCTTTTGCACACCCTTACCTCCTTGTTTAGAGCAAACAAATACTCACAATATTGAAGCAGAAAGGATGAAATTTGACCAACAATCATTTAGTAAACCATGATAGTACCTTTTACCAAGAGGAGAAGAGTAACAAATATTAACTATGTTTGCTCTTAACCTTACAAGAGAAAAAGATTATCATAAGAAAATACAAAAAGACACAGAGAAAGGGTGAATAAGGCTAACAATAAAGTGAAGGAGGTGGAGGAATAAAATGCTTTCGAATTTAAGTGTTTAGAGATCGACTAATATTTGTGCCTTTATTAGGTTAGTATTTTTCACTTTTCTAAACTGCTGCTTTAAGTTAGCATTTTGTGCATGAAAAAGAACCTTTTGTCAAGTACTCGCACTTCATATAGCGGGAATACCTTGATGCTACCATAAAAACACAGTCAAGAAGAGCTTTTCAATGCAAATCCAATAGCTCTTTGCAAGCTGATTGATTACGATGTTATTGTACAAAGATATAGCAACGGGAAAATGGCAGACCCACAAAAGAGCTGCATAGCATACCCCTTTCAACCCCTAGTTGCAATAGTTGTTTTCAAGGGATATTATGGTTTGATTTTGATACTATCTTTAGTAAGACTGCTCGAAACTAAATCCAGAGAACACAGAGCATATACAGCAGGAAACAAAAATGAATGGACCTGGATCTTAGAAGTTAAAAGTACTGAAGAGTTTGATGTGTAACCAGTTGGACTAACCTAATAGTACCTCAACAAAAAATGACTGTAGCAGCATCTAGAAAAAGAGCAACAAAAGTAGTTCCAACCGCATCCAGAACAACTTTAAAGGTGTTTGTAGTAACATCCAAGAAGCAGCAGCATAAGTGGCTTCAACTGCATCCAGAAGCATCAGCAGAAAATGGATCCAGTTGCAACCCAAAATAATAGCAAAAGACCTTTCACTGGCGAGTGGCGACCAAACCAATAAATAACATTCAATCGAAGTATCTTTTTTAGATTGATTTACCTTGTTGCAAGCTTGCTCTTTGATTATTCAAAAGTGGAAGACTGAACCTTGTTCGTTGTAAATCTTCTCAAGACATATTATAGGCATGTGATCTTTGTAAGAGTAAGACTGTATATCAGTGGTATATCCAAAGACAAACATTGTATATTCAGCACAAGGTGCATGACACCTGCAATACCAGTTATGGTTTATCATTGTGTAAGACTGTACATTAAAAGGTGTATCCAGGCACAATAAATAAAAGTTGTTTCTCTTTTCTGATATTAGAAATGAAAAAATCACTTTTAATTATAGAGCGAAGAATTTAAAAACACGTTGGTTTCTTCTTAATTTGCAGAAACCTATTTAAGAGTTGTGTCTCTTCCCTTATATATATCTACTAGTCTCTCGGCTCGCGCGTTGCGCGTGTGCCCGATATAAAATATTGATTACAAAATTTAAAACAATCATATCATCAGAAGATTGTATATACTCATAATTATAATAAGTAAGCTAAAAATTTCAAGACACGTTTTTATACAGAAATTTTTTATTTTTAAAGTAAAACGTCATTCAATTTTTAATGTACATTTTGGTAATTCAACTTTTTACACTGATTGCGCTTCTTATATTTATAATAGTAATAACATATAGATAATAAATTAATAAATAAATAATAAATAGTATTGTTGTTAAATACTCGGTAGAAGCAACAAAAAGAGGAATTTGAAAAAAAAAATTATTAAAAGGGAAATAGGGGAAAGAAAGTGTTGCAGATGATAAAGATTAACGCGTAATTTGCAACATAATATTAGACAAATCAGCAGCATATGCACAACTCATCAAACCCTTTTTGTATAATGTGATAAACCTACAATATCTAATTATGAATTACAATACAAATAGAACAACCTTTTTAATCAAGGGAGAGCAGAATTCATTCCCATTGATCTCATTCGGTCTAGCTTTGTTTTCTAGTTTCATCGTGTGTTTTCTGGGACCATGCTCATAAGAATAAGAGGCCTCTACTATTTGACACAGTTAGAATATATGGGAATTGTAAGAGCTAACTCTTAAATAGTGATACATGCATGAAAAATTAGAAGAAATCAATATATGATAAAAGAAAAGAACCATTAATCATCAAATTAAATGACAAAGTAATCATCCAATTCTCAAGAAGAGTGGACCGAGAGATTATAATCATTAAAAGCAAATACATAAATTACGTCTTCTCATTACCTAGTCTTTATTGTGGTAAAAGATTTATTATTTGTTAAAGATGATTTTACTTTTTAGTCCAAAGATATTGTAGGAGTGAGATTTGATGGAAGGGTAGAATAGTTATTTGATTTTTGATGGGTAATTTGGTAATTCAACTTTTGCTTTTGTAACGACCCGACCGGTCGTTTTGAGCCCTAGCGCGTCGTTCAGCAGTCTGAGGCCATGAGCAACTTCATTTCAGGTATTACGACTTGTACGCGTGGTCGAAATTGAGTTTCGGGAAGTTCGGAGTTGATTTGGGAAGAGAATTCTCATTTCGGAAGCTTAAAGTTGAAAGAATTAACTAGGACGGAAATTTTTGAGTAAATGACCTCGCAATCGGGATCTGAAGGTTTCAGCAGGTTCGTATGATGATGTCGGACTTGGGCGTATACCCGGTTCGGGTTTTGGATAACCCAGGAGCGTTTTGGCGCCTATTATGGAAGTTAGTATTTTGGAAGAAATTTCATAAGTTTGGCTTGAAGTGCATTTCAGTGTTATCAATGTCCGTTTGGGATTCCGAGTCTGTGAATAGCTCCGTATGGTGATTCTGGAGTTGGGAGCGCGATTGGAAGTGAATTCGGAGGTCCGTAGGTCATTTTGGAGTCATTTGTCTAAAGATAGAAATTTGAAGGTTTTTGAGAAGTTTGACCGGAAGCGGACTTTTTGATATCGGGGTCGGAATCCGATTCCGAAAGTGGGAGTAGGTCCGTGATGTCAAATATGACTTGGCTGCAAAATTTGAGGTCAATCGGACGTGATTTGATAGGTTTTAACATCGAAAATAGAAGTTTGAAATCCTAAAGTTCATAAAGTTGGATTGGAGGTCGATTCATGATTTTCGCATTGTTTGATGTAATTTGAGGCCTCGAGCAAGTCCGTAATGTGTTTTGGACTGGTTGGTATGATTGGTTGGGGTCCCGGGGGCCTCGGGTGGATTCCGGGTGGTTAATGAATCGAATTTGGGTAAAAAGCTGATGCTGGTTGCTAGTATCTGGTTTCGTTCTTCGCGAACGCGGAGGGAGTCTCGCGAACACGAAGAGGAAAGTGGGAGGCTGCTGGTTTTGGCCTTCGCGAACGCGAAGAGGGAGTCGCGAACACGAAGGGGTGGGCTGAGCTGCTACGCGAACGCGAGGAGGAGATCGCGAAAGCGTAGAAGGAAAAAGCTGGGCCTGGGGTCTTTGGCCTACGCGAACGCGAGGCCTTGTACACGAACGCGAAGGGCTGGGTGACTGGCCTTCGCGAACGCGAGCGGAAGGTCGCAAACGCGAAGAAGGGCGGACCTGGCTGGGCAGAATGTTTAAAAATCGGGGTTTGAGTTCATTTCACCCATTTTTCTCTTGGCTTGGGCAATTTTTGGAGCTTTTGAAGAGGGGGTTCCGTCATTCATCATGAGGTAAGTAATTTATGCTAGTTTTGAGTTAAATACAAGGTTTATATATGGATTTAGACATGGAAATTGTAGAAAACTTGGGGTTTGAGGAAAAACCTAGAAAATTAGTATTTTTGGATTTTGGCCACGATTTTGGGTATGGAATTTAGAAAAAATTATATATTTGAGTTCGTGAAGCTATGGGTAAACTTATTCTTCGAAAATTTTGGAAATCCGGGCACGTGGGCCCGAGGGTATTTTTGTCAACTTTCCGATCGGGGTTAGGAATTGTTATAAATTGGATTAATACGAGTAGTTTATCATATATTAATGAATTTGCATGATCATTGGCTAGTTTTGGAGTATTTAACATCGATTCAAGTCTCCGAAAAGGCGTGGAATGCCGGTTTTGGAACTTCGGAGCGAGGTGAGTCTCCTTTCTAACCTTGTAAGAGGGAATTGTCCCCATAGGTGAATTAATTGGTTATGTGCTCCTATTTGTGGGGGCTACGTACGCACGAGGTGACGAGAGTCCGTGCGTAGCTACTATTATACTATTGTCCGGGTAGTCTAGGACCCAAAAGCATGCTATACTTGAATTAGCTGTAAACTTCTTGACCGCTCGAATTGCTTAAATCACATCGAATCAGTAAATGAATTTCAAAAAAAGATTAAACTTCTTTTCTTAAATTGTTAAAAGAGAAGTGACTTTTATTTGGATAAATTCTTAATTGGCTATCTGAGCATGTTTTTCTATATGTACCTGCGTCGCACGTATGATTCGCGAGCAGGGTGATTGTTTACTTTATGTTGACCGCGTCGCATGGATAGTTCGCGAGCGGGATAATATATGCATATATGGTTCGCGTCGTTCGACCCTCGGGAGTGCACAGTTTATTTTCTGTTGGAGCGGGCCGTACGCATCGGCATGATTTGCGCATGCTTGTATTGCTTGCCTAGAAACTTATTGAAGTTGTTATAGCCTCTTCCCGGCTTGAGAATAATTGTATAAATTATAAAAAGAAATTTGGAAATTTTCTATAAAAGGAAGAATTGTTTATTTGCTTCAACCTATCGAATTATAATCATGCTCATAAAAATCCACGATTTAGCATATATTTGATACATCATTATTGGACCACTAGTAAGTGTCGAAGTCGACCATCTCGTCTCTACTTCTTCGAGATTAGACGGGATACTCATTGAGTACACGTTGTTTTTGTACTCATACTACACTTCTGTGCATTTTTGTTGCACAGGTATATGTAACTCTAGTGGCCTACTGGGCGTAGTAGCATGGTTGATACGGAGACTTAGGTGAGCTGCACTTCTCGAGGCAATCCGCAGCCAGCAGAGTCTCTTTCAGTTATCTGTATTTATTTCCTGTCCAATATTGTATTCCGGACGGTTATTGTATTATATTATTTCTTAGAAATTGCTCATGCACTTGTGACACCGGGTTCTGGGATGGTTTTGAAATATTTTGTATTAATTGCTTATTATTTAATTTGAATTGATGCGGTTATCTTTTTACTTATGAAATTTGAAGGAAAATCTTGGTTTTCAAAATTGTTAAAATTCTAATCTAATTAAGTATTTTAGTTAGCTTGCCTGACAGCAGTGTCCGGCGCCACCACGACCCTTAGTGGATTTTGGGTCGTGACAGCTTTAGGAGCTTCCTACTTTTAGTATAATATGATGATTGTTATAATGGTAAGGCCTAACTCTCTGCATGTAGTTTCTTGAAGCAACCATTGTTGGATGTGCTTGCTTTAGTGCTTTAATTTATTTGTTTCACCGCTATCAAATTATACTTACAAGTCTAGAGATCAGCTCTTTCCTCAATAATATATGTTCCACATGTGGTGTAAAGGAATCGAATCAACCAAGTCTGGGATAGCGAAAAAAAATTCTGAGTGAAGAGATAGCAATCTGATGCATGAAATGACTACTGATTGAGGAGGTTTTATATTCATATTTGTGAAAGTTCTAGCTTTAATCACTCTTGACCTACACTACGGAAGCTACTGATGTTGCCTATGGTTTGTGACGAGTAATTTGCATTTCGTTACGTAGATAGGGTGATTTTCGGTACAATAGCATGTACCATTTATGCTTCCGGATTTAACTACTTCAATAAATTATACCATTGTTAGATATTAAGTTTTATTTGTAAATTACATCAATTTTTAGAAAGTATGTCTTCTGAAAACATAGAATGAAAAGAGACATTGAGAGAGAAGAATGAAGCAGAAGAAGCATATAACAATTTATGGCGAAAAATAAAATACCTTTCATCGATTTAATGAAATCAGAGACATTCAGGAAGAGTATAAGAAAATAATTAGAGTAAAGGATTGGACTTTCACGATCTGAGATGGTAAGAGAAGGCTAATGCAAAAGATATTGCTAGGTTCAAGGTATGACACACACACACAAGATTAAATCTCTTATGTCATACGCTCTTTTGCATTAGCACCAACTCCTCTTTCCTGGTTTTGTTCAGTAATTAACATCAGAGTGAATAAGAACAAAACAATGAACCCATAATCATATGTATAATTTTTCCCTCTAGCTAAAGGAAGAGACATCTATGTCAAAATATCTGCTATCATGCATTTGTTTGCGACCTCTTGCACTCACTATCGCTTCTCATTATGGACTGAAGCATCAAAAAGTGAAGCAAAGAGTTCACGTTTAGCAACCTTATGGACACACATATAAAACGATGTGTAAACTAATTTTGTAAGAATTATCTTATGGGGAGCTGATCTTTTTTTTGAAAACCAAATTTTACTGCACAAACAGAAATTGGGAGTGATCTTCTGTCTACACATCATGCAAGCCAAAATCAAGTCTTATGAAAAATACTAATAGCTTAGAGAAGGAATGAAATCAGATCATTAGCCTTTCTATCAAACAGAGTCATTCAGGATTGATCAATTTATAGCCAAACTCTCAATTACGAGACTCTAATTGACCAACTCGTATAGGAAAGTCAATGACCCAAAAAGAGAAGAAGGAAAACTCACTCCACATTTTCTTTTTCTTTATGCTCACACAAATTTGCCAAAAGCAGGTTGGAACAAGTAATGGTACATAAATTCCTCTTCCTTTTTCTATGTTGATAATTTTTTTAATGGTATTTTTCTCGTTGATTTGAAAAAAATTTGTATATTCGTTATTTGCATATCATTTTCACTTCTTATAGTTTGACGTTTCGTGACTTTTGTATTTGTTAGGAGACTCAAGATTACGAAATGGCTGCTCAAAGTTACTGCATGTGAGTGTTTTGCTATTTTTTGCTCATAGTTTATTTGAATAGTTATTGAATGTTGTACGCTCCAAATTTATGCTGTAGTTTTCAGTGTAAAACCTCGAATGCTAGAATTGCAGGGAATTTCCTCGCATAATAGTTGCTCAAATCTTGTGCGTCTTACAGTAGTTTAGACTTTAGATTTGTATGTCAACCAGTGCTTAATAAGAATCTTCGGTTTATTCTTACATTAATTTATATTCATAATATTTTTTTAGATCTTACTTTCCTAAAACTTCTGTTTCATGCCTGACTATTTCCAAGTCAACATCATAACATTGGAGTGCTTTAAAGGAGCCAAGATCAAGAAGGCTATACTTGTAATAATTGACTAAGCTCCTTAGAATTAACTTTGGGGTATTTAGGTCATTTGCAGCCAAATACCTACTCTAGTATAAATAGCCCTTAAGGCTTTTATTTTAGGTAGACTTGATGAATGATAAACTTGAAGACATGCAAGTCTCACCATTTATCCTTATGTTTTAATTAATGCATTTATGTTTATGTCTTTAATTTCTTTATTGATTTCATTAGTGTTAAATTAGTCTTAGTTGGTGAGCAATTAGTAGTATGCTTAATTGCTTAATTACTTTATTCGGATTTTCAAGAGTTGCCAATCTCTTGAGGGTTTCATAGCTTATGGTTATAATTGATTGAGTTCATAGAGGTAATTAGACTTCATATCCTAATTGGTTCTTGTTCTTCCAATTAATTGTGGGTCTAGCTTTTATGTTCATAGCTTAGGGTTACAATTGATTGAGTTCATAGAGGTAATTAGGTTTCTTATTTTAATTGGTTCTTGTTCTTCCAATCAATTGTAGGTGTAGCTCTTATTTTTAATTCCGCATGTTTTGCTATATCCGTGTTTTCGATACGATTCCGTATCATCTTGGTATCAGCCCGAGGTTTTGGATTGTTCTATCCATCCTTGCTACTTTGTTTTGATTATCAACAAATCTGAAAATAAAAATAATAAGAAGAAGAAAAATTACCAAAAAAAGGAATGTTTACTGTTCATCCGATTGGTTTGTGACTAAAACAGAAATCGTATGCCTCGTTCATCACTGTTTCATTTAGAAACTTTGATTTCCTTGTTCTCGTTGTCGATTCTGGTTCTGAAATTTGTGATTTCTTCATTTTATGAGATTGAATTACTGATTTGAGCTCTGATTCGAAGATTTGAACCCAGAATTCACAATCATCTGAACCGAAAAAAGAAGAAGCTAGGTTGGTTTTGATTCTGAAAAAAAATTGGAGGTTCAAAATCGATTTGGTGTTCGAGATTTTTAGTTGAAAACACTGAAACAAAGTGAAATCTGAAGATTGAGCTCGATTTGAACTGATTTTCTAGGGTTTTGAGTTCGAAAATTGTCGAACGAGTTTTTTTTGAGGAAGAAGACCGACTTGGCATTCAGTTTTGGTGATTGTCCTTACAAATTAGCTACTGGGGTTTGATTATAGGGCTGTTATGAAGCTTGTACTTAGACTTCAGATGGTTTAGAGCCGATTTAAACGTGATTTGATTGGAAAATTTTTGGGCTGATTTTGTGGAGAAAAAGAACTGAATTCTTTGAATTTGCGGGTGATATCTTCAAATCGATTTCTGGGTGTGATTCTTATGCTTTTGGAAATCGATTTCCGGAAACATTTGAGCAGCTGATATTGAAGGTCGAAGCAGAAGAACACTAGTTTCAATTGAAGAACTTCGCGGACTGATTCGACTCAACTCGAGCAGCTGACAAATCGTCGCGACGAAACAGGTTTGATTCTTTGTGATTAGAACTGAGCTTCATCTCTGATTTCTGGGAATTTGAGTTGAATTATCTGAATTGAAACTGAAAATTTCATCTCTATAATTCTGGAATTTTATTATTGTTGCGCATTGGCTCAGTCTTGAGTTTGTTCGAATCTGTGCATGCGATTCTTCGTCGAACTGAATGGAGAATTCATTTGAAAGGACTGAAATTGTTAGTAGATTGTATTTGTAAAATAATTCTGGAAATATAAATGAGTATAAACAGAAATGAACATAAATAGAAATGACATAAAACCAATTCGAGCCCACTGAATTCACAGTGTTTCCTTAAGGAATTTAATCCCCTCCTAGTACCCAAGGTTATGGATTATTTCCTCCCAGGATAGAACGAATTACACACTGGTGTAGTGGTACTTCAAACCCCAGTGTTTCAGCGAACACAAAGTTCGGTAGCAAATCACACTTACTTTTTGCTTTGTTTGATGCTAAAAGTATGCAGAAGAAGGAGAAGAAACTCAGAAAAACGTAGTGAAATTCTGAGCAGAATAGTGTTGTATTTATAGCCAAAATTAGGCTGAAATCTGAAGAGGTGCAACTCTTCAGAATGGCTGTTTATGCAAAACGCCCATAGCATAAATGTCATTACATAAATGGCCATTTACTCAATAATAAAGAGGGAAAATAAAGAGGGAAAATTGAAGAGGGTAGTTACTTTTCTGTTACCAAAACAGAAAAACGGATTGGATTTAATATTAATATTTAATATTAATATTTTGTTATTAAAACAAATATTTTACTATTAACAAATAAATTTGGTCCAAAAAGTTAATCAATCAATCATTTGACCGAAGCCGAAGCCGAAGCCGAAGCCGAGCGACGACGACGACGGCGCGAGGCTTGCCTTCTTCTCAACTCTTTAAGAGCTAGAAGAAGAGCAATTGCTTATATACCCATAAAAAACCTCTTCCTCTTCCAATATGGGACAATGCCCATTTGCCAAGGGGGAACTTAAAATTTCACTCAAAAATTTTATTTCCCTCCATTTCCCATTCACCCTCTTTTAAGTATTTAATTTATTAATTAAACACATCCAAAATCCAACAGAGATTACTTCCTTGAGTTTGAACTGAAACTCTGTCTTCACATTCTTCTGATAATTGTTTATTGAGGTCGATATTAAGAGTGTTTGAGTTGATTGTGGGATTCAATTCTGATCCTTGTAGTACTATCATAGTTTCTGCTGCTAAGAACTGAGTTTGCTAGTGAAGCTTCATTTGGTTTCTGGACTTCTGAGACCCGAATTGAGACTGTGTGATCGAGTTTATTGCTCTTGTTGCTGGTAATTACGACTGAGTTTCTGATTCTCTAAGCTTGCATTTTCTGAGTGTTGAGCTACAATTTTCCTTGCTTCTGCTTGTGAGCTGAATTTGCAGTTGATAGTTCTTTGAGTGAATTTGTGGGCGCAAATCAAGGTTGCTGTCGAATTGTGAACTGATAATCGTCGACTTCCAATTGATATTCTTATTGAATGTGATTGAGCTGAAGTCTGTCGTAGTTGCTGCAAGTTTGAAAATTCATCTTTGTGTTACGATTTGAGATTGATTACTTGAATTGAGAACTGAAGATTTCTTCTTGTTAGTTGCTGTTAGAAGAGTCCTAATTTCAGATTATTTAGCTATAGCGTGCTGTCCAGTTTCTGCAATAATTCTGCAGTGTTTTAGCTTGCCTTCTGATAAATTTTGAGTAGCATTTTTAAGTGTTCTGCAAAACTGAGCCACAAAATTTCTGCACTGTTTGTTCCTCTGTTATCTGCTGAAAATCTGCAGAATTTTGGACTGTTGAACCTCATAAGTTGCACAGTTGAGCTGAAAACTTCTGCACCTTGTCTGCACTTCAGAGCTGCTGAAACTGCAAAATAGGACTGCTGCACCTTCTTTTGCATTGTTTGAGCTGATTTGGGGACTTCACTTAGTCAAATTGTTGAAGCAGTTGGCTGAGAAACATCAGGGAGTTGAGACTAATCTGGAAGGGATTCTGCAAAGTTCAAAGCTGATTGTCTGCACAGTTTCCGCTTCTTTGTCTGAAATTGCTGAACTTCTTTGCCTGGACTGGAACCCGAGTGCATTGAGGAACAATCAGTGTTTGCATAGCTGAGGATACAATAGTTTGTGAAGACTGGAAACTAAGTTGGATTGAATTGGTTTGCGAGCATGAACTGAAAGTACCGCACTAACAATTGAGGCTTCGATCGCAAGGTTGAATCTTTTACCGAATGGTGAAGAACACTGCCCAGAAGAACCCCAACAGCCTGCAGTTTTGCCAGCATTTGTGAATTTGTCCAGAGTTACAGATTTGGTCATTCTTTGCAAATCTGACCAGTGTTACAAGAATAGCCAGATTTTGCAAATATGTCCACATTTTGAAAAAGTGTCTAGTTTTGTAGTTTCATTCCTTCTCTTTCTTCTCAATTTTTAGTAAACATAATTCTAAACTAGTGTAAACTTGATATTAGTTCATATTAAGTTTATCTAGTTTCTTTGTGTGCTTTATTTTATTTCGTGCCATTTCTTTCGTGCTTTTCTCTTTATTTTCGTTGTGAATTGCTTGATTCAAGTCCGTTTGCTTTTTAATGTCCATCCTTGTGAATACACAACTTCCACTACACCCCGAAGACGGTTGGAACTTGTTGTGAAATATTGGGACTTAAGTTTGCTAGCAATTTTGACATTCACTACTGAGCGGAAAAAGGCAAAGAGTGAATAGGACTTTGAGCACGCAAAAGCCAATTGGTGCAAGGTGTGATACACGAGGATTTAGCGACATCAAGTGAGTTGGTGAGGACTTTACTACTAATTTGTTTGCTTGTTTTGTAGGTATCATGGAGTACGGACAAACATCTAGTCTTAATTGTGATCCAAGGAGAAGGTTACCAATTTTACCATATGGCAACACAACGAATGCAAGGTTGAATTCCATTGGAGGAATCTCACATGAGGCGACAAGGAAGGGAGCGTAGTATGACGCTTACTAATTCCTCTACTACACCCTCTCCTTCACAAGTGCGACAAATGCTTCAAAGGGAAAATTTGCAACACAACCAACCCAACCAAATACCACAAAACTTACCAAAGCGACCCACATTCACCAAAGGGACCTTATTTTCCTCCACCAAACTACCATCCACCTACCAACAACCAACACAAACCACCATTTAGACCTCAAGCACACATACCCATAATACCACCACCCCAAATGACCCAACCTAGACCACCAATGAATCTACCTCCCCAACGTATGCCTCAAGCACCACCAAGGACGAACAATCTCCCTCCTCCACCACCCATACCACCTCAAGAGCCTCGAATGATTAACAACCCACTTTTTCAACATGATCATGAGACCACCTTGAATGAGTTGGACAACATCCAACAAGTTTTCCATGATAAATATAGGGAGAATAAAGTGAACCAAAGGGAAAGAAGCCAAATGAGTTTGACAACATCCTTGAAAAATGCAAAGAGAAAAAGTAAGGATGAGAGACAAAAGATAGAGAGAAGCAAGAGAGAGAATAGTGACAACTCTAGAGTGGAAAAAGGAGAGAATGTGTGGAGTAAAGTGAATGAGTTGCCACAAGAAAAGAGTGAAGAGCTTGAAAAGAAAATGAGAGAAAAGAAAGGGGGAAAACAAAAAGAGAGCGAGGATTTTTCTTATTCTAATGCTAATAACCTTTCTTCTTTCTCTAGTTGTTTTGTATCTTGTGAAGGAATTTTCGGAGATGAGCCATCAAGTGAAGTTCAATCTACTTTAATGAACTTGGAAGAAGATCAAGCTAACTTTTCAAGAGAACTTTTGAAATTTAATGAAGAAGTTCAAAGTAAAGAGAATTTCACTTTAGAAGAGCTTCAAGGTAAAATAGCTTATCCTTCTACTCATGATACCTTAGTTGATTGTGGCGANAACTTCCACTCCACCCCGAAGACGGTTGGAACTTGTTGTGAAATATTGGGACTTAAGTTTGCTAGCAATTTTGACATTCACTACTGAGCGGAAAAAGGCAAAGAGTGAATAGGACTTTGAGCACGCAAAAGCCAATTGGTGCAAGGTGTGATACACGAGGGTTGAGCGACATCAAGTGAGTTGGTGAGGACTTTACTACTAATTTGTTTGCTCGTTTTGTAGGTATCTGTAATAACCGGAAAGTATTTTATATATACTTATAAATTGTGAGACTAAAAAAAAATAATTTTTATTTATAACTATTGGGTCAAATATTAAGTTAGTGGGAGAAGAAATATAATAATCTATACTATATTAAAAGCATGAAGGCTCTTAACGAAATGTCGTTCGCTTTTTTTACCCTTTAAAAATAGAGTTTATATTGAACAAAATTGTAATTTAAGTTACTTTCCTACTATTTAGAATTTTAAAATTAATTCCCATTAATATACGTGGCCTAATATTTAGGACCTTCCTTAAATTGAAATTTCTCTTCGTTAGGCATTATAATAAAACCTTTAAATATTAGATGTCATACCCAAAATAACTAAAGATTCTTTATTAGATGCGTATTTTCTTTTGTTATTTATGTTAACAAATGTAGGAATGTTTTCTTTTTTACCTTTTCTTATGTTAAGAAATTTTACGATAGTTTATTTTATTAAGAAAACAATTGACTAAACATAGAACTAAAAGTAAATTACAATACGTTCCTCTAATTCCATGCCATCGAAGTTACACTTTATTTATAAAAACAAGTGACTAAACATAGAATGAAAAGTAAGTACAATTCTTTGTTTAGTTAGTTAAATATCATTAACCTTCTTCATATTCAGAGATTTAAATTTTTATTTAATCTTTAGTTTATATCTTCATATCTCACATATATCACTTAATAATATTTATGCAATTTTAAGAAAATATAAACTATTATAAGGTACACGCGCGACGCGCGTAGCCTAAGACTAGTACTAATAATAATATAAATAAAGTAGTGGGCTCAAAGCCCACATCCGATGAACCACACGTTTAGGACATAAAAGTTTAAAATGGGGTAAACTTTGATTCCTTTATTCATTAGGAGATAACAAATTACAGTGAGAGTATCATAGGGCACTGTGACGGCAAAAAAGAAGGTATGAGTAGTAGGGATTGACTGCTCTTTATCTTGGATAGCTTCTCACTGAAATTTATTGGAGAAAAAGGCTATATAATCAGGTATTTTGATCAACCTTCGTACAATGATATACATGGTATTAAATTTACAGTGAAGTATTAGTTATGGTTTTTTTTAAAATAGACTAATAATTAGAGGACAAAAATTTCGCCATGATTGAGAATTGAAATAGTCAAGGTCCATGTCTTAACTATCTAGTGGGTGAACAAAAAGGCTATGTCAATTAAATTGAAATCTTACTTTACGTGTTTAGCTTAGTGAATGGAGTGGTAATTGTTACTCCATCTGTTCCAATTTATGTGAACCTGTTTGACTGAGCACGAAGTTTAAGAAAAAATGAAGACTTTTGCTTTTTGTGATTTTAAACAACTCAAAAAGGGGTCCACACTACTTGTGTGGTAATAAAAGCTTCTTACTAGGGTAGAATTGAGAATCTAAGTTAAATTGTTTCCAAATTTAGAAAGGGTTCATTCTTTTTGAAACGGACCAAAAAGAAAATAGGTTCACATAAACTGCAACGGAGGGAGTAATTGTTTATTCTAATCATTAGAGTAATTATGGGGAGGCAAAATAACTTGTTACTGTTGGAGTAATTAGTAGAACTATACATTATATATTAGACTTTGAAAGCACTGTTCCGCAACCTTTGCTCCGCTAAAGTGCTTCTTTAGACAATTAATTATATACAGATTTTTATTAATCGGACTGGAGGTCGACTTCGATTTTTATTTGTTCTGAAAATTGTGGAAGTTATTCACCTAGATTGAGGCTATTGAAAGCCGTTTGGTTGGTGTTCTAGACATTGCAGGGCTGGGGAATTTCCCGTTAGCCAGGTAAGTGAGACTTTAAGCTTTGGTACTTGTTTTTCTAAAACCCGTTTTGAAAATGTGTTTTCTCTGCCTGGTCCATGTGTTGGGACAAGCGTGCGCTTGGTAGAGTCGGTGGTCTTAGACTAGCCGCAAATATATTATTTTTATGAAAAATACAAATACAATTAATTTATAAGTTGTTTGATAGTGTGATACAGCTATGCGCCATGAGGTTGAGTTTTATAGTTTGATACGGCTGTGCGCCATGATATTGAGTTGGATACAGCTGTGTGCCATGATGTTGAGTTTGATACGGCTGTGCGCCATGAGGTTGAGTTTTATAGTTTGATACGGCTATGCGCCATGATATTGAGTTTGATACGGCTGTGTGCCATGATGTTGAGTTTGATACGGCTGTGCGCCATGATATTGAGTTTAATACGGCTGTGCGCCATGATGTTGAGTTTGATACGGTTGTGCGCCATGATATTGAGTTTGATACGGCTGTGCGCCATGATGTTGAGTTTGATACGGCTGTGCGCCATGATATTGAGTTTGATACGGCTGTGCGCCATGATGTTGAGTTTGATACAGCTGCGCGCCATGATGTTGGGGCATTGTGTATGCCTTTGTACATCACCCGAGCATTTGTGTATGCTCTGTTACATATTTGAGGCATTGTGGTGCCGTTGTGGACTCCTGGTGTGTTGGTAAATTTCTTTCACTGCAATTATGATAAGACCTTAGTGGGTATCTTTGTTGGTTAATTCTTATAACTCTGTTGATACACGTATATTGAGTTACTGTATAATTCGTGTTATAGTGTGTTTGTATTTTCTAACACTTGTTCCAGAGGTATTTAAAGTGGCGGGTCGAGGATCTTACTGGTTTATATTTACGTATAACTCACTCCTTACCTGCATCTCTATGCAGATACCGTTGCGGGAGATAGAGCTAGTGGCTGATGAGTTTGTTCGAGTGGATCCTATTGCTAAAGTGAGCCACCGCATTGTTCGTGGAGGCTTTCGTTTCAGACTTACTTAGTTCGTGTTAGTTATTTCCTTTTCTTTGGGGTTTGCATACCCGCCAATAAAACTTATATTACTCTGTTAGATGCTCCATGATTTTAGTGTGGGATTTGGGCTAGAGATTTATTATTTGAGTGATTGTTGGTTTTCTATCAATTGACTAAGGTATTGGACGACAATCATTACCTCTTTAGTTATTAATAATACTTTAGGCCTGCACTTTTTTCTCTCAGTGTTTGTGTAAGTGGTTAAACATTAGAGATAGGGGTTCGCCTGGCAGGTGGTGTTAGCTGGGTGTCAGTCACATCTAGGGGGTAGTTTGGGATGTGACAAAGTTGGTATCAGAGCCAGGTTGTAAGTCCAGGGTCATGGAGCAGTGTTTGGTAGAGTCTTGTTCATGGGTGTGTAGACGTTCATACTTATGACCTTGAGGCTACTAAACATTTAGGATGTTTTCCTTTCTTTCATTCCTTACTCGTGCTTTAAGTTATATCGAGTTTAAACTTGGGATGTCCCTTCTTCGCGGATGGCTAGCACATGCATATCCTCCTTTGCAGGGTGACATAGTTGAGTTGAGATTTTTTTTGAACAAAATATATAAGAATGAGAGTGGCCTTGAGTACATGTGCCTTTGTGTGCATTGGTTCTATTTTGAGAATCGTTTGGTTATAAATTTTGGGATAATACGATATATATTAAGTACCTAGTTAGTCAAATATTTGAACGTCAAAACTCTAAATGAATGGTAAAGTGATATAGGATATGATTTTTTCCTAAAAGCAAATTATTCAACATTCGAGTTTGTGGATACAATCGTCCATTATGAGTTTGGGAAGGAGAGAAGACGATTTGAGCGGTAATGTAAGGAGTGTAATAAATTATCCACGTCTAGTTTATTAGACTTGATGGTGAAATATATTTGAGGAAAATGGTTATATAGTTCTCAACCTAATGCCTCTTGAAGTGATTTGATAGTATTAGTGGTATCGTGATAATGGTGTTACATGTGTGACTGTGGCGTAAGAATGAATAATTCAAAAGCATTAAGTATAATTATGGTACTGGCACTACATGTGCAAAACTTGTTGATGGTGAGAGTTCGTGTAGGAATGCTAGCTTGTGAGAGCAAATAAGACTTAAGTATATGGTTATACGCCAATATAGTGAAAAGCTAAGTATGAAACTTAGCACATAGTGGCATTATACATGGTAGTGAAACTGACAGGCACTAGAATGAAATAGATGAGCATTAAATGAAGTTGAGTATAAAAAATAAAAATAAAAAGTGAGATGACATGACTATCTTTGAGAAAAGTAATCAGTTTGTACAATTTTATTATCATATGTTGTGTTCGATAAAAAAAAATTATATTTGAGGAGAAGAGCAACACGTTATGAGTTGTATATGAAAAAAAAATAGAGATTTGAGTACTTGGATATCATTTGGTTTTAACCTAAGTGGGGGAGTCTTACGTGGATATGGTTCAGAGATGTGATACACTTACAAACTTGTGATAATATAGCATGGTTGACTTGAGGTCATCTTGGGCTTGGATTAATCGACTTTGTGATTCCTTACACTTACTTGGCATCAAAGATTGTCGAATTTTCTATTTTGATTGAGCCTAGTATAGAGGATTCACTTGGTATGCCTCTAGGAAAAGCTACCTTGTCAATAAAGGGTCTAAACATGATAAGCAAGGTTATGTGTTTATTTAACTATAACTTGGGTACTGCAGTAGAATAATCGCCTATTGAATTAGTCTTTGTGATTAATGAATTTCCAAATATATTCCCAGAAAACTTATCGTGTGTACCGCTTATTAAGGAGATAGACTTGGATGCTAATATATTTTTAGAAACTTAGCACACTCTTGTTCTCTATTATAGAATGACTTTGTGAAGTCAAAGGGACCAAAAAAAAAAACTGCAAGGTTCCGGGATTAAGAGGTCACTATCATATGTTGGGAGTTGACTCTGAGACCAGTTGTAATAGGTAACATTTATCATTTTCTTAGCTTTAACTTAGTATCTTTCAGATTTGGCTTTGGACAAATTATAAACTTTGGATCCTTATTTTTTGTGGATCCTTATTTTTTGTTTATTAAATATATATATCTATCTATCTATATATATATATATATATATATATATATATATATATATATAACACACACACACACACACTGACACTTCACTATAATACTATAACGTTTATATAACTTGTTATAGTATATGTTAGTGTGTGTATATATATAACACANTATATATATATATATATATATATATATATATATATATATATAACCCACTAGGCACCCAACCTAGTGGTATATTAGCTTTTTTAAAAAAAAAAAAAAGAGGTCACTAGACCAAATATATCATTTTGAGGTGCTTAAGTTATATTTGTTGAGAAGAACAATGAATTTATTCATATGATTATCTATGATAGACAAATGAAGTAGAGTGCCATAAAAACAAGAACTTTTATCATACTCAGATGATTTATACCTCCACTTATAGGGTGTTACCTCATATTCTAAGATAAGACTTGTGAGAGGGACTTCATGGGTGAAAAATAGTATTTGATATTTTGAATACATATTCCTAAACCTGTTATGGTTAGTGATTGTGATGGGCCAGATAAACTAGGTATTCAAATTGTCCCTTAGTATTCTTTTTATTATGTTCATTAATGATACATGTGAATATTTTTGTAGTGAATAAGACCATGTGCAGTAATTGAGGAGGGTCCTATGGGCATTGAGATAATATTGATTAACACCAGGGTTATACTCGTAAATTTTAATTCCTATATTTTAATATTTTAGGCCTTGTGATGTCTATTAAAAGGGTGATAGATCGATGGTATTATGATTGTTGAGGTTAGACCAAATGTGATATCATAATTATCTTGGTTTGAGCAAGCAAAGTTTATCGGTTTGAGAGTATTGATGTTATTGGAGGGGTTAGTCATCAGCTCTTAGAGGCAGAACCTACTTGAAAGTGAATAACTATAGAGTACAATAGCTAAGGAGTTGAATGCGTATACAATCGTGGGGTTGACTTGAGGAGATTTGTATTCCAAAAGATGCAATGTTTATAAAATTTAGAAACTTCAATATCCATGAATATGGCATAAAATTGAAGAATGAGAGCTAACGATGGTAGGGGTGATACGAGATACCAAAAGTGTTATTCTTTAGTGTTTGAACTGCTCATTTGTTAAACACGAGTATTAGAGACTCCGGAACTTCCCGCAAACATGGTTGTCTTCGAGAGAAAGTGAAAATAGATCATTGTAGACTTTGTTGTTGGTCTACACATGTATTGAGAAAGTTGTGAACTTAGTTTGGGTGATCATGATAGGCTTAGTGAGATCGTGTGTTTTATTTAGTCCAATGTACTTATACATCATACTAGTGTATGCACCGATATTTTGATAGATATTAAAAAGGAACAAAATGCCCATATTGTCATGTATGATCAGAGTAACAATGCATATCACACTTATGTAGGGGTGCATGGATGTTTTCCATTACCGTTGTACGTGAGAACGTTATGTAGGAGCGTTCAGATGTGTTACATTACTACCATCTGTAAGATTTGTGGATTTGTTCCCCTATAGGATTGCGTTTGTGGCGCTTGGATGTATTTCAGCCCAACGGAGGCATAAAAGAGTGGACTTCCGGTCCTAACATCAACTGAATAGTGAGTGGTTCATGATCAGTTGTATTTGGCCAAGTTCGTGCATGGTAGTAGTTTGCTAATTCGATTTTCATATCTTGTCGTTTGAGGTTTTATGCGGAAGTCAGTGTCTTGCTCCATTTGGTTGCTTGAACATAGTAAGTTACAGTTATTGAGTCGAGATTTAGTGTAGTAAATTTTGTAGAAGGTGGCCTTGAATGCGAGAACGACTTTGGAAATAGAGTAGGCAAAAGTCATATGCCGATAAATGAGATCGTAATTTGGAGCTCATGAAGATAACTAAGTCTTTTGAAAGTTTCTCCCATGAAATAAGTCAAGAGTTTCGGGCAGAAAACTAAGGTCTACCTATATTGGTCCTTATGAAATTTTTGGTGACGTACTGAAGTATAGACTTACTTTGTGTCCGAATTATCTGTGGTTGACCCAATTCCACATGCCTATGCTTAGACGATATGTTTGTGACTAAGCCATTAGATTCAGCCCGAGGATATAGAGCTTGATGTAAACTTAAATTATGATTAAGGTTCAATGGCTCTTGATAGGCAAGTGCGGCAATTGAGGTCATAAAAAAGGTTGCTTCAGTGAAAGTATTATGGTGTAATCATCCAACAGAGGAAGCTACGTGGGAGTTTGAAACCCTCACTTGTTTTAGATGTCAGGTACAATTTCTAACTCGTTCGAGGACAAATGGTTGTTTAAGTGGGGGAGAATGTAATAACCGAAAAGTATTTTATATATACTTATAAATTGTGAGACTAAAAAAATAATTTTTATTTATAAGTATTGGGTCAAATATTAAGTTAGTGGAAGAAGAAATATAATAATACTAATAATAATATAAATTAAGTAGTGGGCTCAAAGCCCACATCTGATGAACCACACGTTTAGGACATAAAAGTTTAAAGTGGGGTAAACTTTGATTCCTTTATTCATTAGGAGATAACAAATTACAGTGAGAGTATCATAGGGCACTGTGACGGCAAAACAGAAGGGATGAGTAGTAGGGATTGACTGCTCTTTATCTTGGATAGCTTCTCACTGAAATTTATTGGAGAAAAAGGCTATATAATCAGGTATTTTGATCAACCTTCGTACAATGATATACATGGTATTAAATTTACAGTGAAGTATTAGTTATGTTTTTTTTTTTTTTAAAATAGACTAATAATTAGAGGACAAAAATTTCGCCATGATTGAGAATTGAAATAGTTAAGGTCCATGTCTTAACTATCTGGTGGGTGAACAAAAAGGCTATGTCAATTAAATTGAAATCTTACTTTACGTGTTTAGCTTAGTGAATGGAGTGGTAATTGTTAATTGTTTATTATAATCATTAGAGTAATTATGGGGAGGCAAAATAACTTGTTACTGATGGAGTAATTAGTAGAACTATACATTATATATTAGACTTTGAAAGCACTGTTCCGCAACCTTTGCTCCGCTAAAGTGCTTCTTTAGACAATTAATTGTATACAGATTTTTATTAATCGGACTGGAGGTCGACTTCGATTTTTATTTGTTCTGAGAATTGTGGAAGTTATTCACCTAGACTAATTAGGATGTGTTATTCCATACTTTTAATAGATCGAGGCCATTGAAAGCCGTTTGGTTGGTGTTCTATACATTGCAGGGCTGGGGAACTTCCCGTTAGCCAGGTAAGTGAGACTTTAAGCCTTGGTACTTGCTTTTCTAAAATCCGTTTTGAAAATGTGTTTTCTCTGCCTGGTCCATGTGTTGGGACAAGCGTGCGCTTGGTAGAGTCGGTGGTCTTAGACTAGCCGCAAATATATTATTTTATGAAAAATATAAATACAATTATTTTATAAGTTGTTTGATAGTGTGATACGGCTGTGCGCCATGAGGTTGAGTTTTATAGTTGGATACGGCTGTGCGCCATGATATTGAGTTGGATACGGCTGTGTGCCATGATGTTGAGTTTGATATGGCTGTGCACCATGAGGTTGAGTTTTATAGTTTGATACGGCTGTGCGCCATGATATTGAGTTTAATACGGCTGTGTGCCATGATGTTGATTTGATACGGCTGTGCGCCATGATATTGAGTTTAATACGGCTGTGCGCCATGATGTTGAGTTTGATACGGCTGTGCGCCATGATATTGAGTTTGATACGGCTGTGCGCCATGATGTTGAGTTTGATACGGCTGTGCGCCATGATGTTGGGGCATTGTGTATGCCTTTGTACATCACCCGAGCATTGTGTATGCTATGTTACATATTTGAGGCATTGTGGTGCCGTTGTGGACTCCTGGTGTGTTGGTAAATTTCTTTCACTGCAATTATGATAAGACCTTAGTGGGTATCCTTGTTGGTTAATTCTTATAACTCTGTTGATACACATATATTGAGTTACTGTATAATTCGTGTTATAGTGTGTTTGTATTTTCTAACACTTGTTCCAGAAGTATTTAAAGTGGCGGGTCGAGGATCTTACTGGGTTATATTTACGTATGACTCACTCCTTACCTGCATCTCTATGCAGATACCGTTGCGGGAGATAGAGCTAGTGGCTGACGAGTTTGTTCGGGTGGATCCTATTGCTGAGGTGAGCCACCGCATTGTTCGTGGAGGCTTTCGTTTCAGACTTACTTAGTTCGTGTTAGTTATTTCCTTTTCTTTGGGGTTTGCATACCCGTCAATAAAACTTATATTACTCTGTTAGATGCTCCATGATTTTAGTGTGGGATTTGGGCTAGAGATTTATTATTTGAGTGATTGTTGGTTTTCTATCAATTGACTAAGGTATTGGACGACAATCATTACCTCTTTAGTTATTAATAATACTTTAGGCCAGCACTTTTTTTCTCTCAGTGTTTGTGTAAGTTGTTAAACATTAGAGAAAGGGGTTCGCCTGGCAGGTGGTGTTAGCTGAGTGCCAGTCACGTCTAGGGGGTAGTTTGGGATGTGACAGTATCATGGAGTACGGACAAACATCTAGTCTTAGTTGTGATCCAAGGAGAAGGTTACCAATTTTATCATATGGCAACACAACGAATGCAAGGTTGAATTCCATGATGGAGGAATCTCACAAGAGGCGATCAGGAAGGGAGCGTAGTATGACGCTTACTAATTCCTCTACTACACCCTCTCCTTCACAAGTGCAAGAAATGCTTCAAAGGGAAAATTTGCAACACAACCAACCCAACCAAATACCACAAAACTTACCAATGCGACCCACATTCCCCAAAGGGACCTTATTTTCCTCCACCAAACTACCATCCACCTACCAACAACCAACACAAACCACCATTTAGACCTCAAGCACACATATCCATAATAACACCACCCCAAATGACCCAACCTAGACCACCAATGAATCTACCTCCCCAACGTATGCCTCAAGCACCACCAAGGACGGACAATCTCCCTCATCCACCACCCATACCACCTCAAGAGCCTCGAATGATTAACAACCTACTTTTTCAATATGATCATGAGACCACCTTGAATGAGTTGGACAACATCCAACAAGTTTTCCATGATAAATATAGGGGGAATAAAGTGAACCAAAGGGAAAGAGGCCAAATGAGTTTGAGAACATCCTTGAAAAATGCAAAGAGAAAAAGTAAGGATGAGAGACAAAAGATAGAGAGAAGTAAGGGAGAGAATAGTGACAACTCTAGAGTGGAAAAAGGAGAGAAAGTGTGGAGTAAAGTGAATGAGTTGTCACAAGAAAAGAGTGAAGAGCTTGAAAAGAAAATGAGAGAAAAGAAAGGGGGAAAACAAAAAGAGAGCGAGGATTTTCCTTATTCTAATGCTAATAACCTTTCTTCTTTCTCTAGTTGTTTTGTATCTTGTGAAGGAATTTTCGGAGATGAGCCATCAAGTGAAGTTCAATCTACTTTAATGAACTTGGAAGAAGATCAAGCTACCTTTTCAAGAGAACTTTTGAAATTTAATGAAGAAGTACAAGGTAAAGAGAATTTCACTTTAGAAGAGCTTCAAGGTAAAATAGCTTATCCTTCTACTCATGATACCTTAGTTGATTGTGGCGACACTTTGAGTTTGAAAGATAGCTATGACATTGATGAGTTTGATACTTCTTTATCTTGTAATGAGAAAAATAGTTATGGCTTGCAACTAGAGGAGTTCTTGTGCATCATTGGATGATTCTAGTTCTTTGTTTAATGGCTCCTTAGCTAGTGATGTGTGTGATGTTGAATCTAATGATACCCCACCTTTATGGGATGATGCATGTGACGGTTCTTTTGACTCTACTTTAACTTTGATGGAAGGTAATTTTGACCTTTATAGAAGAATGTGTTGATGATTCTTTTGATTCTATTTTCATTACTTTGGCAAAAAGATTCAATTTTTGTGGTAAAATGAGCAAACGTGAGTGGAGATGCATTCTTGGAGAGTGAACAATTTACTTATAATGACATAAATATAAAAGAAGAAAACCTCCATTTGTATTCCAATGAGTTGACTTCTCTTGTATTTGATCTTGATGACTCTTATGCATATTTTTGTGATGATTTAGTTGAGTGTGAAAAGGAAAGTAAAGTTTTTGATGCTAGCACTAGTATTAATTGCTTTACTTCTCTTATTCCTACTTTTGAAAGAACATTCTCGTTGGATTTTGCTAATGCTTCTATGAGAAAAGGTAAGAATGTTTCTTTTGGTGTTTTGAGTAATTATTTTGAGTAAGAAGAACCTAATTTTATTGATTATTTTGTGAAGGTTCAACAAGAGAAAGTTGCTAAAGGTAAGAAAGGCCTTGAACTAACACTTCGGCAAAATTTTTGTCAAGAGCTTTTTCTTTTGTCCAAAAGCAAGAATGGTATAAACGTTTGGCTTATGCTTATCTTGTGTTTATCTAAGGCCATTGAGGTAAAACTCTTAACTTTGAGTATTGTGACATTCTTTATTCATGATGAGCTTGGCATATCTCTTAAGTTGTCATGTGAAGTTGTTGGAAAGTGTGTAGATATTTGTGGATTAACATTTGTGTTTGACCCCGGAGTTGTTTCTTATCACGGTGAAGTGTCTTTCTTTGAATTGGAGAGTATGATATTTATTGCTTCTTATGACACTTGGTTATACCATAAAAGTGTGCACTTTATTGAGGTTTTTACAAGATTGTGATTTTGTTGGAAGCATGAAACTTTACACTCTCTTGATTCTTCTCCTGAGCATTATTTTTCTTATAGTCAAATTTGTGTCATTTGTGTTGGAGTTGTGTTCTTTATAGGTTATGACACTTGGCTATATCATAAGAGTGTCACTTTTGAGTGCCAAATTGTGATCTTTGATCTTTTAGCTTGGACACAATGCTTTGATTCATGCGATTGGCCTGGTACTTATGTTTGCCTCTTTCTTGGTTTTGCAAGACCCACATTCGAGGACGAATTTCTTTCAAGTGGGGGAGGATGATACATGCCGGATGAGCATGCCTAACTATTTCCAAGTCAACGTCATGACATTGGAGTACTTTAAAGGAGCCAAGATCAAGAAGGCTATACTTGTAATAATTTAGTAAGCTCCTTAGAATTAACTTGGGGGTATTTGGGTCATTTGTAGCCAAATACCCACTCTAGTATAAATAGCCCTTAAGGCTTTTATTTTAGGTAGGCTTGATGAATGATAAACTTGAAGACATGCATGTCTCACCATTTATCATTATCTTTTAATTAATGCATTTATGTTTATGTTTAATTTCTTTATTGCTTTCATTAGTGTTAAATTACTCTTAGTTGGTGAGCAATTAGTAGTGAATGCTTAATTGCTTAATTACTTTATCCGGGTTTTTGTGATGATTTTAATTAATTCTGTGCTTCCGAGGCCTTGAAAACCTCATTTAGAGTCGCCTCGAATTGCGTGCGCAGTCCGGGCGCGTAGCCGAAAAACTTAAATATGAAATACTGTGAAAAATGCTAAGTTTTGATGTTAAAGTGAATAAATTTGACTTTGGTCAACATTTTGGGTAAACAGACCCGGACCCATGATTTGACGGTCCCGGAGGGTCCGTAGAAAAATATGGGACACGGGCATATGCCCGGAATCGAATTCCGAGGTCCCGAGCCCGAGAAATGAATTTTTAAAGGAAATTGTTTTTCTGAAATTTGTTAAGGAAAATTGAAATGAAATTTGATTAGAACGTGTTGGTACCGGGCCCGTATTTTGGTTCCGGCGCCCGGTACAGGTCTTATATATGATTTAAGATGTTTCTGTAAAGTTTGGTTAAAAACGGATGTCGTTTGACGTGTTTCGGAGTTCTAAATTTGAAACTTGATGAAGTTTTTGGAAAAATTCTTGATTTTGAGGTTTGATTCATTGTTTTGATGTTATTTATGCGATTTGATCGCACAGATAAGTTTATATGATGTTGTTGAGTTAGTTCATGTGTTTGGTTAGGAGCCCCGAGGGCTCGGATGTGATTCGGATGTGTTTCGGGGTGGTTTTAGACTTAGAAAAGTTGCAGAAAATGCTGTCTTCTGGTGTCCGGTGAATTGTGCTATGCGATCACATAAGTATGTCCGCGATCGCATAGAGTAATTTCAGGGGGTTCAGTTTAGTTCGATGCGATCGCATAGTGTCTCCCGCGATCGCGTAGTGTTAAGTTGAGAGGTCCTATATTTTCCTATGCGATTGCAAAGTGTTGTCCGCGAGCGCGATGGCCAGCCTAATTCTTCTATGCGATCGCATTTCTCTGTTCGCGATCGCAATTACCAGTGTCCCCTCATTCTATGCAATCGCATCACATTCTTCGCGATCGCATAGAGCATTTTTCGCGCAGTTGAAATTTAAACTTCAGAACAGTGGCATTACGGGATTCATTAAAAATTTCACAAAACCTTTCTTCTCCAAGCTCTTAGCCCATTGAAGCGATTCTTCACCAAAATCTCTTGGGTTAATAATCTTTAACTTATTTCCTTCCGTTTTCATCAATATCTATTGAAATCCTAGGCCTAAAACATGTGATTTAAGGTAGAAAATTTGGTATTTGGGTAGAGTTAGAGCTTTTTGATTTTTCTTGATTTAGACCTCGTTTTTGGGTCGAATTTGAAAACAAATTATATATTTGGGCACGTGGGTGAATGGGGGATTTGATATTGATCTGAACCTCGTGTTTTGATCAAGCGGGCCCGTGGTCGATTTTTGAGTTTTTGGGAAAAATGATGGAAAAGTTATAATTAGGCATTGCGTTCGAATTGTTTAGCATTATTTGATGTTATGAAGTCATTTGTGTATAGATACGATTGATTGGGAGCCGAATTCGGGAGGAAAGGCGGTTGTTGAGGATTGAATTGGCCGTGGAAGTTCGAGGTAAGTGTTTGGTCTAACCTTAGCTTGAGGGATTAGGAGTTGCGTCCTATTTGCTATTTGTTTCTTGTTGAGTACTATGTATAGGCATGGTGACGAGTATTTATACGTCGGTGTCGAGCATGACCGTGAGTCTTATATTGTGATTTCCATGATTTCGTTGTATTATTCATGCCTTGGTGAAAATTTCTATATAAAGTTGTGAAAAGAATTGTGACCTATGAACGTTGAGGAGCGTTGGCTCCAGTTTTATAACGAATTGTGAAAGCATAAGTGATGGTTGAACCTCTAGAGCAGTGGCTCGAGTGATGAAGTGAATTGTGAAGTAAAAGTGAGAAAGAGAAGAGATCATTATGTTACCCCCTTGCCGGGCTATTGTTGAGTTGTGGTTCCCTTGTATTGTGTTCTTCATTGATATTACGGATACTTAGGTTGATGAATCTTCGTGTTAGGTAAGGATTTTGGGCATAGCTGAGGTAGTTAGGTGTTGTAACAAGTTTGGGTATAGCTGAGATAGTTAGGTGTTGTAACAAGTTTGGGTATAGCTGAGGTAGTTAGGTATTGTAACAAGTTTGGGTATGGCTGAGGTAGATAGGTGTTGTAACAAGTTTGGTTATAGCTGTTTCTTTTTCCCTTGCCGGGATAGTGTAGACCTTTTGATCCCTTGTCGGGACTCTTGTTATAATTGTAAATATTATATACGGATCGGATTGCACGCCGCAACAATATTATATATGTATCGGGTTGCATGCCGCAACAATATTATATATGGATCGGGTTGCACGCCGCAACAATATTATATATATATGGATCGGGTTGCACGCCGCAACAATATTATATATGGATCGGGTTGCACGCCGCAACAATATTATATATATGGATCGGGTTGCACGCCGCAACAATATAATAAAATGGGAGCAGGTGGTACGCCTCCCACAAGATATAATATAATGGGAGCGGGTGGTACGCATACCACAAGATATAATGAAATGGGAGCGGGTGGTACGCCTACCACAAGATATAATGAAATGGGAGCGAGTGGTACGCCTACCACAAGATATAATGAAATGGGAGCGGGTGGTACGCCTACCACAAGATATAATAAAAAGGGAGCGGGTGGTACGCCTACCACGAGATATAATGAAATGGGATCGGGTTGCACGCCTTCAACAAGATGTGAAAAGAAAGTGAAATCTGCCTTTGTTTTCCTTATTCTTGCTAGTGGTTGGAATTTGATTCCTTTTTAGTTCTCTTGATATTCTGTTTTTACCTGTTATTCCCCGAAGCATGTTTCCCCCTCCCATCCTTACTTGCTTATGCATGCTTTACTTTTCGCTGTATATTATATAACTGCACAGGTTTATTTGATAGTCTGGTCCTAGCTTCGTCACTACTTCGCCAAGGTTAGGCTAGGCACTTACCAGCACATGGGGTCGGTTGTGCTGATACTACACTCTGTGCTCTTTTGCACAGATCCAGGTCCCGGACAGCAACAGTAGCTCGGGAGCCAGCCTTCAGTCCACCGAGACTCCGAGATAGCCTTGCACACGTCCGCAGGCCCGGCGTCTCCTCTATCTTATATTTCATTCTGTTATCTCATGTTTTCGAGACAAACAGTGTTATATTTCTTTCAAACGATTGTATTTAGTACTCTTAGTAGTCTGTGGATGATGTGACACCAGTTCTTGGGTAGAGGCACATGTTGAATTCTGCATTATTGTTCAGCTTATTTAATTTAAGTCTTCCGCTTTAATTTCATATTCCGCTGTCATTTAAACATTTTGTTGTTATGATTGATAAAAGGATTTAAAATAAAGTAGGTAAGAGTTTATGAATTGTGGCTTGCCTAGCTTCTACGAGTAGGCGCCATCACGACCCCCGAGGGTGGGGGAAATCCGGGTCGTGACAAGTTGGTATCATAGCTCTAGGTTGCATGGGTCTCACAATTCACGGACAAGCTCAGTAAAGTCTGAGGGATCGGTACGGAGACGTTTGTATTTATCCCCCAGAGGCTACGGAGTTAGGAAAACTTCACTCTTGTTCTTTCCTGTCGTGCGGTTTTGTTTCTCAAATGCTAAATTAAAATCTCTACTCTTGTCCCTTCGCGAATGGCGAGGTCATGTACCGCTTCTTTAGCTGAGCAGCAGCATAGACCAGTGATAGATCAGCTATGTTTTCGGAAGCTTTATGGAGGTTGGATAAGTTTCACCAAGCTCTTCACTATTACATTCAGCGGTGCATCTACTGAGGATCCCCAGGATTATCTAGACAGCTGTCACGAGGTTCTTCGGAACATGGGTATTGTTGAGACCAATGGGGTTGATTTCGCTACATTTCGCTTGTCTGGATCTGCCAAGACTTGGTGGAGGGATTATTGCTTAGCTAGACCAGCAGGGTTGCCAGCCTTGACCTGGGGGAAGTTCACACAGCTATTTCTAGAGAAGTTTCCCCCTATTACTCAGCAAAAGGCCTATCGGAGGCAGTTCGAGCGCCTTCAACAGGGATCTATGACAGTCACTCAGTACGAGATCAGATTCATCGTCTTGGCTCGTCATGCTCTTATCATACTTACCACCGTGAGAGAGAGTGAGGAGGTTCATTGAGGGACTCGCCCAGCCCGCTTAGTTAGCTAGAGGTGGAGGTAGAGGTATTAGAGGTAGAGGTATTAGAGGTAGAGGTAGAGGTATTAGAGGTGGAGGTAGAGATGCTAGAAGTGGAGGTAAAGGTATTAGAGGTGGAGGTGCAGGTATTGTTCTGGTTTGTGGTAGAGAAGCTTCGGTTTTATTTTGCGCCATATCTGGTCATGCCTAGTGATTCTTCGAGTGTTTGCCTCGTTTAGAGTGGTGAGGGACTCCTGGTCATTCTACCCGTAGTGTTATCTCTTATGTGAAGGGTCGACATATGGTCGAGAAGGGGTGTTTGGCCTATTTGGCATATGTTCGTGATTCTAGTGCTGAGGTTCCTTCCATAAATTCTGTTCCTGTTGTTCATGAGTTTCCTGAGGTTTTCCCTTCAGACCTGCCGGGTATGCCACCCGACAGGGATATTGACTTCTGCATTGATCTGGTTCCGGGCACTCAGCCCATTTCTGTCCCGCCATATCCTATGGCCCTGCCTGAGTTGGAAGAGTTTAAGAAGCAGTTGCAGGATTTGCTTGAGAAGGGATTCATTAGAACCAGTGTTTCACCTTGGGGTGCGCCAGTGTTATTTGTTAAGAAGAAGGATGGGTCAATGAGAATGTGTATTGATTACCGGCAATTGAACAAGGTTACAGTTAAGAATAAGTATCCGGTGCCGAGGATTGATGATTTGTTCAACCAGCTTCAGGGTGCCAGGGTATTTTCCAAGATTGACTTACGATCTGGCTACCATCAATTGAGGATTAGGGCACCCGATGTCCCTAAGACAGCTTTCCGCACTCGGCACGGGCATTATGAGTTCTTGGTTATGTCATTCGGGCTGACAAATGCCCCAGCAGCTTTTATAGACTTGATGAACCGAGTGTTCAGGCCTTATTTGGACTCATTCGTGATAGTCTTCATTGATGATATATTGATATATTCCCGCAGCTAGGAGGAGCACGAGCAACACCTTAGAGTGGTTCTCCAGACTCTGAGGGATAGTCAGTTATATGCAAAGTTCTCCAAGTGTGAATACTGGTTGGGTTCAGTTGCATTTCTGGGTCATGTTGTATCGGCAGAGGGTATCCAGGTGGACCTAAAGAAGATTGAGGCAGTCAAGAACTGGCCTAGACCAGCATCAGCTACAGAGATTCGGAGTTTCTTGGGATTGGCAGGCTACTATCGGTGGTTCGTAGAGGGGTTTTCATCTATTGTAGCCCCGATGACCAGATTGACCCAGAAGGGTGCCCAGTTCAGATGGTCGGATGAGTGTGAGGCGAGCTTTCAGAAGCTCAAGACAGCTCTGACTACGACACCGGTGTTGGTTTTGCCCACGGGTTCTGGGCCTTATACAGTCTATTGTGATGCTTCCCGTGTTGGGCTTGGGGCATTGTTGATGCAGGATGGAAAAGTTATTGCCTATGCTTCGAGGCAGTTGAAGATTCATGATAAGAACTATCCGGTTCATGATTTGGAGTTGGCAGCCATAGTTCACGCGTTGGAGATTTGGAGGCATTATCTGTATGGCGCGACATGTGAGGTGGTCACGGATCACAAGAGTCTTCAGTACTTGTTCAAGCAAAAGGAGTTGAATTTGAGGCAGAGAAGGTGGTTGGAGTTGTTGAAGGATTATGATATCACCATTTTATATCATCCGGGGAAGGCCAATGTGGTGGCCGATGCTTCGAGTAGGAAGTCAGCCAGTACGGGAAGTCTTGCATATATTCCGGTCGGTGAGAGGCCGCTTGCTTGGATGTTCAGGCTTTAGCCGATCAGTTCGTGAGACTGGATGTTTCTAAGCCCAGTTGTGTGTTAGCTTGCACGGTCGCTCGTTCTTCATATTGGAGCGTATCCGTGATCGGCAGTATGATGATCCCTATTTGTGTGTCCTTAGAGACACGGTGGAGCGCGGAGGTGCCAGGCAGGTTACCTTAGATAATGATGGAGTTTTGAGATTGCAGGGTCGATTATGTGTGCCTAATGTGGATGGGCTCCGAGAGTTGATATTGGAGGAGGCCCATAGCTCCCAGTACTCTATTCATCCGGGCGCCGCGAAGATGTATCAGGATTTGCGGCAGCATTATTGGTGGCGTAGAATGAAGAAGGATATCGTAGCATACGTGTCTCGTTATTTGAATTGTCTGCAGGTTAAGTACGAGCATCAGAGGCCTGGTGGTTTATTTCAGAGGATTGAGCTCCCCGAGTGGAAGTGGGAGCGGGTCACTATGGATTTTGTTACTGGATTTCCGCTGAATCGGAAGAAGTTCGACGCAGTATGGGTCATTGTTGATAGGCTGACCAAGTCAGCGCATTTCATTCCTGTGGCAATCTCCTATTCATCCGAGAGGTTAGCAGAGATCTATATCCGGGAGATTGTTCGCCTTCATGGTGTGTCGCTATCCATCATTTCGGACCGAGGTACGCAGTTTACCTCGCACTTCTGGAGAGCAGTTCAGTGAGAGTTGGGCACACGGGTTGAGTTGAGCACAACATTTCATCCCCAGACAGACGGTCAATCCGAGCAGACTATTCAGATTTTGGAGGATATGCTCCGAGCTATCGTTATGGACTTTGGAGGTTCGTGGGATCAGTTCTTGCCTTTAGCAGAGATTGTCTACAACAACAGCTACTAGTCGGTATCTAGATGGCTCCTTATGAGGCTTTATATGGTAGACAGTGTCGATCTCCGGTTGGATGGTTTGAGCCGGGAGTGGCTCGGTTGTTGGGTACGGATCTGGTTCAGGAGGCCTTGGACAAGGTCAGGATCATTCAGGATAGGCTTCGTTCAGCCCAGTCCAGGCAAAAGAGCTATGCAGACCGCAAGATTCGAGATGTGGCTTTTATGGTTGATGAGCGGGTATTGCTCCGAGTGTCGCCTATGAAGGGCGTGATGAGGTTTGGGAAGAAGGGCAAGCTTAGCCCTAGGTTCATTGGTCCGTTTGAGATTCTTGATCGAGTGGGAGAGGTGGCTTATAGACTTGCTTTGTCGCCGAGCTTATCAGCCGTGCATCCAGTGTTTCATGTGTCCATGCTTCGGAGGTATCACGGCGATCCAGCCCACGTGTTAGATTTCAGCACTGTCCAGTTGGACAAGGACTTGTCTTATGAGGAGGAGCCGGTAGCTATTCTAGACTGGCAGGTTCGCCAGTTGAGATCCAAGAGTTTCCCTTCTGTTCGTGTTCAGTGGAGAGGTCAGCCTCCTGAGGCTTCGACCTGGGATTCCGAGTCCGATATGCGGAGCCGTTATCCTCATCTTTTCCCCGACTCGGGTACTTCCTTCTTCTGTCCGTTCGAGGACGAACGGTTGTTTTAGAGGTGGAGAATGTGACGACCCAAAGGGTCATCACCTGTTTTTAATTAATTTTGTGCTTCCGAGGCTTTAAAAACCTCATTTAGAGTCGCCTCGAATTGCGTGCGCAGTCCGGCCGCGTAGCCAGAAAGCTTAAATATGAAATTCTGTGAAATGCTAAGTTTTGATGTTAATATGAATAAATTTGACTTTGGTCAACATTTTGGAAAAACAGACCCGGACCTGTGATTTGACGATCTCGAAGGGTCTGTAGAAAAATATAGGACTCGGGCGTATGCCCGGAATCGAATTCCGAGGTCCCGAGCCCGAGAAATAAATTTTTAAAGGAAATTATTTTTCTGAAATTTGTTAAGGAAAATTGAAATGAAATTTGATTAGAACGTGTTGGTACCGGGCCCGTATTTTGGTTCCGGCGCCCGGTACAGGTCTTATATATGATTTAAGATGTTTCTGCAAAGTTTGGTTAAAAACGAACGTCGTTTGACGTGTTTCGGACTTAAAGTTCTAAATTTGAAACTTCATGAAGTTTTTGGAAAAATTCTTGATTTTGAGGTTTGATTCATTGTTTTGATGTTATTTAGGCGATTTGATCGCACGGATAAGTTCATATGATGTTGTTGAGTTAGTTCATGTGTTTGGTTAGGGCGAGCCCGTGTTTCGGGGTGGTTTTAGACTTAGAAAAGTTGCAGAAAATGCTGTCTTTTGGTGTCCGGTGAATTGTGCTATGCGATCGCATAAGTATGTCCGCGATCGCATAGAGTAATTTCAGGGGGGTTCAGATTAGTTCTATGCAATCGCATAGTGTCTCCCGCGATCGCGTAGTGTTATGTTGAGAGGTCCTTTATTTTCCTTCTATGCGATCACAAAGTGTTGTCCGCGATCACGATGGCCAGCCTAATTCTTCTATGCGATCGCATTTCTCTGTTCGCGATCGCAATTACTAGTGTCCCCTCATTCTATGTGATCGCATGACATTCTTTGCGATCGCATAGAGCATTTTTTGCCCAGTTAAAATTTAAACTTCAGAACAATGGCATTACGGGATTCATTAAAAATTTCACAAAACCTTTCTTCTCCAAGCTCTTAGGCGACCATTGAAGCGATTCTCCACCAAAATCTCTTGGGTAGTAATCTTTAACTTATTTCCTTCCGTTTTCATCAACATCTATAGAAATCCTAGGCCTAAAACATGTGATTTAAGGTAGAAAATTTGGTATTTGGGTAGAGTTAGGGCTTTTTGATTTTTCTTGATTTAGACCTCGTTTTGTGGTCGAATTTGAAAACAAATTATATATTTGGGCTCGTGGGTGAATGGGGGATTTGATTTTGGTCCGAACCTCGTGTTTTGACCAAGCGGGCCCGGGATCGATTTTTGAGTTTTTGGGAAAAATGATGGAAACGCTATAATTAGGCATTGGGTTCGAATTGTTTAGCATTATTTGATGTTATGAAATCATTTGTGTATAGATACGATTGATTGGGAGCCGAATTCGAGAGGAAAGGCGGTTGTTGAGGATTGAGTTGGCCGTGGAAGTTCGAGGTAAGTGTTTGGTCTAACCTTAGCTTGAGGGATTAGGAGTTGTGTCCTATTTGCTATTTGTTTCTTGTTGAGTACGATGTATAGGCACGGTGACGAGTATCTATACGTTGGTGTCGAGCATGACCGTGAGTCTTATATTGTGATTTCCATGATTTCGTTGTATTATTCATGCCTTGGTAAAAATTTCTATTTGTTGTGTAAATTTGTGAAAAGAATTGTGACCTATGAACGTTGAGGAGCGTTGGCTCCAGTTGTATAACGAATTGTGAAAGCATAAGTGATGGTTGAACCTCTAGAGCAGTGGCTCGAGTGATGAAGTGAATTGTGAAGTAAAAGTGAGAAAGAGAAGAGATCATTATATTGCCCCCTTGCCGGGCTATTGTTGAGTTGTGGTTCCCTTGTATTGTGTTCTTTATTGATATTACGGATACTTAGGTTGATGAATCTTCGTGTTAGGTAAGGATTTTGGGTATAGCTGAGGTAGTTAGGTGTTGTAACAAGTTTGGGTATAGCTGAGGTAGTTAGGTGTTGTAATAAGTTTGGGTATAGCTGAGGTAGTTAGGTGTTGTAACAAGTTTGGGTATGACTGAGGTAGATAGGTGTTGTAACAAGTTTGGTTATAGTTGTTTCTGTTTCCCTTGCCGGGATAGTGTAGACCTTTTGATCCCTTGTCGGGACTCTTGTTATAATTGTAAATATTATATATGGATCGGGTTGCATGGCGCAACAATATTATATATGGATCGGGTTGCACGCCGCAACAATATTATATATGGATCGGGTTGCACGCCGCAACAATATTATATATATGGATCGGGTTGCACGCCGCAATAATATTATATATGGATCGGGTTGCACGCCGCAACAATATTATATATATGGATCGGGTTGCACGCCGCAACAATATAATAAAATTGGAGCGGGTGGTACGCCTACCACAAGATATAATAAAATGGGAGCGGGTCGTACGCCTACCACAAGATATAATAAAATGGGAGCGGGTGGTACGCCTACCACAAAATATGATGAAATGGGAGCGGGTGGTACGCCTACCACAAGATATAATGAAATGGGAGCGGGTGGTACGCCTACCACAAGATATAATAAAATGGGAGCGGGTGGTACGCCTACCACAAGGTATAATGAAATGGGATCGGGTTGCACGCCTGCAACAAGATGTGAAAAGAAAGTGAAATCTGCCTTTGTTTTCCTTATTCTTGCTAGTGATTGGATTTTGATTCCTTTTTAGTTCTCTTGATATTTCTGTTTTTACCTGTTATTCCCCGAAGCATGTTTCCCCCTCTCATCCTTACTTGTTTATGCCTGCTTTACTTTCCGCTGTATATTATGTAACTGCACATGTTTATTTGATAGTCTGGTCCTAGCCTCGTCACTACTTCGCCGAGGTCAGCCTAGGCATTTACCAGCACATGGGGTCGGTTGTGCTGATACTACACTCTGTGCTCTTTTGCACAGATCCAGGTCCCGGACAGCAGCAGTAGCTCGGGAGCCAGCTTTCAGTCCACCGAGACTCCGAGATAGCCTTGCACGCGTCCGCAGTCCCGGCGTCTCCTCTATCTTATATTTCATTATGTTATCTCATGTTTTCGAGATAAACATTGTTATATTTCTTTCAAACGATTGTATTTAGTACTCTTAGTAGTCCGTGGATGATGTGACACCAGTTCTTGGGTAGAGGCACATGTTGAATTCTGCATTATTGTTCAACTTATTTAATTTAAGTCTTCCGCTTTAATTTCATATTCCGCTATCATTTAAACATTTAACGCTTGTTGTTATGATTGATAAAATAATTTAAAATAAAGTAGGTAAGAGTTTATGAATTGTGGCTTGCCTAGCTTCTACGAGTAGGCGCCATCACGACCCCCGAGGGTGGGGGAAATCCCGGTCGTGACAGTTTTCAAGAGTTGCCAATCTCTTGAGGGTTTCATAACTTAGGGTTATAATTGATTGAGTTCATAGAGGTAATTAGGCTTCATATCCTAATTGGTTCTTGTTCTTCCAATCAATTGTGGGTCTAGCTTTGATGTTCATAGCTTAGAGTTACAATTTATTGAGTTCATAGAGGTAATTAAGTTTCTTATTCTAATTGGTTCTTGTTCTTCCAATCAATTGTAGGTGTAGCTCTTATTTTTAATTCCGAGTTTTTTTGCTATATCAGTGTTTTTCGATAT
>NC_031999.1:56707745-56729906 GCF_001879085.1 Nicotiana attenuata | reverse complement strand
GCCACATCTCGAACCTTGCGGTCTGCATAGCTCTTTTGCCTAGACTGAGCTGAACGAAGCCTATCCTGAATGATCCTGACCTTGTCCAAGGCCTCCTGAACCAAATCTGTACCCAACAACCGAGCCTCTCCCGGCTCAAACCATCCAACCGGAGACCGACACCGCCTACCATATAAAGCCTCGTAAGGGCCATCTGGATGCTCGACTGGTAGTTGTTGTTGTAGGCAAACTCCGCTAGAGGCAAGAACTGATCCCATGAACCTCCAAAGTCAATAACACAAGCTCGAAGCATATCCTCTAAGATCTGAATAGTCCGCTCGGACTGACCGTCCGTCTGGGGATGAAATGTTGTGCTCAACTCAACCCGTGTGCCCAACTCTCGCTGAACTGCTCTCCAGAAGCGCGAGGTAAACTGCGTACCCCGGTCCAAAATGATAGATACGGGCACACCATGAAGGCGAACAATCTCTCGAATATAGATCTCAGCCAACCTCTCAAAAGAATAGGAGACTGCCACAGGAATGAAATGTGCTGACTTGGTCAGCCTATCAACAATAACCCAAACTGCGTCGAACTTCTTCCGGGTCAGCGGAAGTCCAGTAACAAAGTCCATAGTAATCCGCTCCCACTTCCACTCGGGAAGCTCAATCCTCTGAAATACCCCACCAGGCCTCTGATGCTCGTACTTAACCTGTTGACAATTCAAACAACGAGTCACGTATGCTACGATATCCTTCTTCATTCTACGCCACCAGTAATGCTGCCGCAAATCCTGATACATCTTCGCGGCGCCCGGATGAATAGAGTACCGGGAGCTATGGGCCTCCTCCAAAATTAACTCTCGGAGCCCATCTACATTGGGCACACATACTCGACCCTGCAATCTCAAAACTCCATCATCATCTAAGGTAACCTGCCTGACACCTCCGCGATGCACCGTGTCTCTAAGGACACACAAATGGGGATCATCATACTGTCGGTCACGGATACGCTCCAATAATGAAGAACGAGCGACCGTGCAAGCTTACACACGACTGGGCTCAGAAACATTCAGCCTCACAAACTGATTGGCTAAAGCCTGAACATCCAAAGCAAGCGGCCTCTCACCGACCGGAATATAAGCAAGACTGCCCACACTGGCTGACTTCCTACTCAATGCATCGGCCACCACATTGGCCTTTCCCGGATGATATAGAATGGTGACATCATAATCTTTCAACAACTCCAACCACTTTCTCTGCCACAAATTCAACACCTTTTGCTTGGACAAATACTGAAGACTCTTGTGATCCGTGAACACCTCACATACCACGCCATACAGGTAATGCCTCCAAATCTTTAATGCGTGATCTATGGCTGCCAATTCCAAATCATGAACCGGATAGTTCTTCTCATGAATCTTCAACTGCCTCAAAGCATAGGCAATGACTTTGCCATCCTGCATCAACACTGCTCCACGCCCAACACGGGAAGCATCACAATAGGCTGTATAAGGCCCTGAACCTGTGGGCAAAACCAATACCGGTGCCGTAGTCAGAGCTGCCTTGAGCTTCTGAAAGCTCGCCTCACACTCCTCCGACCATCTGAACTAGGCACCCTTCTGGGTCAATCTGGTCATCGGGGCTGCAATAGATGAAAACCCCTCCACGAACCATCGATAGTAGCCTGCCAACCCTAAGAAACTCCGAATCTCTGTAGCTGATACTGGTCTAGGCCAGTTCTTGACTGCCTCAATCTTCTTTGGTCCACATGAATACCCTCTACTGATACAACATGACCCAGAAATGCAACTGAACCCAACCAGAATTCACACTTCGAGAACTTAGCATATAACCGACTATCCCTCAGAGTCTGAAGAACCACTCTAAGGTGCTGCTCGTGCTCCTCCTGGCTGTGGGAGTATATCAATATATCATCAATAAAAACTATCACGAATGAGTCCAAATAAGGCCTGAACACTCGGTTCATCAAGTCCATGAAAGCTGCTGGGGCATTTGTCAACCCGAATGACATAACCAAGAACTCATAATGCCCGTACCGAGTGCGGAAAGCTGTCTTAGGAACATCGGATGCCCTAATCCTCAACTGATGGTAGCCTGATCGCAAGTCAATCTTGGAAAATACCCTGGCACCCTGAAGCTGATCGAACAAATCATCAATCCTCGGCAGTGGATACTTATTCTTGATCGTTACCTTGTTCAATTGCCGGTAATCAATGCACATTCTCATTGACCCATCCTTCTTCTTGAGAAATAACACCGGCGCACCCCAAGGTGAGACACGAGGTCTAATGAAACCCTTCTCAAGCAAATCATGCAACTTTTCCTTTAACTCTTTCAACTCCGGCGGGGCCATACGATATGGGGGAATAGAAATGGGCTGAGTGCCCGAAACCAGATCAATGTAGAAATCAATATCCCTGTCGGGTGGCATACCCGGCAGGTCTGAAGGAAAAACATCAGGGAACTCACAAACAACGAGCACAGAACCAATAGAGGGAACCTCAGCACTGGAATCCCGAACATAGGCTAAATAGGCCAAACACCCCTTTTCGACCATTCGCCAAGCCTTCACATACGATATAACACTGCGGGTAGAATTACCAGGAGTTCCTCTCCACTCTAAACGAGGCATGCCCGGTAAAGCTAAGGTCACAGTCTTGGCATAGCAGTCCAAGATAGCGTGATAGGGTGATAACCAGTCCATCCCCAATATAATATCAAAGTCGACCATATCTAAAAGCAACAGATCTACACAAGTCTCCAGACCCCCAATCACCACAACACAAGAGCGATGGACTCGATCGACCACGATGGAATCACCCACCGGTGTAGACACATAAACAGGAATACCCAATGCATCACTAGGCATGATCAAATACGGGGCAAAATAGGATGACACATACGAATACGTTGACCCCAAATCAAACAACACAGAAGCACTTCTATCACAAACCAAAACCGTACCTGTAATGACCGCATCTGAAGCCGCTGCCTCGGGCCTAGCCTGAAGAGCATAACATCGGGGCTGGGCCCCACCACTCTGATCTACCTCTCTGGGGCGGCCTGCTGCTGGCTGGCCTCCACCTCTGGCGGTCTGAGCTCCACCTCTATGACCTCTACCTCCACCTCTAGTACCTCTACCCCCACCTCTAGCTGGCTGGGCGGGCTGTGGAACACCTAGTGCCTGAACCATGGCACGAGAACCCTGGTGCTGAGAACTGCTCGGTGCTCGAGGGCAAAATCTGGCAATATGACCCGTGTCACAACAAGTGTAGCAAGTCCTCGGCAGCTGAGTCTGCTGGCCCTGTCGACCTGAATGACCACCACAGAAACTCTAAAGTGGCGGTGCACTGATAGGAGCTGGCGGTGCACTGAATGGCTGCTGATCAGAATAGTGTGCATGAGAACCACGGCCACCTGATGCACCGTGAGAAACCTGGAGGGCTGACTAGAAGGGCCTAGAAGGCTGACCCCTATCATATGAATCTCTGCCACCAGACGAGGCTCCACTGAATCGACCTGACTGACGGGGTCTCTTGTCTGCCCTTTGACCACCCCCCTGTGACAATACCATCTCAATCCTCCGGGCTACGTTGGCCGCCTCTTGAAAGGATATCTCGCTCCCAGCCTCTCTAGCCATCTGGAGACGAATAGGTTGAATAAGTCCATCAATAAACCGTCTCACTCTCTCCCTCTCAGTGGGAAGTATAACAACAGCATGGTGGGCCAACTCAATAAACCTGGTCTCGTACTGAGTGACTGTCATGGATCCTTGATGGAGACTCTCGAACTACCTCCGATAGGCCTCTCGCTGTGTAATAGGGAGAAACTTCTCCAGAAATGTATGCGTGAACTGCTCCCAGGTCAAGGCTGGAGATCCTGCTGGTCTAGCTAAACAATAATCCCTCCACCAAGTCTTGGCGGATCCAGACAACCGAAAAGTGGCAAAATCAACCCCATTGGTCTCAACAATACCCATGTTCCGAAGAACCTCGTGGCAGCTGTCCAAATACTCCTGAGGATCCTCGGTAGATGCACCGCTGAAGGTAGTGGTGAAGAGCTTGGTGAACCTATCCAACCTCCATAAAGCATCAGCAGACATAGCTGCACCATCACCGGCCTGGGCTACCATACCCGGCTGAGCTGCTCCAACTGGCGGAACTGTTAGAGTCTGAATCGGGGGAACCTTGCTCCGGAGTACGAGTAGCAGGAGTCTGGGCCCCTCCTCCAGCCTGAGAGACGGCTGGTGCTACAGGAAGCAAACCTGCTCGGGTAATTGTTTGGAAAATCGCCTCTTATGTTTTGGGTTTTCGAAAAGTGTAAAATAACTGAAATTCCCGTTTATTTATACCCCTCTGAAGTCCCAGCGTGGACCGCGCAAAAAGGGACCGCGGCCGCGCTGGCCTGGCCTACCTGAAGACCTGCGGATCTTAGCCCTGCGCGGACCGCGCAAAGCCGACCGCAGTCGCACAGCACCCACCGCGGACCGCGCAAAGGCGACCGCGGCTGCACGCGATTTCTCGCGGACCGCGCTAGAGGGTTCAGAGGCCTGCAACATTTCCTGAACCTACAACAGCTGATATTTTAAGTCTAAGGCATCTCGGAACCTACTCAAAACTCACCCGAGCACTCGGGGATCCAAACCAAACATACACACCACCTCAAAACCATCCTACGGACTTATCCGTGCGATCAAATCGCCAAAATAACATCATGAACATCAAATTAGGCCTCAAAACCCATGATTTCTTCCAAATTTCATAAAACATCAAATTATCCATTTCAAGTCCGGAACGCGTCAAACGACGTCCGTTTTAAACCAAACTTTACAGAAAGTGCTTATATCATATATAAGACCTGTATCGAGCGCCAGAACCAATATACGGGCCCGATACCATCACGTTCTAATCAAATTTCCTTTCCAATTTCCTTAATTATTTTCAGAAAATAATTTTTACTCAAAAATTCATTTCTCGGGCTTGGGACCTCGGAATTCGATTCCGGGCATACGCTCAAGTCCCATATTTTCCTACGGACCCTCCGGGACTATCAAATCACGTGTCCGGGTCCGTTTACCCAAAATGTTGACCGAAGTCAAATTTACTCATTTTAATATCAAAATGTAGCATATTTCACAGAATTTCATATTTAAGCTTTCCGGCTACGCGCCCAGACTGCGCATGTAAAACGAGGCGACTATAAATAGGGTTTTCAAGGCCTCGGAAGCACAGAATGGGTAAGAAAACTGGTGATGACCCTTTGGATCGTCACATTCTCCACCTCTAAAACAACCGTTCGTCCTCGAACGGACAGAAGAAAGAAGTACCTGAGTCGGGGAAAAGATGGGGATAACGGCTTCGCATATCGGACTCGGACTCCTAGGTCGATGCCTCAGGAGGCTGACCTCTCCACTAAACACGAACAGAAGGAAAACTCTTCGACCTCAACTGACGAACCTGCCGGTCTAGAATAGCCATCGGCTCCTCCTCATAAGACAAGTCCTTGTCCAACTGGACAGTGCTGAAATCTAACACGTGGGCTGGATCACCGTGCATTGTTTGCTATTGTGAGGAAAAGATAGTAAAGCACGAAGGGTGATGCCGTGCCGCACGATGTGCCATTCCGTGCCGATTCTATTGATTATATGTGAGGAATGAGAGTAAAAGCACGAAGGGTGATGCCGTGCACGTTTTGTTATACTATTGCTTGGTGAGGATGAGAGTAAAAGCACGAAGGCTGATGCCGTGCACTTGTTGATCTCTGTTCCGTATTATTGTATGAATTGTGCTTTTCCTTCGTTACTAGGCAACTTTTACTTGAAACTGTTATCTCCCGACAACATGCTTCCCCTCCTATATTGTTTACTTGTCTTGTATTTCAATTCCGCTGTATATATATATACATATATATATATATATATACATATATATATATATATATATAACTGTACAGGTTTATGTGGTAGTCCAGTCTAGCCTCGTCACTACTTCGCCGGGGTTAGGCTAGACACTTACCAGCACATGGGGTCGGTTGTGCTGATACTATACTCTGTGCTATTTTGCACAGATCCAGGTTTCGGACAGCAGCAGCAGTAATGTGGGAGTAGGCTTTCAGTCCAGCGAGACCCGAGGTAGCCTTGTAGGCGTCCGCAGGCCCGGCGTCTCCTCTATCCCCTATTTTGTCTGTTGTCTCATTGTATTCGAGATAAACAGTTTATGTTCTCTTTTTCAGACGTTTGTATTTAGTATTCTTAGCAGTTCGTGAGTATTGTGACGCTAGTCTTGGGTAGAGGCCTTTATTGAAATTTTTCAGCATTTCTATTTCAGTTTTCTAAAATATTGAGACTTATTATTTAATTTCGCTGCTTTTGTATTATTGCCGATAATTGTTAAAAGGAATTATGTTATTTATGAAAAAGTAATTAAACAAAGGAACTATGTTTCATAAATAACATAATTCCTTTTAACAATTATCGGCAATAATACAAAAGCAGCGAAATTAAATAATAAGCGGAAGTCTCAATATTTTAGAAAACTGAAATAGAAATGTGGAAAAATTTCAACAAAGGCCTCTACCCAAGACTGGTGTCACAATACTCACGAACTGCTAAGAATACTAAATACAAACGTCTGAAAAAGAGAATAAACTGTTTATCTCGAATACAATGAGATAACAGACAAAATAAGGGATAGAGGAGACGTCGGGCCTGCGGACGCCTGCAAGGCTACCTCGGGTCTCGCTGGACTGAAAGCCTACTCCCACACTACTACACTCTGTGCTATTTTACACATATCCAGGTTTCGGACAAGTTTAGTACAAGAGTTGATCTGCCTTTAATTTGTAATTTTGTTGATTTTTCTTTTATAAGCCTTTAACCAAGTTACAGCCAGGGTCAAGAAACCCATATGGATTCTAGGATTATAAGTCGTGACCCCGCTAAATGCTATATCATGTCGTAAGCTCACAGAGCCTGAAACAATGGTCCCTTTTTGGCTTGTCTTCTAGTACTCCTCATATTAGATTTAGCAAATTAACATGTTTATTTATCTCTTTTTGTTGTACGGATATTAAGGCTATTACTTGGATTAGGCTAGTTAAATTTTGCGGATGAGAAATTATTCAAATGGATTATAAAAACGATCTTTGAAGTAGACTGACTAATATTCCTTGGTAAAGATTGACTAATTTGAATTCCTATACTAATATTTTTTGCTTGAATATATATATATATATATATATATATATATATATATATATATATATATATATATATATATATATATATATATATAAATATATATATATATAAATCTTGTGCATGTACCAGTTTATGGTACCTGATAAACAATGGATAAAACTTATTCATGATTGACTTGATGATGCTTACATACTTGTAGTGGAAAACTTTTTGGATTATGCTTTTACAAGATTGAAAGAAACACGCCAAATATGTTGTCCATGCGTCAAATGTTGTAATAATATAATTTCAGGAACACGTGTAAGTTGGTTAAATCACATTTAAGCTGTAACACATGTGGGAAGCTGTTACTCTAAGTATTTAAAGCATTACTTTCTTGATTTTCCTTCTCTATTTCTTCTTTCACAAATGAAAAGAAAATACCTGTGAGCACATCATTAAGCTTTCAGTTTTCAATTGTGGTAGCTTTTCCTTCTCCATTTCTAATAACTTATGCTTTTCCTTGTTTGTGCAAATGGCATGTGAATTTATGATTTTATTGACCTACTTATCTGCAGAGAGGAGCTTATGATGGCTTACCTTGATACTATTTTGATGTTATTAAATGGAATACAACATGAAAATCAAAACTGATAATTAGTATATAATTATTTTGAACTATGTTATGGAGCCTTGTCTAGCAGTGACAGGAAACTAAAACTTCAATAATGAGAAGACTGTTTGGCGGCTGCAACTTTCATAGTTCTTCTATATTGTGTGCTACTATTTCACTGGCGCCTATTTTGATTGCATGGTCTTTTTCTTTGGAAATGTTACATCTCTCACTTTATTATGTAAGGGTAATTGGTTTATGTTGAAATGCTGCTACTGGTTCCAATGAAGTCAGAAACTACTGTTTCCTTCTTTATTGACTGGCGTGACAGCGCCTCTCTTTTTCGTGTCGCACGCTCAGTCTTCAGCTGACTAAACTCCTATTTTATTGGTGTTGTGCATCTATCTTTTTACCGTTGTCATTGAATCTCCTCCAAGATTAATTTTGCTCTATGTTAGAGCATTTCAGTAAATACTATTCTGATCTAAGCGTCCTATTCTTTGTCCAGTACTAGAAAGCATCACCTCCTTGTTTTAATCAAAATTCAAGAATATGACCGATACGTTAAATTAGTCAGTGCGCCTTCCTTGTTAATATTAAGCTTAAATATTTCAGAATTGACATTGATAAAGCAGGACCTTCTCTAGTCTTGTTTGTTAACTCTCCATATGCACTGTCTATGGTGTTGGACAAACATTTGCCAGCATATTTTACACTTATCTTTTCAAGCTTAATGACTACTAATACTCATATTATCCTAAAACAAACTTAAAATTATGCCAGGAAAAACTCATCTTCTGGTAAGAGTTCTCGAGCTGAGCATTAACACAGAAACTGAATGTGACTTGGTCTGATCACTAACTCGGGAACCACGTCCTCTACCAAAATTAGTTTGTCCCTTGACACGTCTTTGTTTTCGTCTATTCACATCTGAACCCACTTTGCTTGTGTCTGTATTGTCTACTTTCTTTTTCGCAGTATCAGCTGCTGTCTACAAAAACTATTTCCTTCAACATTAGCATATACATTCTTCCAGAAGGGTTAGCTGAAAGACACCCTAAGATAACATGGCTATCAAATCAGCAGTTCTAAAAGAGAGTATCTCAGTTATTAGAATGCTTCACACCCAAAGAAACTGCCAAGAAGAGCAAGATGTTATATATAAAATATAGCATATAAATATAAGATATACCTCCGCATGTTCAAATGAAGTTGAGCTGTTGTCATCCTCCCTTGAAACTCAATGTTTTGCATATATTTGTTGGTGTTCTGTTTTTACTCTCTGCATTAAGGAAGTGTTTATTAGGTTCTTCTCTTTTTCTATTGATTTTTCATTCATTATCCTGAAAAGTTAAGTCGGAAATTCGCTTGTAAAGTCTATCCTCCAATTTCTTTTCTTTCATTGTATTGTTCAATGATTGAATTGTCTCCAATATACAGTTCAAGCTTCCAATAATTCTGTCTCCGGCTCCTGCTGGCGTGACTTATTGTTATTGAACTAGTAATATTTTTGTGGTAATTGCTTACAAAGCTAATGCAATAGCTTAAGCTCTGATGCCATGAATTTGAGCATCTATCTCATTGTTTAGTTTCAGAATAATATAACCTATGAAATCATAAAATTCGTCCAGTTTTTCTTTTCTGTATCATTTTAACTTTAGTTGATCCTTGTTTCTCCTAAAATTGATAGCTTTAAATCTGTAAGATCACAATCATCTGTTGAATAAATCTTTATTGATGGTTTCTCGGGAGACATGTTTTTCTCTCTATCTGAAACTTCTCTTGCAAGCTTCACTTTATTATTTTATTGCCTAATGGAGCTCTCAACTTTAATTACAAATTCACTGATCAAGAGTTGCAATTGAGCGAGACAACCAATTTGACTAGCTTGGACTTGAAGGAAAGAATGTTCTGCTAATATGTTATTTACTTCATGGTATACGAATGAGCGATAACTCATGTTCTACTAACATTCTTTCCTATAGCCAGAAGATACATTTCTTCTACTGGAATCTCAAACACTGCTAGTGAATCGTGTAGCCGGGCTGAGAGGAAAAACTGTCGTAGTAACATACGCATGCCACAGAAGAGTGATAAGTCCTTCGGGAAAGTGCCAAATAATTCAAATGTCCATGCAGCTAGGAAACCTAAATATTCACTCTGGGAAAGAAACTATCAGCATATATGGCAAAGAATTCAGAAATACGATGCTAGTTTAAGCAACTGTGACTTGAAAAACTCAGACTTGTCGCAGGTTCATGATGGGTTAAAATATGATACCTTGAAAACAAAGCTTCCTATTTTTGTTAATGTTATTTTATCATGGAAATCAGCATCTACAAATCAGGAAAAACTCAAACTTCTGACAGACCTGAGTAGAAATAAGAGTCCAGGTTCCCTACAGGATCACCAAAGTAAGTATGGGAAAGGATCTTCTGTCAATGGAGCTTGTTTGAATTGTACCATGCAAATGGTGCAGTGAATTCAGCTGGCCGAATAGCTGGGGCAAAAAGCTTGGGAAGTGCTGCAGATTCTCGTACTGAGACTCTCGTACTGAGACTAGTACTCTTTGTTTGCTCAAAAGTTATCACATATCTTATGAGTATAAAACAATATAAATAAATCACGGGAAAATCATAGCAAACCGTAATAATCCGTTGGACCAAATGAAGGAAACAAAAATTAATACTCAGGATAAGGGGGAGAAACATTAGAAACCTTTATTGATAATATTGGTTTGGTCTGCCTCTCCATGGAGAGGTTCAGAGCCTTACAATGGTGTTCCTCTTGCCCATAATTTTGGGTATTGTTGTCCCTTTTTTCTCTCTCAATAGTGGTCACGAAGAAGCCCCCCCCCCCCCTAGGGTTCCCTCTCTTGGTATTTATAGCTGTGAGCTTCGTGAGCTGGCAATAAGTGGCCGTGACCACGTTGGGATCTCGCCTTTATGGTGGCGGATAGGCCATGGCCTTGTCGATCGAACCAGATGCGGGCTGAACATCGTCAACTCTGAATGGTCGTGCCACTAATTAATCATGAATTAACTTAAAACGGGATTAGCCTCGTTAATTATCGTGGGGTCGAATTCTGACCCATACAGTTAGTCCCTCCGCTTATTGAGGTCGGGCCTTGGCCGAGCTCGATGAGTGGATTCCATTGGCTGTATTTCGAGAAACACGGATGGGGATGTCGACTGTTGCTTTGGTCGAGGCCGAATTCTTTTTGGCGATGGTCCTTAGCCTTGTAGAGTATTAGTATCCTGTTATTGGGCTCTCAAGTCATCGTTCAATCGAGGTCGAACTCTCCTCCTGGGCGAAGGCACTTGACCTTTTAACTTACTTCGAATGAGGTCGAGCTGCATTGTGCTCTGATCCTTATGTTTGTTTTGGAAGCATACCCGTCGGCCGTGGCGGACGAGTCGTATGTTGTGCGGCCGAGGGGAGTGGGGGCACGCTTGCTACGTGCTCGCCGGTGGCCTTAGCCGTTTACACGTTGGAGATGGCCGTAGCCTTTCATACATTAGAGATGGCCGTGGGGAATGAGTATGCGCCGGGTACGTATTTGGTCACGTCCAGAATTTTGAAGGCGTACGGCACATTCTTTCAGCGTTCGCAGGCCGTAGCGATTATTCTGACGGCGGTACGTTGGCGGATGGCTGAGAAGCCGCTTTGCGGAGCTTGTCATGATGACGCTTGCTTCGGCAGAACCGAACCGTTTTACGGTTGGTCGTGCAGTTAATGATGGCTATTGGGTTTCGCGAAAGCCATTTATGTTGCCTATAAAGGTGGATTGAGGCATTCATTTCTCATATCTTCATTGTTCATCTGAGAGAGATTCTGAGGAAACTTTTTCATTCCGCAAATTCATCTTATCCTTTCTTTCCTTTGATTGTGATAACCTTTGTCTTTAGTAGATCAACAATGACAGGCAGTTCTTCCCACGATGCTCTTCTGATAGACTTTCCGGTAGTTGAAGGGCCACCTCCGGCAATGGGAGGTGCAGAACAGATAGAGACTGGAGAAGTTCCGTCGGTTGACGAGGTAGTTCCTCGGCCCGGAGGTCCAGCGATTGATTTCACTGTCGACGGTGGAGTGGAACCGGTGGATGAAGCCCCGTTAATGGGGGAGATTGGGATGGCCCGATTACGGGAACAGGGGGTCATTCCCACCCATGCAGACATCATTCTTGCTAGAAGCGAGGAGAGGGTCCACACCGACCGCAGGGGATACTGCGTTTTTTACGCCTATCCTTTCAGGTTGGGGTTCAAGATCCCGCTCCCAATGTTGGTGGTGGATTTCTGCCGTTATTACGGGGTGTGCCCGGGTCAGCTCACTCCTTCCCTCTACAAATTGTTGGCAATGTTCATCAAGTACGCGGAATTGGCCCGTAGGGAGGTCACGCTGCAGCATGTGCTTAGTCTCTACGCTCCCCAGAGAGTCCGTGGCACCATGATTCAGGCGTGCCCTCATGGGTCGAGGGGCCTGGTCATGAGATTGGATGACGAGGTCGACCCTCGCCCTTTCGAGCACTTCTTTTAAATCAAGACCAAGCATCTGGTGGCGGATGCTACTGGGTTCCTAGAGGCTTGGAACCATGCACGTAAGTTCTTTAGTGGTTGAATTCCCTTTTCTTCCCCTCTTTATGATTTGTGATCATGAGCGTTAACTCGTGTCGTTTTTTGTAGCCGACAGGTCGCCGCCGGCCCCATTGTCTTGGATACGCGAGTGGGTCGAGGCCGTACTCCCCCATACGGTGGGGATACGCACATGGGCGTCTTTCTGGGAGAGGCATGGCCGTAGGCCCGTGGCAGGTAAGAAATTGATTTCTTCTTCTGTTCCGCTTTGTTTCAACTTTATTCATCAACTTTGTTTTCCTGTGATCAGGGAGGGCACGCCGCGTCAGGGCCCCTCAGTTGGCTTTTCGTCGGCTGGGTGCAGTCGCTCGTCTTACTGCGGCGCCTGTGTCGCGCCCAATACCGAGGGCGGCATCAGTTGAATCTTCAGCGGTTCCTTCTCCTGTACGGGCCGCGCTTCGGGATGAGGGGCCGTCGGGGGTCGTGCGCCCTAGAGCGGAATCGTCATCAGATGGGGAGGAGGAGAGGCCGTTGATAAGGCGTAGGGTCGCGTTCGCGCCGGCTCCTCCTGTGGTAATTAATTTGGACTCCCCCCCGGCGGACGCGGAGAGGAGTGCGGCTGCGGCGCCTGCCCTTGAGGGCGGACAAACACTGGGGGTTGCCCCAGTTGGCTCAGGTCGTAATGATACCGTCGCTTCGGCGACTCAATTGGGGGTTCCAGTCGCTGAGACGGGAGGTAGTTCCTCAGCGGCTGCTAATGTGGGTGAGGCAAGCGCTCCTTCGGCGGCTGCGGCGGATGCTGTAGGGGGTGAGGATGAGTTTGAATCCGACTTGGATCCCGACGACGTCCGTATGTTCCAGGAAGGCTCCACAAATTCCGTGGTGCGCGCAGGGGGGCGATCTCGCTTCATCGAGGTTCCCACGAAATTGAACTTATTGCTCCAGGGGGAAAGCTTGGTGCCGCAGTTCGAGCTGCTATGCTCGGAGGCCGAGAATGCATCGTTGAGGGGCGTTACGGATGTCGGACTGATGAATGAAGTAGCCGTGATGGGCTTGAGGGTATGTACTATTACGTCTGTTCGCTTCTTCTTTGCCTTAAGTTTATTCTTTTATTCTAATCGTTGTCTTTGCTTTGCAGTCTTATCTGTTGGAGGTGGAGAGCATCCGTCGAGCCAAGGTCCGCTCGGGGATATTTTTGCGGGCGCTGGAGAAGTATCGCCGCTACCGAGATCAGTGCCGAGAGTTGCGCGTGCGCTTGAGGAATGATCCTCGTAGCCGGGCCTTGGTCGAAGAGCTGGCGAGGCGGGAGCTTCAGATGCAGCAAATACTTGGCAGGACGAGTGCTCTCGAGGAGCAGCTCCGCCGAAAGGATGAGGAGCTCGAGGCGGTAAAGAGGGTCGCAGCTGAGTGCGAGCGCCGGGGCAAGGCAAAGCGGCGGAGGCCGCTGCGGCATGGAGCGGGAAAGTGACCGCGTTGGAGGGTGAAGTCGCGGCATTGAAGCTTCAAGTGAGGGATGCTTCGTCGAGGGCCGGGGCGTTGAAGGAAGCTATCCGCGTGCACGAATCCCAACGGGCATTGGAAAGGGATGCTGCGGCCTTTAGAGAAGCGAGTCTCGAGGAGCGGATTGGTGTCTTTGAGCAGGACGCCCAGGTCATGGCGGACCGGATCACAGCCTTAGAAGGAGAGAATCAGCGGCTACGGGATCAAGCCGCTTCTTCCAGCCAGGCTCGAGAACTTTGGGTCTTTGCCGAGGCCCAACGTGATGTATATAAGAGTTTGTGGGAGGCTGGCGTCGTGACCGAAGCTGCTTTCGAGGGGGCGCGTCAGAAGGCTCGTGAGGCACGTGCCGACTGCGGTTTTGACGCGGCGACGCCAGAGGCTGACGCTGGTGCAGACGGTGGCGCAGACGGCACCGAGTAAAAAGATGTTTATGCATTTTTCTTGTCTTGTTCGCCGTTTGGCGTTTAGGTGTTTTTTTTTTGTATTGATCGGCCTTGGCCGGGTGTAAGCGGGGATGACCCGCGATTGACTTTGTAAATATATAAATTTTCTTTTCCATTGCCTGCCTTGTGCTTGTTTTGTGTCACTGTTTTTCTTTCGTTCTTTAGAGTTTTTGTTGCGCTTTTTGTTGACCGTTCACGTTGGCGGCCCTAGTCGAATTTAGATCGACGACTTTAGTCGTGATAGAATCGACGGCCTTAGCCATAAAGGCAACTTCGACCGTCGTCGGGTCGTTTACCCACCGCAGTCGAATCTAGGTCGTCCGTTGGCGGCGATGGCCTTAGCCATAATATAGTTGATGGCCTTGCTTTTTCAACTCGGTGCGGGCGAGTCTTAGCCGTTATTTGGCGATAGCGGCGCTTAGCCTTAGTCCCAGTTCGGACGCGGTCGAACTACCGGTCGTGATGGTAAAAAACGTGGCCTCGTAGTTTGACCGGGGCCGAACTTTACGTGGCCCGAATCTTAATTCGAGTTGGGAGAACTTACTTGAATGGCGAGGGTGCCTATCCTGCGCTCCGATTTGTTGGAGGTCGGGCTTTGCTTTTACAGATGAAGGCGTTTGGCCTGAGTCTCGGTTCAACTGTGGTTGAACTTGCTAAAGTTGAGGACGAAGGCGTCCATCCTTGCAGTTCGAGCGAGGTCGAGCTCGTTGGATTTAATGGTGAAGGCACATAGCCCGAGTCTTGGTTCAACCGTGGTTGGACTTTGTTAAATTTGGTGGCGAAGGCACATAGCTTGAGTCCCGGTTCAACCGTAGTTGAACTTTTTGGTGAAGGCGCATAGCCTGTCTTGGTTCAACCGTAGTTGAACTTGTTGGTGAAGGCGCATAGCCTGCCTTGGTTCAACCGTAGTTGAACTTTTTGGTGATGGCGCATAGCCTGTCTTGGTTCAACCGTAGTTGAACTTTGTTGATTTTGATGATGAAGGCATATAGCATGAGTCCCGGTTCAACCGTAGTTGAACTTTTTGGTGAAGGCGCATAGCCTGTCTTGGTTCAACCGTAGTTGAACTTTTTGGTGAAGGCGCATAGCCTTTCTTGGTTCAACCGTAGTTGAACTTTGTCGATTTTGATGATGAAGGCACATAGCCTGAGTCATGGTTCAACCGTAGTTGAACTTTGTCGATTTTAATGATGAAGGCACATAGCCTGAGTCATGGTTCAACCGTAGTTGAACTTTTTGGCGAAGACACATGGCCTGAGTCCCATATTGTGGGTATTGAGTGCTGAAGCTCGATTTGGATTCGAGACCTTGAGCGGCTCATCCGTTGTCTTCCCAACCAGGGTTTATAGGCTGTCTTGAGGCGACTCTCGGCTCGAGATATCTCCGTGCCGGTTTCTGGCCGGAGCTCGTATCAGGGATGCGGGAGATGCCTTACAGAGACCTTCCCTTAGGGGGGGGGGGCTTCTTCTTTTTGTTTGCACTATCTGAGATCGGAGAGAGAGAGAGGACTTAGATCTTGAATTGAGATCTTCGAGTTCCATCTGCCAGATATGCCGCTTTGGCTTGTTTGGGGTTGTTCTTCTTTTTCCGGCGTTTCTTTCCTTTTGGTCCATGCAAGAACTACGCGATTTTGCTATGAAATCCCCACAGACGGCGCCAAATTGTTTGCTCAAAAGTTATCGCATATCTTATGAGTATAAAACAATATAAATAAATCACGGGAAAATCATAGCAAACCGTAATAATCCATTGGACCTAATGAAGGAAACAAAAATTAATACTCAGGATTAGGGGGAGAAACATTAGAAACCTTTATTGATAATATTGGTTTGGTCTGCCTCTCCATGGAGAGGTTCAGAGCCTTACAATGGTGTTCCTCTTGCCCATAATTTTGGGTATTGTTGTCCCTTTTTTCTCTCTCAATAGTGGTCACGAAGAAGCCCCCCCTTTCTAGGGTTCCCTCTCTTGGTATTTATAGCTGTGAGCTTCGTGAGCTGGCAATAAGTGGCCGTGACCACGTTGGGATCTCGCCGTTATGGTGGCGGATAGGCCATGGCCTTGTCGATCGAACCAGATGCGGGCTGAACATCGTCAACTCTGAATGGTCGTGCCACTAATTAATCATGAATTAACTTAAAACGGGATTAGTCTCGTTAATTATCGTGGGGTCGAATTCTGACCCATACACTCTTAATATTAGATATCAGAAAAAGAATGTTCAATATGTTTCTTCCCAACCATACTCAAATCCTTGTTCCTGTAACATGGAGGCAAGGGGAGATGTCCCAGTCCCAATTTCTGTTTCCAGTGTAGATAATAAAATGGTGGAGGATGGTTTGAATCTGTTATGTAGATCAGCGAACTTCCACAACCCAACAGAGCAACTAGCTTTTAAATGTCAACCTCCTAGTTCGTCTTCTCTGAACGTGGTAATAAATGCGGGTCAAAGTTTAGGAAATATAGAAGTTTTACCAGGTGTTACTCAGTTTAAGAAATTGAGAAATTGTAACACGTGTACTATTACAGAGGAGCACTACAAGAATGCTGCTTCTTCAAAGTTTTTGATTCCTGGAGATAAAGCACGAATATTTTCTAGTCTTCAAAATAATTTCAAAAGCATTTGTTGGGCAGTGACTGAGGCCCATATATATAGGGCACAACTAGCCTCTGAAGCCATTGCGTTAGGTAAGGGCTATCCTGTTGCTGAGTTTGAGAAACTTATTTATTTTGCCTCTCCAGCTGTATGTCCACATATCCGAACTTGTCAGGCTTGTGTCCATGGTCAAGGTGCACCTCTATGCAGGCATGAGATACTGAATGTCTCTTTGAGGAACTTGTGGCAGTGTTACGAGAAACATGGGAGCTATGGTTTAGAGGTAAAAGTGGAGGATCATAGAAGTTGTAGACAATGTGGGATTGATCGTCTTAAGTTCAGTGCATATTTTGTTCCACTTTTGTCAGTAGTTCAGCTGTTCAAGTGCCATAGGACTCATGCAAGCTATAAAGATAATGGAAATCCGGGGTTGATAGATGTGGTGGACTCTGGGATAAATAAAATATCTGAGGGTTCACCTATGGTAGACCTTCGCACAATATTTTCTATACTTGTACCTCAACCTCGTGTTGAGGACTCAAGCTCATTGCAAAAAAGGAATGTTGTCTCTGACTCCAGTTCATCTCCAGAGTGCAGCAATACAGATTTGCATCACCCACCAGTTGAGATGATAATGTGGAGCTTTTGTTTGAATATTTCGAACGTGAACAGCCTCAAAATCGTAAACCTTTATTTGAAAAGTATGTGGTACTTATGTTGTCTCTTATCATTTTAGTGCTGTTATTCGTTAGCATTATAAGTAATGATCAACTTTTCACTGTAAATTTTTCATAAAAGTAGGTCAAAGTTAAAATATTTACAGGAGATGTCCTCCTATAATTAGTGATAAATGATGTTTCATATAATCAGTATAATTTATCACTAATCTTGGTAACTTCGGAAAAATATGATGACTAGTCCATGGCCTCCTACTATGCAACATTAGCCCTTCATTTGGATGATCATGATAGTCATTTTGTTTGTGTCAGGCACTTCAATTCGTTGCTAAGATGACTTTCTCCTACTCTCTATTTTAGGATTCAGGGACTTGTTGCTGGTAATTTGCCTTCAAGTTCTGGAGTTTATGGAGATCCATCCGTCCTACAGTCCACTCACTTACCTGACCTGCACCCTTATTCGTGGTTAGTATGGAAAAGGCTTCTAGTATGTGTGAAGCACAATGCAAGATTGTGGTCCTTTTTGGAAAAAGAAAATACGGGGAAAGAAGTATGTGGAAGTATAATCATCTTTAAGTTGTAGAGCAAAATTCTATGAAGATCTAATGGTAATTTTCTATTTGCAGGTTTTCTGTTGCATGGTACCCCATTTATTAGATACCAAACGGTAACTTGTGTGCTGCTTTCTTGACTTATCATTCGCTTGGCCATTATGTTGGCAGAGGCCACACACTTGAAGCAACTGTAGTAGTAGTTGTTAATCATGCATATTTGCTGCTCCAATTTCATCTAACCTCTCATTTTGACTATTGCAAGTATATTTATGGATAAGTTTCCTTCTTTTGCCTATTAAATAGAACAAATATAAACTCATGATCCCTTCACAATTTTCTTTAAAGAATCTGCCCTCTCTATTAATTACAACTCGTATAATAACCTTTATAAGCTATTTATCATCTTTTTTGATACACACATGTGGTTAGTTTTTTATTTTCTAATTTCCAAAATAAGTTCCAAGTTTACTGATACTTGTGAATATTATAGGACAAATTTGACAGTTATGATATAAATGACCAACGAGATCATGTCTTGAAACATACGAGAAAGTTATGGAACAATTGGAGAGGATTGTTGCACAAAAATATTAAGTCTAAGCCATTTCGTGATGCTCTAAAAGATGTGCCAAATGGGGGAGACAAGACTGATTGGGAATTGCTTGTCATGGAGTATTTTTTAACTGAAAAATTTAAGGTATGATTTCATAGTTATTTATTAACATCTTATTATATTAAGTGGCTAACCATAATTTTTCGATGTGTTCTCAATTTAGGAAAAAAGTCAAGAAATCGGTCAATAGGTCTTAGTTGAGTATGCCTCATCGTACGGGTAATAAGCCAATTAGAGAGATCATTTATGAATTGGTGAGGAAATCTTGCAAACTATTAAGAAACTTCATCCTTGTTAAAAGGATTTCTTTGACTTGTTTATTTTTAATGTGAAGCGAGGTAAAGATGGTAATCCATCAGGTGTGGCAACTATACAAGCTTGTTGAACCTGAAACCAATGAAAAATATATATGTTTATTGATAAATTTTATTTTACATCATTTGTTTACTCTGTTGCAGAATTTTAATTAAATTGGTGCAATCTGGATCGTCTCTTACAAACATTGAGATTGTAGAGAGGTGCTTTGCACCTCAACGCAAGAGTCATGTTGTTGGATTTGTTGGTGGGATAACAGCTAAGGAGTTGTAAGGTGGTAACTCCTCGAAAGCTGCATTATTAGATAAGTTGAAGGCTACTTGAAAAAGAAAATGAATCACTAAAAGGACGCCAGGAAGGGCTAGAGAGTAAATATGATGTGTTAGAGAGAAATACGCACATCTTGCAAGTGCAGTATTTGATCAGACTTCATCACCATCTTCAAGTGATGAGCAATAGGTTGAATCATTTAACAGGATAGTAGATTGAATTCCAATTGTATTCTGTGATAAAATTATTGCAATGCTCATGTGATTTTTTTTCTTTATGTTATTAAGGTTTATGAATAAACCAATATGTAGTCATTGAAACAAGTGAAGTTAAGTAAGAATGAATTACAATATTTATTATCCTGTTACCAGGAAGTTTAGAAAAGCTAAAGGAGATTTTTTCGGCTACTGCTCACTTCACTTTATGTGAAAGTATATAAATTTGAATACATGGAAAGTTAAACACCAATATTTCACTTTCCGTCGCTACATTGTTAGTAGCATCTCATTATGAGAAATCTGTTGTTTAGGATGACAGAGTTACTTGTATGCCTTAGTTCTGATTTCATCCATAATGGTAGGCTCCATATAAATAACTATAACTTTACAGATACGTTTACCTTTAGCATAACGAGTATTATTGGGACAATTTTGACTTGTATACTTGTAAATAAAGTTATGAAAGAGAGATAAACACCATCAAGGCTTGAAGTTCTTGAGTACAGATTATCATGAATACTTTTCATCCTTTCTCTGGAGCAATCACACAAGAAAAATGAGTAGATGATTATAATATTTTGCACTTCTAAATAGAAATTCAGTTCTCTAAATTGTTTTGAAAGATCTAAAATTTTCTTACTCCAATATATTGTCCTTTACACCAATGTAAACTCCCTGCTAATACGCAGTAAGAGCTTCTTAGGTTATTCTCCGAATTGGAACATCTAAAGGCAAATTATATAGGATCCGAATCCAGTAGATTGTTAGGAAGAGTAGTTAAATTAAAAAGAGTATAATACTCTTAAAGGAAATTTTGAAGGGAAATATACAATATATCAATTCAACGAACCTCTGCAACCTGTAAATTATTATACATCTCAAGAACATATATATTGAGTGCATTTCTGTGGATACTTTTGATCAGAATGTCTTATAAAACATACTGCAATCTGCAAATTGTTATATATCTCAAGAATTGGCTGTGTTGATGTTAAGTGTAGTATTTGACCGATTTTTCTTGGAATGCTCATAATTTTGTAGACTGTGATTGTTATGACCGTGCAATATCACCTTGAATTTAGCTAATTTTTGCATTCTAACTTCACGTTCGCAAGCAAACTTTAGTGTCATTACAGTTAGAACTGCTTGGATTAGATGTAATAGTATGACAAAGTTTGATTGCCACCTACGAATGATATGCATCTATTATGTCAATTCTGTTAATCGACTTACATTTATTTGTTTCTCTCGGCTATCTTCTGTTGTGTGTTTTGGATTTTTTTTTGTGGTCTCGACTATTTAAGTGTGCAGTTATTATGAAAAATAATTTAATTTGTTATGTTAACAGATATGATCTTTTTTTATTAAACTGGCATACATCTGCTCTTTTTCCTTTAGTTGTTTATTCTTTGCTGCTGAACTGGCATACATTTGTTATGTTAATAGATCAAACGTTTGAAGTCTGAATTCTTGAAGAAAGTGTAGAGCAAGTTGAAAACAAGAGGTTTATGTTTTGCTAGGGATGGTTTAAAGACAATGTACAAATGCTACAATTTTATGTTTCTCTTTTAGGGATTATTAAAAATAATGTCATACGATTCGGATTGGTTTCTGGTAAATATGATACTTTAGTTCTTTGTATTAACAAAGATATCAAGTTTTGGTTTATTTTCGACTGTTGTTGGGTATGTATGAAGCATATAAATAATTATTTCTATTTATCTAATTTAAAATTTTGTAATTTAAATTTGGTTCTTAAAAGAAGTTGTACAACTAACGAAGGGAATAACGGTCGCTAAAAGCACTTGTAATGACTAAATTAGTTGTTGTCATTAAAGACTTTTAACGACGGAATAACGAATTCACGAAGGGAAAATTTTGTCGTAAAAGGGATGTATAACGACCAGAAACTATGTTGTCGCTAAAGGATCTTTAACGACTGGATTGTAATCCGCTTGTTAACTTTTAACGAGCAGTGACGACCGAATTTTTTCTGGCCGTTAACAACTTATAACGACGGGATTTGGACTTTTAACGACCAGATTTCCCCTTGCTAAAGGCCTATTTTCTTGTAGTAACTTAATTCCTCTTAGCTCTTGTTCTAAAGTCCGGCAAACTTGATACCTTCACTTATTAATATCTGAAGAGCTAACCGGTATAAAGATCAAACACTTCGTCTCCATCTGCAGCAAAGAGGTAACAACTTAATAACAGAACACAAATAAACTCATAAAGAGCATTTGGAGATAGATATTCCATGTCCAAAGACACCTTAAAGTTGAAGAACTATTTGATCATCTAATGATTTTGGACGTGATATGTCATCCTATAGTATCTAATGACAAAGATAAGTTTCAGAATGAAAATCCGATGACCCAACAACTTGCAACAGAGCATGTGTATATATTATGGTTTTATTTTCTCAAACAGATTCATCATCTCCTAAAGCTGAAAGTGAACTATTGATGATTTTTGGCGGTGACTTTGATTCTTTTGTCAGGTTAAGACAAAGCGTTAAATGAGATAATGTGGCCATAAGATGATCAGAGTAAAATAACATATGAAGAGGAGCATAATCTCGTTACCTATACTCAATCATAAAAATAAGAAAGATT
>NC_031999.1:56701340-56702106 GCF_001879085.1 Nicotiana attenuata | reverse complement strand
ACATTCATATTAATACGGTTATCGAACCAGATAATTCTGAATTCTTTGAGAATATTTATCCGTATAAAAAGGAATGTGAGTCGTCTAGTGAAATATCTAAGCGAAATCGGGAAGAAGCAAAGGAAAGTACGTTGAATTAGAAAATTCCAAGATGTAGTAAACGTCAAAGGATAACTACTTTCTTTGGACCGGATTTTCTGACATTCTTGTTGGAAAATGAGCCTCAAACGTTTAAAGAAATATTGTCTTCCTCGGAAGCACAATATTAGAAGAGGCAGTAAATAGTGAGATAGAATCCATATTAAGTAATCATACTTGGGAAGTGGTTGATCTTCCTCCAGGAAATAAACCTTTGACTTCTACGTGGATTTTCATAAAGGAAATGAAAGTTGATGGTACTATTCAAAAATATAAGGTAAGATTAGTTGTCAAATGATTTAGACAACGAGAAGGTCTTGATTAAAATCAAACAGTCTTAATTATTTCTGTTCAGAACTTAATAAACATCTTAATATATTCAGATGTATATTCAGATTCAGATGTCTTGATCTTAATACACATCTTGATAATCAGATGTGTATTCAGATTCAGACGTCTTAAATCTTAAAACAACAAATGAGGCCTTAATAGCTCATCTATCATCCTGTAGACTTCCTCGTCACTACCAAGTCATATAGATGCATCTCGCAGTACTAACATACTCATCACGTGGCTATCCAGCCGTCACTTCCACTAATAGGGACTATACCGACCATATAAGTTCAAA
>NC_031999.1:56696484-56697325 GCF_001879085.1 Nicotiana attenuata | reverse complement strand
AAATCTGCATTGATTTTTACTCGTTCGTTGAGATTAAAGTCTTCGTGACTTTCTACTCATTTGTCGAGATTAAAGTCTAATTGACTTTATACTCGTTTTGGAGATTAAAATCTTAGTGATTTTCTACTCCAATTTATTATTCGGTTTGAAGATTAAAAAACTTCACCGTTTATTAAATTTGATTGTGTCACATATTATTCGGTTTGAAGATTAAAAGCTTCACCGTTTATTTGATCTAGTTATATCAGATGTTACTCGATTGAAGATTAAAAACTTCACCGTTTATTAATTTTGAATGTGTCAGATTGGTTTGAAGATTAAAAACTTCACCATTTATTAATTCTGGCTATGTCGTGACACAAACAACAATTCTTGTGGTTGGCTCAACAACGTAATAGAGGCGTTGAATATGAATCTCCTTTTGAAGAAATACATTTGGAATATGAAATTATTCACCAAACGATCACCCCTTAGTTACCGCAATCTAATAGATTGCGGAAAGAAAGAATAGAACGTCAAAGGAGACAATGAATGCCTAGTTGATAAGTTCTGGTTTACCCAAAACTTGTGGGGGGAAGCTATGCTTACAGCTTACCGAATATTCATTCACGTACCCCATAGCAAGACACATTCCATTCCATATAAAAGAAAATGGAAAAGAAGAAAACCCCACTTGAAATATTTCCAAGTGTGGGGGGTATTTGGGTAAAGTGTAAGTTCTTAAATCCAAAATCGGATCGAACACTGTTGATTCCGTTTGATAAGATATGCAACAAATAGTAAGGCATATCGTTTTTCGATTCATAAATCGTAAAATCCCGACATTCATATTAATACGGTT
>NC_031999.1:56674156-56696384 GCF_001879085.1 Nicotiana attenuata | reverse complement strand
ACAACGCCAGAAAGGAAAACTCCAATTGAATGAGCAGAGGTCAAATCAGGTTCATGGGTACTTTGGTTCCCAGAGGAAAATGCATGCCAACTGGAAGCAAAAGCTGCTAAATTTCGGGAAAAACTGATTAGGTCCGGAATCTGAGCGAATGCTTGTCATTTTTCCCTCACTACTCCAGATATCAAAGTTTCCCAAAATGGCTCAGAGACCCTACAACTCCACCAGAATCTCCCAAAGCAAAAACCATTCCCGCTCACTCACACCACGCAACACCTGCCTGAGTTTCCAGACAAATCCTGGCCGCCTCGATGTCAATCACAAAATCCACAAATGACCAACTGCGACACACCCACCATAACGCCCCCATCTACGTGGAGACTTATGTCGGCACTCACCCAACCCATCTTAAGCACACCCGAGTCTCTGATGATAAAGATTTGTTATCAAGAACCTGGCTGAGAACTTAAGAAATTGACTAGCCGGATCCAGGGTGTTGAAGGAAACAAGGGAATTGAAGGGTTGAATTATGAAGATCTTTGCATACAGCCCGATGTCGAACTGGCCCAGGGGGGTACAAACCTCCTAAGTTCGAGATGTTCGATGGAACAAGTGATCCCAGGGTCCATTTGAGGACATATTGTGACAAGTTGGTTGGGGTAGGAAAAGACGAAATAATCCGCATGAAGCTATTCACGAGGAGTCTAAAAGGAGATGCACTATCCTGGTACATCAGCCAGGATCCTAAGAAATGGTCAAGTTGGGTCGGTTTGGCCTCTGATTTCATGGACAGGTTCAGATTTAACACAGAAAATGCACCGGATGTGTTCTACATTCAGAATCTGAAGAAGAAACCTACAGAAATATTTCGCGAGTATGCTACTCGCTGGAGGTCGGAAGCCGCTAAAGTCAGACCTGCCTTGGAAGAGGAACAAATGAACAAATTCTTTGTCCGGGAACAAGACCCGCAATACTATAAACGACTAATGATGATGGAAAGCCACAAATTTTCTGACATCATCAAGCTGGGGGAACGAATCGAAGAAGGCATTAAGAGCGGTATAGTCACAAACTTCGAGGTCTTGCAAGCTACAAACAAGGCCTTGCAGTCCGGTGGTGTGTCCAAAAAGAGAGACGTAGGAGCTGTGATGGTTGCACAAAGAACCAAATCTCCCATCAAATACCAAACCTACCCAATGCCTCCACTCACATATCAGCCTACTCCAAACTACCAAGCACCCTCACCCTCTTACCAAACTCCACCACCCACTTATCAATCACCTCCACCACCCACATATCAGCCTACTTCACCCAAATATTCCTAACCTGCACATGTTTACCAATCCTACAATACTCAACCAGCCCACTATCAATCTCCACGTGCACGCCAAAACTTCCCTAGACCTCGACCAAACTTTGACCGAAGACCTCCAAAATAATATACGTCTATTGCTGAACCTATCGACCAGTTGTATGAAAGACTTAAAGCTGCTGGTTATGTCACCCCTATCCCTGCTGTAACCCCTGAGAACCCTTCTCAGTGGGTTAATCCAAATAACTCCTGTGCATACCATTCTGGCATGAAAGGACACACCATTGGCGAATGCCGTTCTCTGAAAGATAAATCCAGACTCCAATTGATAACAAGATTATTGTGGCAAATGAGCCTGCTCCAAATGTCCGCAATAACCCTCTTCTGACCACAAGGGAGGAGGCATCACATGATTGAAATAGAGGATGATTGGGATCCCAAGGGATCGATCGGTTTGATCACAAAAGGTGATGACCCAAAGAAACCGATAGTCACCCTTAATCCGGTCGTAGTCCAGATTCAGCCCTCTGGGGATGCCGAAGAAAATATGTCCATACCGTTGGAGCTTGAAGCATCACCAAAGACGCCAGCGCCAATTGAGGTTGAATTCGTGTCTCTAGCAAAGGCACCTACACCATTCGAGGTTGTAGTTTTATCGCCCAAGGTGCAAGCTCCGTTCTGAGTAAAGATAGCCACGCCAATTCCAGTGGCAATGTTAGCCATACCACTGTTCCATACAAAGGCTATACCATGGGACTACACAGCCGAGGCAAGAAGGAAAGGCAAGGTTATGTTCGGAGAAGCTATTGCGGCACAGGGTATGAAAAGAACTGATAGAGTTTATACCCCGGAACATCTGGTTGAGTCAAGCAAGCAGGCTTCTTGCCGGCCAACCATCACTGAGACCGGGTCGGATGATCTCTGGAGAAAGATACAGGACAAGGAATACTCGATCATTGATCAGCTGAACAAAATACCGGCGCAAATTTCTATCTTTGCTTTGCTACAAAATTCCGATGCACACAAGAATGCCTTGTTAAGGGTGCTGAGTGAAGCATATGTGCCAAGCAACATTACCGGCTGAGAGATGGATAACATGGTGGGAAAGGTATTGGAAAGTCACAAGATCATTTTTCATGAAGATGAGCTGCCACCAGAAGGGTTGGGTCTTAACAAGGAATTGCACATCACCGTGCAATGCAAAGATTATCTTATCACCAGAGTCCCGATTGATGGGGGATCCAGCCTCAACATTTGTCCGTTGGTAACACTCAGGACATAGGGAAAGGGACTGCATGAGATCAAGGACGGGGCCATCAATGTAAAAGCTTTCGACAGTTCCCAAAGGTCCACCATTGGGGAAATTAGTATGTGTTTGCAAATGGGACCTACTTGGTTCGATGTTGATTTTCAAGTGATAGATGTGCCGACATCTTACAATCTGCTGTTGGAACGACCTTGGATTCATGCCGCTGGGGCCGTAGTGTCAACACTACATCAGGAAGTGAAGTTTGAGTGGAACCACCAAGAGGTGATCATTCATGACGACGGTAGCAATCCCATATACAGTCGTTAGACCTTCCCAGCAATCGAAGGCAGAAGAAAGATAGGTGGGGAGACCTATCACCATATCGAGCGAGTCAACGCCGTTGACAAGGACAAATGGTGGGACAACAAAATCAAGAGCATATTGAATTGGAATGGGTACGAACCTGGCAAGGGGCTTGGCAAGAACCTCCAAGGAATCGCTAAGCCCATAAAACTCAAGAAGCATGGCACCACCTTCGGTCTAGGATATGAGTATACCTGGAAAGAATTCAACGACTGGTCGCCACCATGGCGCGGTCCTTACTATCCATTGGAGCAGCCAATATCGCGCCTGGAACAGACTTTCCAACCGGCCGAAGTTATCTATGGGTCAGAAGAAGAGGAAGCACTGGCAGCAGTGAGGAATTTGTTCCTGGAAGATGATGATATGGATTGTTGTGTCATTTTCGAGGAGGAGGGGGAGGAAGGCCCTTCCATACAGGCTGTAAGCAGAGGAGAATGCCTCAATAACTGGACCATCAGAACCACCAGAGCCAGGCGAGCCTCGGGGTAGCAAGTCTGAATAAGCATCATGCACTATCTTTTATTTTTTACTAGTTAACTTTCCTTTAGCATTTTAAGTTTCCGCAATAAGATCTTCAATGTTCCAAAATAGTTATGGAATTTATCAAAGCATTTTGATTTTTCTTATAAATCAACACTCTTATTATTTTCTCTCATTACTCTACTTATATAGCATTACTATTACTTATCTTGATGAACCGATGACTGTGACATGCAATGAGACAACACAACAAACGGATATAGATTCAGAGGAAGATGACATACCAGAAGAAATTGTTAAGGAAGTTGAGAAGTTTGAAAACAAACCAAAATCGAACCTGGACGAGACAGGAATTGTTAATCTGGGGGATGAAGGAAATGTCAAGGAAACGCGAATCAGTGTTCACTTATCGTCATCAGAAAAGAAGGAATACACAGAGTTTCTAAGAGAATATGAGGACATATTCGCCTGGTCATATAATGACATGACAGACCTAAGCACGTCTATTGTGGCTCACAAACTACTAACAGACCCGACATGTCCACCGGTAAAGCAGAAGCTCAGAAAGTTCAAACCTGATATGAGTCTGAAAATCAAGGAAGAAGTCACTAAACAGGTCAAAGCTAAAGTTCTCAAGGTCGTTGAGTATCCGACATGGTTAGCTAACATTGTGCCAGTACCAAAGAAGGACGGGAAGGTTAGAGTCTGTGTCGACTACCGGGATCTCAACCGGGCCAGTCCGAAAGACGACTTCCCTTTGCCAAACATACACATCCTGATCGACAATTGCGCCAAGCATGAATTGCAATCATTTGTGGATTGTTTCGCCGGTTACCACCAGATTTGGATGGATGAAGAAGATGCTGAGAAAACGGCTTTCATTACGCCGTGGGGAATGTACTGCTACAAGATGATGCCGTTTGGTTTAAAGAATGCAGGGGCCACCTACATGAGGGCTATGACCACCATTTTTCATAATATGATACACAAAGAGATCGAGGTGTACGTAGGTGATGTTATCATCAAGTCCAAGAAGGCCACCGATCAAATGAAAGATTTGAGAAAGTTTTTCAATAGGTTGCGAAGGTACAACCTGAAACTGAATCCCGCGAAGTGTGCACTTGGGGTCCCCGCCGGAAAGTTGCATGGGTTTATTGCTGGATCCATCAAAGGTCAAAGCTATTCAAGAATTACCACCGCCAAAGAATAAGAAGGACGTGATGAGTTTCTTGGGGAGACTCAACTACATCAGCCGGTTCATAACCCAATCTACGGTCATCTGTGAGCCGATCTTCAAGATGTTGAAGAAGGATGCTGCCACCAAGTGGACTGATGACTGCCAGAAAGCTTTCGACAAAATCAAGGAGTACCTGTCAACACCACCAGTTTTGGTCCCGCCCGAGCCGGGTAGACCTTTACTACTCTACAATCCAATATTAGATGGTGCATTCGGTTGCGTCCTGGGGCAGCATGATGAAACGGGGAGGAAAGAGCAGGCCATTTACTATCTCAGTAAGAAGTTCACTCCGTACGAGGCTCGGTACTCTCTGTTAGAGCGTACCTGTTACGCTCTGACTTAGGTGGCCCAGAAGCTGAGGCACTACTTCTGTGCCTACACTACATATCTCATATCAAGGATGGACCTTTTGAAGTACATCTTCCAGAAGCCCATGCCCACTGGCAAGCTAGCCAAGTGGCAAATCCTGTTGAGTGAATATGACATTGTCTACGTGACTCAGAAAGCAATCATGGGACAGGCACTAGCAGATCACCTTGCTGAAAACCTCGTAGATGGAGAATATGAACCTTTGAAAACATATTTTCCCGATGAAGAGGTATCGTTCGTAGGAGAAGACATTGCAGAATCCTATGACGGCTGGAGAATGTTTTTCAACGGAGTGGCAAATTTCAAAGGAGATGGCATAGGAGCAGTCCTAGTATCAGAAACCGGTCAGCATTATTCGGTGTCTGCCAAACTCAGGTTCCCCTGCACCAACAATATGGCCAAGTATGAAGCCTGCATCCTAGGGCTCAAGATGGCCATGGACATGAACATACAAGAGTTGCTAGTAATTGGAGATTCAGACTTACTCATACATCAGGTCCGAGAAGAATGGGCAACCAAGAACTCTAAGATACTCTCGTATCTGCACCATGTGCAGGAGTTGAGAAAGAGGTTCACAAAGACAGAGTTCTGACATGTTCCCAGAATCTAGAATGAATTCGCTGATGCATTGGCTACCCTATCATCCATGACACAACGTCCAGACAAAAACTTCATTGATCCCATTCCAGTAAAAATCCATGATCAGCCAGCTTACTGTGCCCACGTTGAAGAAGAGGCGGACGGAAAGCCTTGGTTTCATGATATCAAGGAATATTTAGCAAAGGGAGAATACCCAGGGCTTGCAAATCCTATTCAGAAGCGCACACTTCGGAGGTTATCCAATAACTTCTTTCACAGCGGAGGAATCCTATATAGGAGGACTCCCGATTTGGGATTATTAAGGTATGTCGACGCAAAGGAGCATCCAAGCTACTGGAAGAAATCCACGCTGGGACATGTGGTCCACATAAGAACAGCTTTGTCTTAGGCAAGAAGATACTACGGGCTGGTTACTTTTGGATGACTATGGAAACGGACTGCATCCAGTATGTCCGAAAATGCCACCGCTAGCAGATACATGCAGACATGATAAAGGTACCTCCAAACGAGCTTAATGCAACAAGCTCACCATGGTCGTTTGCCGCTTGGGGGATGGATATTATTGGACCAATTGAGCCTGCCGCTTCCAACGGACACAGATTTATCCTGGTAGCAATCGACTATTTTACCAAATGGGTCGAAGCAGCATCTTAAGAGCAGTAACCAAGAAAGTTGTGGCAGACTTTGTCCGCGACCGCATCGTTTGTCGATTCGGGATTCCAGAGTCAATCATTACTGATAATGGCTCCAATCTCAACAGTGACTTGATGAAAGCTATGTGTGAAACTTTCAAGATCAGACACAAGAATTCCACAGCCTACAGGCCTCAAATGAATGGAGCCCTAGAAGTTGCCAACAAGAATATCAAGAAGATATTGAGGAAATTCATAGAGAAGCGTAAGCAATGGCACGAAAAGTTATCATTTTCTCTGTTGGGTATCGCACCACAGTCCGCACATCAACTGGGGCAACCCCCTATATGCTGGTTTATGGTACAGAAGCCGTCATTCCCGTCGAGGTGGAAATTCCTTCCTTAAGGATCATGCAGGAAGCTGAGCTCGACGATGCGGAATGGGTGAAGAGTCGTTACGAGCAACTAGCTCTTATAGATGGAAAAAGAATGAACGCAGTATGTCATGGTCAACTCTACCAGAACAGAATGTCCAGAGCCTTCAACAAAAGAGTCAAACCAAGACAATTCACACCAGGGCAGCCGGTATTAAAGAAAAATTTTCCGCATCAAGATGAAGCCAAAGGGAAATTCTCTCCCAACTGGCAAGGTCCGTACATGGTTCCCCGGGTTCTGACAGGAGGAGCCCTTATACTTGCAGAAATGGACGGAGAAGTTTGGCCAAAACGAATCAATTCAGATGCAGTCAAGCGTTACTATGTGTAATTTTCATGCTTTCACTATATGATGTAAATTGAACTACGTCTGACCTGATTCCCGTTTAAGAGGGGATACGTAGGCAGCCTTATGGGTTCGGTCACAATTCAATAAAAATTTCATTTCCCCCGCAATTGGAAACTGGGGCAGAATTTTGAGGAGGACCCTCAAAATTCCGAAGTAATTTCAGTCAATCATCGCAAGCAGCCGTCGGAAGCATCAACCCAGTAAACTGGGGCGGAATTTTGAGGAGGACCCTCAAAATTCCGTAGCAAGAGAGGTCGCAATGTCTTGAGCCACGTCACAATCGTCGGTTCATCTAAAAGCTATTTCTTAAATATATACTTATGTCATATCTTTACAAATCTATGCATGTTTATTATCGAAATCATTTTGTTCAGCGACGCTACCCCCAATGATGCATACCGTATCACCAGATCAAAGCCGAACAGGTCAAGCGAGGCCAGCAGGGATACAAACTAACCTCCCCTCTACAAAACTCACGATTTTTCTTTGGATGCAGACACTTGGATTGCGAAAGCATCTGACATACTATACGCTCACGAGACAAACATTGTTCAGGAATATAACTCTCAGAATTGTTGCATTTACCAGCATTTGCTATTCACGCACGCCGACGACATTCCCTATATCGCAGTGCCCCCAGCAGTCACAATATCGCAACCTGCTATCAGCTATGAAACTCTATTACCATTTGCCATTTTACTTTATTTCGACATTGCATAAGGCTACCATTCTGCCTTCCGAGACTAAACGTAGTCTCCATCTGCATTTCTGCATTGCATAAGGCTACCATTCTACCTTCCGAGACTAAATGTTGTCTCCATCTGCATTTCTGCATTGCATAAGGCTACCATTCTGCCTTCCGAGACTAAACACTGTCTCCATCTGCATCTGCATGGCTGAAAGATCGCCGCCCTTACATTTTGCATGGCTGAAAGATATCCACCTTTGCATTCTGCATGGCTGAAAGATCGATACCTTTACATTTTGCATGGCTGAAAGATCGCCACCTTATTTACCTTCTGCATGGCTGAAAGATCGCCACCTTTGCATTCAGCATGGCTGAAAGATCGCCACCCACTGCATCTCATGGGCATAAAGATCGCCAAATTATCCGAGGGCGTCATTGTTCGGAGGCACCATTTGCATAACCCGAGAACACCATGCCATGGCCCGAGGATCCCTTTAATCTTTTGCATATCATTATTCAAAGGCATCATGGTTCGGAGGAATCATTTTCATAGCCCGAGAGCATCATTTCATGGCCTGCGAATCCTTTTTTATTATGCGCTTCATGGTCCAGGACGTCATGGTCTAAAGACGTCATCCTTATCGTCCAAAGACAACATTCATGGTCCGACGGGAATCTGCATCACGTTTTACGCACAATATATGCTTGTATTGCTTGTTTGCAGGTAAACCAGCGAGCAACGGCCATCTCGGCAGGAGCGATCCCGCTCCAATTCCCGCAGCCCTATCAGATTTCAACCATTCATCCCGTCCTAAATATTGCGTCCATTCTTGGAAGTCTCCATCGGCATACTCCGCCGACGGATCCTGAACTACATAAGACCCGATTCCTGTAAGACCGTGGATATGTAGGCAGCTCAAAAACCAGAGCACGGCCTAAGTCCTCTTCAAACCGTTTCGCCAGGTCTAAATTGGCCATCATATCTTTACCCGACAACTCTTTCATCTTCCCGGTAAAGAGGGGCAGTTGTTGATATCCAATTTTTTCTTGTATATCATTATGCAAAATACCTTCAAAATAGCCTGTATATGCATATATAAGCATGTCCCAATGTTTTACTATTTTTCCCTAATTTTCAAAGATTTTTAAATCAATTTATTGCTTTATTTTTATCAGGAAAAACCCAATAATTACTCCAAAAAAATTTATTTTGGTGATTTGTTTATTGGATTATCATACCTATACTAAAATATAGCTAACATAACTTACACATATTTTTGTAAATTTGCTAAATATTTTTTAAAGCTAAATTACATATAATTGCAATATTATCCTCTTTTAAGATTTAATCGTGTTTGTATTTATAAAATTAACTCCAATATTTTTATTTAATAATTATGTATTATTAATCATTTTAGTACTTTTAATTATTCCCAAAAATTATTTTACTATTTTTTTAATAAAATAAACAAGGGAAAAATGGCTATTTAAATATTAGCCCATTTTTATTTTCAATTTTGGCCTGATTTGGCACCTAATTGAACCCAATCCTAAAACCCAATTGCCCAGCCCAAATCTTAAACTACCCGACCCACGACCCTTTAAAAAATAACCCACCCGGATCCCTATTCAATCCAGGTCGTTGATCACAATGATCAACGGCCACCATTTAACCTTTCCTTTTTAATTTCCTTACCCCCAAACCCTAGTCATTTTGCGCCTGCAGCCGCCCTTGAATTCCCCCTTTCTCCCAATTCTCTCAAGCTCCCTCAGAAACCCTAGCCGCCTCCCTCCACTTCCACCCTAAAATCTCCTGAATCCATGGCTTCCAAAGCCATTAAAGGCCTGTACCTGCCTCCTACGACTCCTACATGCCTGGTTACTATGGTTTCGAGGTCAGACCTTGAAGAAGCTTGGCCCAGACTTTGTTTCATTCGAGTTCTATGGCTGTCTCCGACCTTGCTCCGGCCAGCCATGGCTGTTCAAGCCTGATCTTGACTTCTCCTGCTTAGACCAATGACTTTCAAGGCCTTTCTCACCATCTGGGTTCTTCTGAAACCCTAGCCTTCGAGGTTCTTCTCATTCTTTTTGATCCGTTGTATATCTATGTTTTCTCTAAGCTTTTAAACATTTTCTCAAAGTTTCTTCCAAAACTTTACCTTCAAAATCATTACCTTTTCCGATTTAGGGTTCTGTTAAGTCATTTCAAAGCTTTTCTGATTTTTAACATGTTCTATTGTGCTTCTTATGTTGTTCTTCTACTGTGTTTCTTATGTTGTTCTTCTACTGTGTTCCTTATGTTGATTCTTCTACCGTGTTTCTTATGTTGTTCTTCTGCTGCGTTTCTTTATGTTAAAAGTCTTAGTTCTTCTTAAGGTTTCTGATTTTATTCTCTTTGTTGATATTTTTGCCTGATTCTCTTGTCTTTCATCTCTATACTCGATTGATGGTGAAAACTCCAAAATTTGGGGTTCATTCGAGTTTTGAGACTGTTTGCTATGCGATTTGCTTGTCCCTCATCTCTTAATTTGTTTGATTTCGAAGCCTAATTCCTTTGGACCTATTCGAGCTTCTAAAAACTGCTTCGTCTATTTGAAGTTGCTCGACTGGATTTAAAGTCCTGGTTTTAACTTCTGTTTCTCTATGTGATTTGGTTTCTTGTAATCTTTGAACTAAACTATACTTCCAGAAAGGTCTTTTACTTGACTCTTTTGCATGCTTCTGATACCCTCTTCTCCCTATTACTAGGTTGACCTATGTGACTACCATGTTTCACTATCTGCAGACTTTGTAATTATTATTGCTGCTTCTCTTTGCCATGGTTTAACCTCACATGCCTAATGTTTGTGCACTCTTTATATATGCAAAATTTCCCTCTCAAAATAACCCTTAATTGTGGACTGATTTCAGACCTCCTTGTGTAAGTACGATTGATTCTTTCCTTGTTTTGCTAATTTCCCTGTTTCTTAGGTTGATTTGAAAACTTTCATTAGCCTTTCGATTCTCCTATTTCTGACTTGGTTTATTTGTAACTTCGAATCCCTGACTCCTTGATTTACTATGTGCTGATTGATTCATTGTGTTTCTTACCTTATTTGGTTAACCGTGTATTTCAAAGATTCTTCATTAATTCTTCCCTTAATTAAACTCCTATGTATTTACCCCCAATTATCTACTTTGCACAAGATGTTTACTTGATCTCCTTCCTTAAATAATTTCTGTTCATTACCGTTTAAGTTTTAACTCCTTAATTAAAGGAAGTCCATATACTGATTGATTTTAATTGGTACATAGTTCCATAATTACTACTAAACTATGATTCTTGCCTTATTTCTGCACCTGTTTTCAAACTATAAATGCCCTGCACTCTCATTAACACAACACACACGAACACTCTTAGTTTTCTGAACTCACACTCACATTAAAAAAAAAGCGTTCTCTCTTGTTACTTGTACTGTGGCCTGTTTTTCAAAGTCCTGCTACTGCTTTTACTGTATTTTGCCTCCTTGAAACTGGTATGTACTGATTAAGATTTTCAGCAATCACAAACAATGTGTTTATTTAATACCATTACTTGCATGTGTGCCTACTGTTTGTGCACAGTTCAGTGTTTACTTTAGCATGCTATAATCTTTTCCTATTATGAATCCCAAACCCCCCATACCCCAATGTGTTTGATATTAATGGTTTGTTTGGGGCATGACAGTATTAAATATTATTGTCTGTGGCTCAAACTTGATTCCCCTGGAATCATAACCTCTATGTCACCATCATGTGTTGTGTATTCTTGTTGATTCTGTAAGTATAACATCACTCTCAATTGCTGTGTATGCCCAGGATTAGCTAATGCCTAAGTACGCAGGCTCTTTGGCAATTTCCCCAATCCCTGAACCCTTTGTATGACTTGTTTATGCCTGTTTCCCAGCCCCCTTCTCCCTCTTCTGTACTTTCTTAGTTCTTTAAAACTCTATTTTCTTCACTTGCACTCTCTCTTAGACTTAAGTTCCGCCCCACTCTTGTGAGCTTTGCCTTGGAACCCTTTGAGTTCCCTCTGAACTTGGACACTTGAGGGCTGGCACTTCCACACTGCACTTGTCCCCTACTCTGGTGATGCAATTTGGGTGTGAGCACTGCCCGGAGTCCCATTGAGGCTCTTAGGGAACTCTGACACACTCAAATAGGTGAAAGGCTTTGGATCAATGGTCTTTGAGTTGGTCTATCTCATAATTCAGACAGGAAGTCTGAATCAGGCTCTCCTTTGGTTGTACTTTTTTTTTACTTTTTTCTGATGTAATTTTATTCATTCTGGTTTGTAATAAGTTGAAATAAACGCTTGGGGCTGGCTAGTGAAAAAAAAGGGGATGGGTAACTATGCGTGCGAGGGGTAGAAAATCATGCCTATAGGTCTATTACAATTCTGCATATTCAAATACATATAGAAATCATGCCTATAGGTCTATTCTAATACACATAGAAATTATGCCTATAGGATTGTTACAATTCTGCATATTCAACTCTGCCTAGAAATCATGCCTATAGGATTATTCCAACGCCATTCAAACTGCATTTAGATACCCTGTCTATAAGGTTCAAACTGCATTTAGATACCCTGTCTATAAGGTTCAACTTCTGCATTTAGATACCATGTCTATAAGGTTCAACTTCTACATTTAGATACCATGTCTGTAAGGTTCAACTTCTGCACTTAGATACCATGTTTATAAGTTTTAAAACAAGTCCTGCATCTAGAAACCACGTATATAAGTGTCTAAAATCAGCAATATGTAGAAAATATGCCTATAGGAGTTTCTAAATGAATCTGATTCGCCTCACTCAGTGTTAGATATAAAATCAGTAACAATGGATACTGTCAGTTGCAGAACTTGTAATCAATTCGTTTAAATTTAGCCTCTCTTTTATAATTTGAATCCCTCGCTTAACCAAAGTTTAGCAAGCATGCCTATAGGGTCTTCAAGCAATTCGTTCGAATTTTAATGTCTTATTACCTTCTAAATTCAGTAGATATCATGTCTATAGGACCCTGTCTTAACACTTAGGCAAGCCATAGGGTAAAACTATAAGCTGAATCTGTTTTAACAATTACAACCAGTAGGCAGGCCTGATTCGGGCTTCTTATCTGAATTATGTAATGAACCAGTCTGCCTCAACTCTTAAATTCTCTCTCACATTTAGTATTTAATCAAACCTAAACAGTATGTGAAAGTCATGCTAATTATGTGCTTTTCTGTTCAAGGAGGTATAATTGAGCCCCTGTTTGTTTATATGCTTTTCCTCCTAAAATGTGCAATATGTGTTTTGTATGTCGTCTTAGATTTTTTTACCTTTCGAAACCTCAAATAAGCCCAATATACCTCCCCTTTTAGGATTAGTAGTCCTAAGTGCCTCCGGGACTGATAGGATTGGGGCGGGTAATAGCATGCAATAAGTAATCGAGACCATTCTGCGCTTTAATACCTTAACGGGATGGGAAGGGTAGATATGGATATGATGACCACGCGATAATGTCACGTGTAGCCCCTCATTGAGGAGTGATTACCGGGCATTGTGTGGGGTGATCCATATTATTAATAAACCTAGGACCCCTCTCCCTTTATTCTTTATTTCTTTCTTTTCAGCATTTTAACTCTTTATTTTTAAAATCAGCTTTTCTAATTACTCTTTCAAACCTTGTTTACTTTCAAACCTTTATGTGATGAAATCCACTCCTATTTGAGCCTTATTTGCTTATATGTTGATTGTACCCAAATTCACAATAATTGTCTGGCCGGGAACCACACTAGTGAATTCTGAGGGGTGCCTAACACCTTCCCCTTAGAATAATTTCAAGCCCTTACCCTATCTCTGATTATTCAAATCGAACTCTTCTGGTGTCCTAATGCACCCTAATCATTAGGTGGCGACTCTTCAAAATTGCAAAACCCCTTTCCCAAAAGGAACGAGTTGTCCCTACCAAATGTCAAAAACCCGATTTTGTGAGAAAAAGGGGGCGCAACACACTGAAAACCAAACACAACTCAAGGAATGGAAATATATAGGTTGTTGCGGCGTGCAACCCGATCCCACCGTACAATACAGAATCCTCCCTTATTTCACCGTACTAATATCAATAATAGAGATACTATATAAAAGTTGCGGTGCGCAACCCAATCCCACCATATAGTACATATTCACCCTTATTCCACGCTTTTTACCTGCTGCGGCGTGCAACCCGATCCCACCATATATGTACCAAATACTCAATGAACAGTCAAATCAACAGTTCAAACCACAAGACCTTTATGATCAATAAATACCAAAATAAACCAAAAGGAAACCTTGTACAATATAGAAATCTACACGAGTAATGCTACACAGCGAGACCAATGAAATAATTGACAATTAGAAGGTGCAACTAAGCCAATTTAAGCAAATAGCAAGGAATCATGAAACTATGGAAGGGATAACATCATTAATAGGAGAAGTTATTGATTAACAAGTAGCAGTTAAGTATGGAAAGCATTTAGAGCATATAACAATTAAGACAGGGAAGGAAATAATCAAGGAAAAGCGGAAAATCAGGGAAAACAGATAATTCGGCGGCGTATAAGCACTCGTCACCTCGCATATACGCCGGTCACATGAAATTCATATAGCACATAGTCTGAGGGTTCCTAATTCCCTCAAGTCAAGGTTAACCACGATACTTACCTCACTCCGCAGTCAATTCAAAGCTCTACCGTTGCCTTTCCCCTAGAATTCGCCTCCAAACCACCCGTATCTAACCATAATTAACTAAATAATATCAAATATTTCTAAAGGAATCAATTAAAATGCTTAAATTTAGAATTCCCAAACTTTCCCCCAAAAAGTCAAAAACTGACCCCGGGCCCGCTTGGTCAAAACCCGAGGTTCAGACCAAAATCCATATACCCATTCATCCCCGAGCCCGATTATGTAATTAGTTTTGGAATCCGACCTTAATTTTAGGTGTAAATCCCATTTTCTCAAAAATCTCTAATTCTACTCAAACCCCCAATTTCCACCATAGAAACACTAGATTTTAGGTTAAAAACTTGTGAAATATAATGAAAGATTGAAAGAAAGTGGGTTAAAATCACTTACCAATGAATTGGGGGAGAAAGGGTCTTGGAAAAATTGCCCATAGGTTGTTCTTGTTTTGAAAATTTGAAGAATGAGGGAAAATCCCGTCTAACTTAAGTTTTACACAGCTGCAGATGTCTCAAATGCGACCAGGGGTTCGCAATTGCGAGAAATTCATCGCAAATGCGAAGCTTCCCCAGCTCTGCTGCCTTTGCAAATGCGAACAAGTGTTCGCAAATGCGGACCAGTATGGATCGCAAATGCGACCAAAATTTCGCAATTGCGAAAGTCCTTCCCCCAGCCCACTGCTCGTAAATGCAATGGCCTCTTTGTAATGCGCAGTCTGCAGATCTGATACACCAGCCGCTATGTTTTCTAAGTTCAAAACACTCTGTAGCCTATCCAAAACTCACCCGAGCCCTCGGGGCTCCAAACCAATCATGCACACAAGTTCTAAAACATCATACGAACTTGCTCACGCAATCAAATCACCAAAATAACACCTAGAACTACGAATTGAACACCAAATCGAATGAAATTTTCAAGAAAGCTTTAAAACTTCTATTATCGCAACCGAACGTCCGAATCATGTCAAACCAACTCCGTTTCTCACCAAATTTTATAGACAAGTCATAAATATGATAACGGACCTGTACCGGGCTCCTGAACCAAAATACGGACCCGGTATCAACAAGATCAAACATCAGTCGATTCTTAAAAACCATTAAACTTTCAAACATTCAATTTTCAACAAAAATTCATTGCTCGAGCTAGGGACCTCGGAATTAGATTCCGGGCATACGCCCAAGTCCCATATTTCGATATGGATCCACCGGGACAGTCAAAATACGGATCCGGGTCCGTTTACTCAAATAGTTGATCGAAGTCAACTCAAAATAATTTTTAAGGCAAAAGTTCTTATTTTTATCAGTTTTTAACATATAAGCCTTCCGGATCAACACCCGAACTGCGCACGCAAATCGAGGAAGGCTAAAATGAGGTTCTAAAGGCTTCGAAATACAAAATTTGGTTCTAAAATATAAGATGACGTATTGGGTCATCACATTCTCCACCTGTCAAACAATCATTCGTCATCAAACGAACATAGAAAAGTACCTGAGTTGGTGAAAAGGCTGGGATATATACTCCGCATGTCCGCCTCAGACTCCCAAGTAGCTGCCTCGACGGGCTGACCTCTCTACTGTACTCGAACTGAATGATAACATTTCGATCTCAACTGACAAACCTGCCAGGCTAGAATAGCCACCGGCTCCTCCTCATAAGTCAAATCCTTGTCCAACTGGAGAGAGCTAAAATCCAACACGTGTGACGGGTCGCCGTGATACTTCCGGAGCATGGACACATGGAATACCGGATGAACTGCTGATAAGCTGGCTGGCAATATGAGCTTGTAAGCCACCTCACCCACTCTTTGACGAATCTCAAAAGACTCGATATATCTAGGGCTCAACTTGCCCTTCTTTTGGAACCTCATCACACCTTTCATGGGTGATACCCAGAGCAACACTCTCTCTCCGACCATGAATGCAATATCACAGACTCTACGGTCGGCATAACTCTTCTGCCTGGACTGAGCTGTGCGAAGTCGATCCTGAATAATCTTGACCTTATCTAAGGCATCCTATACCAAATCTGTGCCAAATAATCGAGCCTCCCCCGGCTCAAACCATCCAATCGGGGATCTGCACCGCCTATCGTACAATGCTTCATAGGGAGCCATATGAATGCTCGACTGATAGCTGTTATTGTAGGCAAACTCCACAAGTGACAAGAACTGATCCTATGAGCCTCCGAAGTCTATAACACAAGCGCGGAGCATATCTTCCAGTATCTGAATAGTGCACTCGGAATGTCCGTCCGTCTGAGAATGAAATGTTGTGCTCAACTCAACCTGCGTGCCCAACTTACTCAATACTACCCTCCAGAAATACGAGGTGAATTGCATACCTCGATCCAAAATGATAGACACGGGCACACCGTGAAGACGTATGATCTCGCGGATGTAAATCTCTGCCAGCCTCTCTGAAGAATAGGTAACTACCACAGGAATGAAATGCGTTGACTTGGTTAGCCCATCCACAATGACCCAAACTGCATCGAATTTCTTCTGAGTCCGTGGGAGTCCAACAACGAAATCCATAGTGTTACGCTTCCATTTCCACTCAAGAATCTTTATCTTCTGAAGCAATCCACCAGGTCTCTGATGGTCATACTTTACTTGCTGACAATTTAGACACCGAGCTACATATACAACTATGTCCTTATTTATCCTCCTCCACCAATAATGCTGTCGCAAGTCCTGATACATCTTGGCAGCACCCGGATAAATAAAATACCGGGAAATGTGGGCCACTTCAAGAATCAGCTCATGAAGTCCATCTATATTAGGCACACAAACACAACCCTGCATTCTCGAAACCCCATCATCTCCAACAGTAACCTGCTTGGCATCACCGTGCCGCACTGTGTCCTAAAGGAAAAGCAAATGAGGGTCATCATATTGCCGCTCCCTAATGCGCTCAAACGAGGAAGACCGAGCTATACAAGCTAGACCACGACTGGGCTCAGAAACATCCAACCTCACGATCTGATTGCCCAAAGCCTGAACATCTAATGCAAGAGGTCTCTCACCGACTAGAATGTGCGCAAGGCTGCCCGTACTTACTGACTTTCTACTCAAAGCATCGGCCACCACATTGGTCTTCCCGGGGTGATACAAGATAGTGATATCATAGTCTTTCAATAGCTCCAACCACCTCCCCTGCCTCAAATTGAGCTCCTTTGGTTTGAACAAATACTACAAGCTCCGATGATTCGTGAATAACACACACGACACGCCGTAAAGATAGTGCCTCCAAATCTTCAGCGCATGAATAATGGCTGCCATCTCTAGGTCATAAACAGGATAATTCTTCTTGTGAACCTTCAGCTGCCGTGAAGCATATGCAATTACCTTTCCATCCTGCATCAATACCGCACCAAGTCCAATACGAGATGCATCGCAATATACCACATAAGATCCTGAACCTATGGGTAACACCAATACTGGCGCCGTAGTCAAAGCAGTCTTGAGCTTTTGAAAGCTTGCCTCACACTCGTCTGACCATATGAACGGGGCACCTTTCTAGGTCAACCTGGTCAACAGGGTTGCTGTAGATGAAAACCCCTCCACAAACCATCGGTATTAACCTGCCAATCCCAAGAAACTCTGGATCTCCATAGCTGAAGCGGGTCTAGGCCAATTCTAAACTGCCTCAATCTTCTTAGGATCCACCTGAATTCCCCAAGAAGGCTACTGAGCTCAACCAAAACTCGCATTTTGAAAACTTAGCATATAACTGGATATCTCTCAGAGTGTAAAGTACGATCTGAAGATGCTGCTCGTGCTCCTCTCGACTACGGGAGTAGATGTGACGACCCAAAGGGTCATCACCTATTTTATTACTCATTCCGTGCTTCCGAGGCCTTGAAAACCTCATTTAGGGTTGCCTCGATTTGCATGCGCAGTCCGGGCGAGAGGCCGGAAAGCTTAAATATGAATTCTGTGAGAAAAATGCTAAATTTTGATATTAAATTGATTAAATTCGACTTCGGTCAGCATTTTGGGCAAATGGACCCCAACCCGTGATTTGACGGTCCCGGAGGGTCCGTAGGAAAATATGGGACTTGGGCGTATGCCCGGAATCGAATTCCAAGGTCCCAAGCCCGAGGAATGAATTTTTGTGCGAAATTGTTTTCTGGAAATTATTAAGGAAAATTGAAATGAAAATTGATTAGAACGTGTTGGTATCGGGCCCGTATTTTGGTTTCGGCGTCCGGTACAGGTCTTATATGTGATTTAAGATATTTTTGTGAAGTTTGGTTGAAAGCGGACGTCGTTTGACGTGTTTCGGACTATAAGTTCTAAATTTGAAAGTTTATGAAGTTTGAAGAAAAACTATTGATTTTGAGGTTTGATTCATTGTTTTTGATGTTATTTTGGCGATTTGATCGCACGATTAAGTTCGTAGGATGTCGTTGAGTTAGTGTATGTGTTTGGTTAGGAGCCCTGAGGGCTCAGGAGTGTTTCGGAGGTGTTTCCGGGGTGGTTTTAGACTTAGCAAAATTGCAGAAAATCTGCAACAGGTGCACAGACCTTTTCTTCTTCGCGTTCGCACCCTCTATCTCGCGTTCGTGTTGCCTTAGCCCCCCCTTCTTCTCGTTCGCTTACCATATCTCGCGATCGCGTAAGCTTATTGCCCTCACTCATCGCGTTCGCATAAGTCCTCACGCATTCGCGTAGGCCAAATCTTGGACCCCAGTATTTTCCTCTTCGCGTTCGCACTCTTCCCCTCGCGAACGCGTGGCTTGTCAGCTCCTACCCTTCACGAACGCGGCCCTCCTGTCGCGAACGCGAAGGGCAATTTTTGCCAAGTTATATTTAATTTTCAGAACAGTGTGGTCGCGACTTCTTCATAAAAACATCCGAGTTTCTTCTTCTCCAAGGTTCTTAGCCATCCATTGAAGCTTCCTTTCATCAAGATCTCTTGGGTTAGTAAATCCCAACTCGTTTTCTTCATTTTCCATCATTATTTATTGAATTCCGAAGCTTAAATCATGTAATTTAGGGTAGAAATTGGGGGAAATGGGTAGAACTAGGGCTTTTTACTTTTTCTTGATTTAGACCTCATTTTGGGGTCGAATTTGAGAATAAATTATATAGTCGGGCTCGTGGGTGAATGGGGGATTTGTTTTTGGTCCGAACCTCGTGTTTTGACCAAGTGGGCCCGGGGGCGATTTTGGGATTTTTGGAAGAAAGCTTGGAAACCTATAATTAGACATTGTGTTTGATTTGTTTAGCATATATTGATATTATGAAGTCATTATTGTATAGATTTGATTGAGTTGGAGCCGAATTCGAGAGGGAAAGCAGTTGTTGTGGATTGATTTGGTCCGTGGAAGTTGAGGTAAGTGTTTGGTTTAACCCTAGCTTGAGGGAATAGGAGTTAAGTCTTATTTGATGCTTGCTAATTGTCGAGTACGATGTATAGGCATGGTGACGAGTATCTATACATTGGTGTCTAGCATGACCGTGAGTCCTTATCTTGCGAATAGTTTGGTTGTTGACATGCTTTCCATGCTTAATTGATGACTTCTATATGTTGTAAAGACCTTGTGAAAGAAATTGTGATCTTGAAACTTCGTGGAGCATTGGCTCGGCTTGACATACAAATTGTGAAGGTATATGAGATAAGTAACTCCCTGGAGCGTGGGCTCAAGTGATAATGTGAAATATGAGATGAAAGTGAAAGAAAGAGAAGAGTTAACGATTTATTCCCTTGCCGGGACGTTGTGGTTATTGATGTTATACCCTTGCCGGGTTTTATTTGTTGGTTTGTGTACCCTTGCCGGGGCTTCTATTTTTGTTTTATTATTTCTCTTACCCTTGTTTGTGATTGTTGATTGGGTGAGGAAGAGTGTTAAAGCACGAAGGGTGATGCCGTGCATTGAATGATATTTGTGGATCGGGTTGCGCGCCGCAACAATGTTAAAAGATATGGATCGGGTTGCACGCCGCAACAATGATACTTATGGATCGGGTTGCACGCCGCTACAATGATATTTATGGGTCGGGTTGCACGCCGCAATAGTGTTGTTATACATTGGGATCGGGTTGCGCGCCGCAACAATTATTGATGCAAGTGTGGTTATTTTAGGGATTAGTTTCGTGTCCGCTGTAAATTCCAAGCTGCCCATAGATTGTATTCTGGATTTACTATTAATATTGTTTTCTCCCCACAGCATGCTCCCCCTCCCATATTGTTTACTTGTCTTGTATTTTCGATTCCGCTGTATATATATAACTGTACAGGATTATGTAGTAGTCCAGTCTAGCCTCGTTACTACTTCGCCGGGGTTAGGCTAGACACTTACCAGCACATGGGGTCGGTTGTGCTGATGCTACACTCTGTGCTATTTGCACAGGTCTAGGTTTCGAGCAGCAGCAGTATTAGTACGGGAGCAGGCCTTCAGTCCAGCGAGACCCGAGGTAGCCTTGCAGGCGTCCGTAGGCCCGGCGTCTCCCTTATTCTCTCTTTTTAGTCTTTTGCCTCCTTGTATTCGAGACAAACAACTTATGTGTTCTTTCAGACATTTGTATTTAGTATTTCTTAGCAGTTCGTGAGTATTGTGACACAGACTTGGGTAGAGGCTTACATTGACTATTACGCATTTTGATTCAGTTTCTATAATTAAGACTTCCGCTACTATTCTATTTCGTTATTTTTATATTGTTGCCATAAATTGTCAAAAAGGACTATATTGTAAACAAAAGGTAATTAAATTTGGCCTGCCTAGCTTCTACGAGTAGGCGCCATCACGACTCCCGAGGGTGGGGAATCCGGGTCGTGACAAGTTGGTATCAGAGCACTAGGTTACATAGGTCTCACAACTCACGGGCAAGCTTAGTAGAGTCTGAGGGATCGGTACGGAGACGTCTGTATTTATCCCCCAGAGGCTACCGAGTTAGGAAAAGTTTCACATTTGTTCTTTCTTGTCGTGCGGCTTGGTTTCTCAATGCTAATTGAATTTCTACTCTGTTCTTTCGCAGATGGCGAGAACACGCGCTTCCTTATCTACCGATCAGCAGTCCGAGCCCCAGGCAGCTCCCGCTAGGGGCAGGGGATAAGGCCGAGGTAGGGGCAGAGCTCAGCCCCGAGCAGCAGCACCAGCGGCGGAGCCTCAGGTTGACTTTGAGGAGGAGGTTCCGGCCCCAACCGCAGCAGTTCCGGTGGGCCCAGCTCAGGTCCTAGAGGGGTTTATTGCTACCCCAGTTCTTCAGGACGCTCTAGTCCGATTGGTAGGCCTCATGAAAAGTGTCACCCGAGCAGGATTGCTTCCTGTAGCACCAGCCACCTCTCAGGATGGAGGAGGAGCCCAAACTCCTGCTAGACGTACTCCGGAGCAGGTAGCTCCCCAGGGTCAGGTTCCAGTGGTTCAGCCAGCTATGGTAGTTCAGCCGGGGGTAGTTACTCAGACCGGCAATAGAGCAGCTATGTTCGCAGATGCTTTGTGGAGGCTGGATAAACTTCTTACTTGGCGTAGCTTGTTACATGGGTCGTGAGTGGGAGCTTAGTTTCCGTCTGGGTATGCGACCTTGGATTGCTGTTGCATATTCAGCTCCTGTTGCAGCTGCTACCGCAGTTTTCTTGATCTACCCAATTGGTCAAGGAAGTTTTTCTGATGGTATGCCTCTAGGAATCTCTGGTACTTTCAATTTCATGATTGTATTCCAGGCTGAGCACAACATCCTTATGCACCCATTTCACATGTTAGGCGTAGCTGGTGTATTCGGCGGCTCCCTATTCAGTGCTATGCATGGTTCCTTGGTAACTTCTAGTTTGATCAGGGAAACCACA
>NC_031999.1:56601475-56673369 GCF_001879085.1 Nicotiana attenuata | reverse complement strand
ACATTGGTAGCCGTCAGTAATGAAATCTCACTCCCGATCTCCATGGCCATCTGCAACTTGATAGGATGAGCGAGTCCCTCAATAAACCTCCTCACCCTCTCTCTCTCTCTCTCTCTCGGTAGGAAGCAGAAGAATAGCATGACGGGCTAGGTCCACAAAGCGGGTCTCATACTGGGTGACGGTCATACTGCCCTGCTGGAGGCGCTCGACTGCTTGCTGTAGCTCTATCTTTGAGTGATAGGAAGGAAATTCTCAAGAAATATCTGAGAGAACTGGTCCCAAGTAAGAGAAGGTGACCTAGCTGGTCTGGTCAACTCAAATTCCTTCCACCATCTCTTGGCGGAACCCGTCATCTGAAACACAGCAAAATCGACCCCATTGGTCTCAACTATCACCATGTTCCGCAGCACCTCATGGCAGCGGTCGAGATAATCTTGCGGGTCCTTAGAAGGTGTACCATTGTAATGACCTGGGAAAAGCTTGGTGAACTTGTCCAATCTCAATAAACCCTTAAGAGACATAGCATGTCCACCACCAGCCTATGCCGTAATAACTGGCTGAACTACTCCAACTGGCGGGGCCGCTGGATTCTGATACTAGGGATCCATCTGCTCCGGAGTGTGAGTAGCGAGAGTCTGTGCTCCTCCCCCAGCCTGAGAGATGGCTGGTGACATGGGAAATGTGCCGGCCTGGGCCACACTCTCCATAAGGCCCACCAAATGGACCAAAGCATCATGTAGCACTAGGGTGGCGATGAACCCCTTCGGGATGGAAGGGCCTGAGCTGGTCCGATAGGTACAGTCTGGGCTGGAACCTCCTCGTCAAACTCCACCTGAGGCTCTACCGCTGATGCTATTGCTCGAGCTCTGGGCTGAGCTCTGCCACCGCCTCGTCCTTTGGCGCGACCTCGGCCTCGACCTCTGCTCCTCGTAGGAGCTACTGCTGGGGGCTCTGGCTGCTATCCAGCTGATGACGCGGTGCGTGTTCTCGCCATCTGCAAGAGAAAAGAATAGAAGGGTTCAATCAGCAATGATACAATAAAATCGCACGACAGAGAAGAATAGAAGTGAAATTGTTCCTAACTGCATAGCCTCTGGAAGATAAGTACAGACGTCTCCGTACTGATCCTCCAGAATCTACTAAGTTTGCTGTGACTCGTGAGACCTATGTAACCTAGTGCTCTGATACCAACTTGTCACGACCCGGAATTCCCACCATCGGGACCGTGATGGTGCCTAACATTTCACTTGCTAGGCAAGCCAACTTTAGAACATATTATCCATTTTTAAACAGTTGAGTTAACTAATGAGAAATAAGTAAGATAACTGAAGTAAACTAAGATATAAATGCGAAAGCTAAAACTATAAACATCTGCTACAAATCCCTGAATCTGGTGTCACGAGTGCACGAGCTACTAGAATAGTACATACAAGGGTCCGAAATAACATAAAGTTGTTCGAAAAGAAGATACACAGCTAAATTAAAACAAGAAGGGGACTCCAGGAGCTGCGGGCACTGAGTAGATGTACCTCAAGTCTCTGCATACTATCCGATCCGAGCTCTCTAGTAGCCGCCACTAGGACCGACTCCAAAATCTGCACAAGAAGTGCAGAGTGTAGCATCAGTACAACCGATCCCATATACTGGTAAGTGTCGAGTCTAACCTCGACGAAGAGTGACGAGGCTAAGGTGGGTCACCTGCACTACAACCTGTACGATGTATATAATAATGACAAAAAATGGAAATACAGAACAAGATTTAACAGTCAATTATAAACAAGAACTACAGCCTCAAGAAAAGTACAAGTGTCGTCCAGAATTACCAATCCTTAGCATTTCAAATGTGAATAGTGAAAACCAAACACAACAGAGGGAATGGAAACATATAGGTTGTCGCGGCGCGCAACCCGATCCCATCGTATAGTACAGAATCCTCCCTTATTTCACTGTACTAACATCAACAATAGAGATAATATATAAATGTTGTGCCGCGTAACCTGATCCCACCATATAATACATATTCACCCTTATTCCACCATATCATTCCACCCTTATTTTTCCTGTTGCGGCGTCCAACCCGATCCCACCATATATGTACCAAATACTCAATGCATAGTCAAATCAACAATTCAAACCACAAGACCTTTATGATCAATATATACCAAACTGAAACAAAAGGAAACCTTGTACAATATAGAAATCTACACGAGTAATGCTACACAACGAGACCAATCCAGTAATTGACAATTAGAAGGTGCAAGTAAGACAATTTAAGCAAATAGCAGGGAATCATGAAACTATGGAAGGGATATCATCATTAATGGGAGAAGGTATTGATTTACATGTAGCAGTTAAGCATGGAAAGCATTTAGAGCATATAACAATAAAGACAGGGAAGGAAATTATCATGCAAAACCGAAAAATCAGGGAAAACAGATAATTCGGCGATGTATAAGCGCTCGTCACCTCGCATATATGCCGCTCACATGAAATTCACATAGCACATAGTCTAAGGGTTCCTAATTCCCTAAAGTCAAGGTTAACAACGATACTTACCTCACTCCGCAGTCAATTCAAAGCTCTACCAGGGCCTTTCCCCTAGAATTCGCCTCCAAACCACCTAGATCTAACCACAATTGACTCAATAATATCAAATATTGCTAAAGGAATCAATTAAAATTCATAAATTTAGAATTCCAAAACATTCCCCAAAATGTCAAAAATCGACCCCGGGCCCGCTTGGTCAAAACCCGAGGTTCGGACCAAAATCCATTTACCCGTTCACACCTGAGCCCGATTATGTAGCTAATTTTGGAATCGGACCTCAATTTGAGGTCTAAATCCTAATTTCTCAAGAATCCCTAATTCTAATCAAACCCCCAGTTTCCACCGTAGAAACACTAGATTTTAGGTAAAAAAAACTTGTGAAATGTAATGAAAGATTGAAAGAAAGTGGGTTAAAATCACTTACCAATGAATTGGGGAAGAAAGGGTCTTGGAAAAATCGCCCCTAGGTTGTTCTTGTTTTGAAAATTTGAAGAATGAGAGAAAATCCCATCTAACTTAAGTTTTACACAAGCAGATGTCGCAAATGCGACCAGGGGTTCGCAATTGCGAACCCCGCAATTGCGAGAAATTCTTCGCAGATACGAAGCTTCCCCAGCTCTGCCGCCTTCGCAAATGCGAACAAGTTTTCGCAAATGCGGACCAGTATGGATTGCAAATGTGACCAAATTTTGCAATTGCGAAAGTCCTTCCCCCAGCCCACTGCTCGCAAATGTGATGCCCTCTTCACAAATGTGAGGCTCGCATTAGCGAGCCAGACCTTGCAAAATGCGAAGTCTGCAGATCTGATACACCAGCTGCTATGTTTTCTAAGTTCAAAACACTCCGTAGCCTATCCGTAACTCACCCGAGCCCTCGCGCTCCAAACCAAGCATGCACACAAGTCCAAAAACATCATACGAACTTGGTCGCATGATCAAATCCCAAAAATAACACCTAGAAGTACGAATTGAACACCAAATCGAATGAAATTTTCAAGAAAGCTTTAAAACTTCTATTTTCACAACCGAACGTCTGAATCACGTCAAACCAACTCCGTTTCACACCAAATTTTACAGACAAGTCATAAATATGATGAGGACCTGTAGCGTGCTCCGGAACAAAAAACGGACCCGGTATTAACAAGACCAAACATCAGTCGATTCTTAAAAACCATTAAACTTTCAAACTTTCAATTTTCAACAAAAATTCATAACTCGAGCTACGGACCTCCGAATTAGATTCTGGACATACACACAGGTCGCATATTTCGATACGGACCCACCGGGATCGTCGAAATACGGATTCGGGTCCATTTACTCAAAACGTTAATCGAAGTCAACTCAAATTAATGTTTAAGGCAAAAAAACTTACTTTTATCAATTTTTAACATATAAGCCTTCCGTATCAACACCCGAAATGTGCGCGCAAATCGAGGAAGGCTAAAATAAGCTTCTAGAGGCTTCGAAAAATAGAATTTGGTTCAAAAAATAAGATGACCTATTGGGTCATCACAATAATAAAGTCATTCATCAATGATTCCAGCCTTTTACTATATATTTGTAACAAAGAAAACAATCCACAACTCCAACTATCCTCAATTAGCAACTTTATTCACTAGTTCGTGTCTAGTCCATCCACTTAATTTAATCAACATCAAAATAACCTTAAGAACATGCAAGAACACAGTATAATTACCTCCTACAGCGGATTCAAGTCGAAATCCATGTTATATTTAGCTTACAACAGCCGAACACATCCCAATCACTTCGTAACAAAAATGATAACTATAGTAGTGTCAAACACCCCGAAAATATTACAAAGGACGACTAATTCACCATTTCGCCATTATGTGGTGTTTCACCATACCATTTATCCTCAAAAACACCATTAAGCGTTCACAAAATTGACAGCCCAAACACAACACGAAACAACCCACAAAACAGTTGTCACGACCCGGCCGATCGTTTTATGAGTTACAGCCCCGTTTTCCCTATTTCTACTTTTTTATGTGTTGTTCAGCTGTATCTCATCATATCGTGTTGGTTGTTCTGTGTTCGGAGTGGTCTTGGAGTGGAATGAGACACTTAGTCTCTAATTTAGGAGCTTAAGTTGGAAAAGTCAACCGGATGTTGACTTATGCATAGAAGGTCTCGGATGTGAATTTTGATGGGTCACATAGCTTCTTTAGGTGATTTTGGACTTAGGAGCATGTTCGGAATGCAATTTGGAGGTCCGTGGTAGATTTAGGCTTGAATTGGCGAAATTAGAAATTTGGCGTTTTCCGGTCGGCAGTGGAAATCTTGATATCGGGGTCGTAATGGAATTATGGAAATTGGAATAGGTCTGTTGTATAGTTTGTGATGTGTGTGCAAAATTTCAGGTCATTCGGATGAGGTTTGATAGGTTTTTGCATCATTTGCGGAATTCAGAAGTTTGAAAATCCTTAGGCTTGAATCCGAGGGTGATTTGGCATTTCGATGTTGTTTTGATTGTTCCGAAGGTTGGTATAAGTTTGAATGATGATGTGGGACTTGTTGGTATGTTTGGTTGAGGTCCCGAGGGCGTCGGAATGGATTTGGGTGGTTGACGGAAAGATTTGAACCAAGTTGATGCAGCAGATTTTGCTGCTCCTATCATAACCGCACCTGCGGATTGGGGACCGCAGGTGCGAGGACGCAGATGCGGCAAGGAGATCGCAGGTGCGTGTATGGGCCATCAGGAGAAGAACCGCAGAGGCGGTGACTAGGCGCAGATGCGGTCTAGGCCCTTTAAGTGATTTTTGCAGGTGCGCACCTAGGACCGCAGGTGCGGGAAATTGTCCGCAGGTGCGGAATCCCTGGGCAGAAAGTATATATGTTCTCCTTCTCGATTTTCAGCTTATTTCTCCCCATTTTTGGACGGCATTGAAGCTTCTGAGTGCGATTTTGAGAAGGTTTTCAAGGGTTAACAGCAAGATGAGTGACTCGAGCCCTAATACTTATATATGTGATGACTTCCCGTTGATTAATCATGGAATTTGTGGAAAAATTAGGGATGAAATTGGGAGATTAGAGCTTGAAATTGGAGAGTTTAAATTGGGGATTTGAAGGGCCATTTGAGGTTCGATTTTGATGATTTTGGTATGTATAGACTCGTGAGAGGATAAGGATTCTAGTATTGTGATTTTTGTCGGATTTCGAGACGTGGGCTCGGGGGTTGGGTTTGGCCAATTTCGGGAATTTTGATTAAATTTGATAATTTTTGCGTGGGCTTTGTTCCTTTGGCATGTATTGATGATATGATTCTGATTTTGGATAGATTCGGGGCGATTTGAGGCCGAGTCGAGAGGCAAAGGAATTGCGGAGTAGATTTTAGTCCGGTTCGAGGTAAGTAACTATTGTAAATCTAGACCTGAGGGTATAAAACCCCAGAATTTCGTACTATTTTGATAAATGAGGCGACGCACATGCTAGGTGACGGGCGTGTGGGCGTACACCCGTAGGGATTGTGACTTGGTCCATCCCGTGGCAATTGTAGAGTTGCATATTTTGATAAACCATATATGATATCTATGTGTTTTAGAAATGATTCTGTTAACTTGGGCTGAATGCCGTGTTTGGGGCCTTGTGCCGTACTGTTTGGACCCTTAGGGGTATTTTACTATTATCCTCACATTGTTTTGATAGAAAGCTTTATCCTCAATCATGGTTTATACCTGTTTATTGTTAAATCTAGTTCATCACTCTATTTTAATATTTATGAACGTGTTTTGGGCTGAGTTCCCTGAGTTTGCACTGAGATGCCCGAGTGGCTTATGAGGCTGATGAGTGAGTGAGGCCCAGGACTGGATTGTGAGGATAGTTATGGATCGGGCTGCGTGCCGCAGAGTTATATATATNATATATATATATATATATATATATATATATGGATCGGGCTGCACGCCGCAGCGATATGTTGGATCGGGCTGCACGTCGCAGCGATATAGCGCTTGGGATGTCGGTGCCCCTCCGGAGTCTGTACACCCCAGTGAGCGCAGTCGACTATATATTTATGGATCGGGCTGCACGCCGCAGCGGTTATTATAAGATATCTATTGAGCGTGAGTGCTGAGCGTGAGAGCTGATGGATGTAGTTGAGTCACTAGTGACAGAGAGGCTTGCCCGAGGGGCTATATATATGAGTGATGCTTTGCCCGAGGGGCTTGTTTTATGAAAATATTGTTTTCACTCTTCTTATTACTGAGCCTCTGTTGGAAATGCTGAACAAATGTTTTTACGACTTTTCATTGAAACTAGAGCTTTTACTGGATGTTCAGAATATAATTACTGATTTGATCTTGTTATTCCCACTAAGGTTTTTATGTTATGATATGTATATGATTTTAAATGCTCGTCACTGCACTCAGCCTTTATTTATATTTGTTACTTACTGAGTTAGTGTACAAACGTTACTCCTTGCACCTTGTGTGCAGATCCAGGTGCCAGAGCATCCGAGTGAGAGTTGTCTCTTGCCTTCAGAGCATTCCGGAGATTGCAAGGTAGCTGCATGGCGTCCGCAGCCCTGCCTTTCTCCTTGCTATCTTTTGGTATTTGTTTTGAGTAGACAGTATCAGACTGTATGTTAGTGGCTCATGACTAGTGACACCGGGATCAGGCAGTGTTGGATATTTTGTTATATTTCTTTCCGCTTGTTTTGAAATATTTAAACGAAAGAATTGTGATAATATCTAATTGGTAAATGAATTAAGAAAAAGACCCTCTTATGTTTTAAATGTTGAATCAGTTGGCCTAGTACTGCCATTGGCGCCATCACGACCGGGGGTGGTTTGGGGTCGTGACAACAGTCCACTACAAGTCGAATAACTCAAACTCACAGGTTCTGATCACCATCCTGTGAGTTCTAACTATTAGGAAACGAATTTATCAACCTTCCTTGAAAGTTAAAAGCTTAAATACAGAAAGTAGGCATTTTCTTAACTATGAAATACATTCCAAAACTCAAACTACAAAGAAAAAGAGAGGTGATATAGCGATACTTATGTCATAGGGATCGTTCTAATGTTATCGCTTCCTAATTTCGTACCGGGATGTTAATCTCCTTGGAAACCCTTGTGGAGAACTTGAGGGTAAGTTTATAGGTCTTATTTGGTCGTGGTCTCTGGAAAAATAATAAAGAGGCGACATAAGGGATATAAATATCCATTTTTTTGAAAAGTCAAAAAGGTGCTACTTGGCACTCTAGCATTGGCCTTTCTTCCAACACTTATATCTTTCTATCCGCATGTAATATGAACAAACGGTTCAGAGGGTTGGAAATTACATTCCAAGACCTTCAATTTGGTGTATAATATGTTCCAAAAATATCTCATATATAACACACTAAATATATTGCTCAAAAAGCTTCATTACAAGGCAAATTCTTAGTCGGTTTTTTTGTAACTTAAATCCTATTTTTTCCAAACATTATATTTTATATCCAAATATCATATATAGTCATATTATGACTTTAAACTCATTTGAATCATGATTAACAAGTCTCATATTCATCTTAACTTACTTAAGACTTCGATAAACCTTTCTTATCCTTGTAGAATGATTTCGTCCTTTTTTAGCTTACATTAGATAATCTTATAACGATAGCGACGTCTGAAGTACGGGGAGCAACAACATGTCCCCTTAGAAACATTCATCCCCGAATGTTAAATCTTAAAGGTTTGCAAAAATGGGGCGTAACATCATTAAATCACTTTATATACTTTCAAAGAGGATCTCATTTCCAAGATTACATCAATTGACTTACGACGTACTTTCACGCACAAAAACATGGGGTGTAACAGGAACCTTTGTAGGATGAATCTTATTACGTTTTTATATAATTAAGCCGTTGGATTTCTCTACTTGTTCAACTACGTGTTTATTACTGTTGATTGAATGGCCATCAATTGACTGTGCCTATTTAGTATGTACTGCTCGAGAGAGAGTATGCATTTAGGTAGTTTTTGAACAACATCACTCCTAACGTATATAATAGATCAATATGGAGGCTTTAAAGGCGGAATTAGAGATAACGAAATCTTGGTGCGATCGTAGTGAGCGGTGCATTAGTGCCAGCTAGTGTAGTTCGAGAGAATACATCTAGTAAATTGTGGTAGTTGCTCGAGAGAGAATTATGACAACCACAGTACTCACGATCAGGAGAAAACTTAGGCAAAATTTATAGAAGACATAGCGGGAAGGATTCCGATAATTGGGAAAATCATAACTCTAGACATCTTTAATATTGTCTTCAACCCTAATCTTGTTAGTTGATAATTTTACTGCTTTGAGTATTTGTTATTTAATTAGTTTAAAAAAAATTACAATCTTTATAACTAGAAAATTATTTGAACTTGTATTTCTTAGCAATACTGAACAGTTGTAGCTAAGCCTTAGTTCTCTATGGGATTCGACTCCAGACTTTTTGACCGGATATTATATTTGCAGCGACCGCTTGTCCTTTTTAGGACTAGAGTTGGGCGTGATTAATTGACATAGCCTTATTTGTATCTTTGATATATATCTTTTCTGTATCTTTTTGTTAGCCTTTTCTTTAGGAGTTTGTTAGGCCTTATGTATCTGTATCCAGAAGGTATGTAGTTGTAATTTTGCTCTATATAAAGAGCTCCTACTTCATTAATAAAATTAACTCCTTTCATTCAATCTACAGCCTTCCTCTTTATGGTATCAAGAGCTTAAAAGTACTCTTGCGAGTCAGATCCTAGTTTCTTTTCCCCATCCCTACCCGACCCAAATGGCTACTACTGTTGTTAATGCCGACGCTGCAAACAACAACATTGTTATTCAATTTAACCCTATCACACAACTTCCTATTAAGCTTGCAGGTAGTCATAACTTTTCCCTCTAGAAGGCTCAGGTGTCGATGCTTATGTGTGGGCACGATATCTATGGCCATCTTGATGGAACTACTCCTGCCCCTAGCAAAACCATCTCCAACAACAATCAAACTGTTGACAACCCTGCGTACCTAACCTAGTTTCACCAAGATCAGCTTATTCAAAATGCCATCCTGGCTTCAGTTGATCCTACCTTGCTGCATCTGTTGCTTCAACAACCTCTTAAAAGGCTGCTTGGGATGCGCTTCACATAGCGTATGCCAAAAAATCCCAAACACGAATATTTAGTCTACGAGATTGCTTAGCTCATCTTGCAAAGAAATGCTTTACCTGTCGCTGACTATATGCATCAGGTTCGCTCTCTCTGTGATGAGCTTGCTACAGCTGGTGCTCTTGTATCTAACGAGGAACTCATTGTGAAGATACTTACTGGTTTTGGATCTGATTTCAAAGAATTTTCAGCAGATATTTGGGCATGAGAAACTACCATCTCATATGAAAAGTTGTATGAGAAGTTACTTGACCATGAACGCTTCCTAAAGCATCATGATACTCACGCTTCTCTCTCAAACTCCATTAGTGCTGCTATTGCACAATGATCTACTGCTCAACCTTGCAACAATACCAATGGTAGGCGTTACAACAACGCAAACAACAATCAACCCAATCGAGGCCAAACATGGAAGCCTCGTAAGAACTTTGCTCGGTCTGACAACAATCTGGTTTGCCAGCTATGTGATCATCCTGGCCACTCTGCTTGAGTTTGCCGCAGCCAGTCCCACAATTATTTTCAAGCTAGAGCCAACTTTGCTGCACGTCAATCACAATAACAACCATCATAGATCATCGACACGGGGGCCACACATCACATTGCCTCAGATGCTCAAAGCCTAGTAACTGCTCAAGGCACCACAGACTTGAGAAAATCGCCATAGGTAATGGTACTACCATATCTATCTCCCAGACTTGTAACACTGAACTTAAATCATCAAATTATCGCTTTACCCTATCTAAAACTCTCTGTTCTCCTGCCATAAAAAATTATCTAATATATGTCTCTCAATTTTGCCATGATAATAACATATCCATGGAATTCTTTACTTTTTCTTGTCTTGTGAAGGATCTGAATATGGGGGCAGCGCTAGTTTGAGGGCGGAGTAATGGCCGATTGTACGCGCCACCAGATAGGCATCCCCAATGAAACATGGTTGTTCCAATTCAACTGTGGCACCGACATTTAGGTCATCCAAATCATCTCACTTTAAATAATATTTTGCATAAATTTTCAATTCCTGTTAGTTCTTCGAGAGTTAGCTCTGATTGCAATTCTAATAAAAGCCACATGTTACCTTTCTCAATTAACTTCCTGAAGAGTCAACGACCCCTACAAAAAATTTACAGTGATTTATGGGGGACTGCACCAATTTGATCCATCGATCAAAAAAGATACTATGTTATATTGGTGGATCATTTTTCAAAATATATGTGGCTATACACCTTAAAATCTAAATAGGAAGTTTTGGAAGTCTTTAAAACGCTACATCCACTCTTAGAAAGACATTTTCAAACACAGATTTCTTCTTTTTACACTGATGGAGGAGGTGAATTTCAAAGCTTAACTTCCTATTTAAAATCACAGGATATTGAGCACTTGGTTTCCCCACCATAAACTCCTCAACGAGTTGCGTTGGTAGAAGGTCGTCACCGATATATTATTGAAACTGCAAAAACACTTTTACACCAAGCCTCGTTACCCTCTAAATTTTGGAGTTTTGCCTGTCACCAAGCTGTTTATCTTATAAATAGACTCACTACACCAGTTTTAAATAATCGGTGCCCGTATGAAATTTTATTTCAAGAAGCACTAAATTATGAGTCTATTAAAATTTTTGGTTGTTTATGTTATCCATGGCTCAGACCATATGCCAAAAATAAACTAGAACCCAAGTCAATACCCTGTGTTTATTTAGGTTTTTTGAATAAATATTATTCTCATCGGTGTTTTGATCCCGTCACCTCTAAAATCTATCTTTCTAGAGATGTGGTTTTTTTAATATAATTATCCCTTTTGTAAATATCTTTCAAAAATATACGGATACTAATAAACTCCTAGCATGAGTTACATTAGATAAAACTATTAGCTTTAAAAAGAAAAATACTGATATATCTCCTTTAAGTGCAAATTCTGAATTGCCACCTCCAATTTCCAGGCACATACAGCCGTCAATTGCTTATCCTCTTCCTATGTGTGCCTCTTCAAATTCAGGTAATGATCCTTCTTCCTCTAATTTCTCTGGCAAGATAATCATAACCAATTTTCACAACATGAATCTTACTCCTCTAATCAAGATAACCAAAACCCATCTCCAATTTTGAACCAGCCCACCTCGGCAGCTCCTTCAAGATCCACATTACCTATCACCATAACCTACCAACGCTGAAACACACTCCCCTAGCAGCCTGTACCAAATACCAATCAACCCCCACTCTCTACGACCACGCCTACCCAACCTCCACCTCGTCACCCAATGGTCACAAGGTCTCAGACTAACAGTCTAAAATCCAAGCAATTTCACCTATTAGTTGAATCCACACGCACGCCTGAACCTATACCAAAGACCTTCAAACAATCACAATCTTACCCTCACTGGCGGACTGCTATGCAGTCTGAATTTGATGCTTTAGTTAGAAACAGGACTTGGGACTTAGTACCCAGCAATCCCTCAAGGAATGTGATTGATTGTAGATGGTTATTTAGGCTTAAGCATAAGCCTGATGGTTCGATTGACAGGTACAAAGCAATACTTGTTGCGAAAGGCTTCACACAACGACCTGGTTAAGACTATCACTCAACTTTTAGCCCGGTGGTTAAACCTACAACTGTTTGTTTAGTTCTTGCTATTGCAACTCAACTATCCTGACCCATTCACTAGTTGAATATTAATAACGCCTTTTTTACATGGAAAGCTTGAAGAAGAGGTATACATGAAGCAACCTACAAGTTTTGATTTTATACAATATCCTACTCATGTATGTAAACTTAATAAAGCTACTTATGATTTGAAACAAGCTCCACGAGCTTGGTACACTGAGCTGAAAAATTATATTCTTACCCTTGGTTTTATCAAGTGCGAATTTGATGCATCTCTTTTTATTCTTCATAAGCTTGGACTTACTGTGTACATCCTTGTTTACGTGGATGATATAATTGTGACTGGTAACCAGCCAAATGCTATGGAATCCATTATTAATGCTCTGTCTTCACGGTTCTCTCTTAAAGATCTTGGGTTGATTCATTACTTTCTTGGCGTTGAGGTTACGCGCCCATCAGATCGTTTGCTCTTATCTCAACATAAATATGTCAAAGATTTTCTCCAAGATATTAACATGGTTGAATGCAAAGGCGCTCCACGCCCATGACTTCTACACGTACCTTTGAAACATCTCGTGAGGATTCCAAAGTGGATGGCACTCTTTATCTTCGAGTCATTGGAAAACTTCATTATCTATCCTTTACTCGGCCTGACATTGCCTTGCAGTAAGCAAATTATCTCAATTTATGCATCAATCAGGTGTTTCTCACTGGAAAGCTGTCAACCATCTTTTGAGATATCTTTGTCACACTGCTTATCTTGGCATTAAGCTTGCTAAAAAATCTGCTGCTCAATTGGTTGACTATTCTGATTCGGATTGGGCTGGTGACCCACTTGATCGAACTTTTATAACAGGGTATGTTGTATATCTTGGTGATTCTCCTATCTCATGGTCTTCTAAGAAGCAACGTTCTGTTTCTCGGTCGTTTACTAAGGTCGAATACAGAGTTGTTGTAGTTACAACCTCCGAAGTTGTCTGGCTCAAAAACTTGCTTCATGAGTTTCACTTTCCACTGTCCAGTTCTCCTCAAATTCTCTGCGACAACATGAGCACTACTTACATTTGTGCCAATCCGGCTTTTCATATTCATATGCAACATGTTGAGATCGATTTTCACTTTGTTCGTCAGCTTGTGCAGTCTAAAGCTCTCGAGGTCCATCACCTTCATGCTGTTGATCAAGTTGCAGATATTCTTACAACGTCGCTGCCCAGTTCTGCTTTTCTATGTATGTATCCCAACTTGGGTCTAGTTGACACTAGCCCCACCTTGCAGGGGCGTGTAAAATACTCTTCACCAATTCAACCTTATCCATTAACATAGTCTTATCTGTATCTTTTATATATATCTTCTCTGTATCTTTTTGTTAGCCTTTTCTTTAAGAGTTTGTTAGGCCTTATGTATCTGTATCTTTCAGAAGATTTGTAGTTGTAATTTTGCTCTATATAAAGAGCTCCTACTTCATTAATAAAATTAACTCCTTTCATTCAGTCTACAGGCTTCCTCTTTATTTCCTTCAACAGGATAATTTGGGAACGTAGTCAATCATATATTATGCTTCTTTGTATTATACAGGTGAATTCACTAAAACCTGGCAGGACCTGATTTTTTTGCCTTTTTAGTGAACACCTAAGTTTGAATAATACTTCTGTTTCATTCAAAATCTCGAATGTGTATCCCTTCTGATATAGAATACGAGTCAGTAAGTGCATCTCTGCATGCACCAAAGTTTTGTGCTATTTGTACATCATGTCCCTTTACAATTTAAAATTTAAGAAAATGACCTTTTTAGATCTCTTATGTATAAAAATTAATCTCCCATATGTTAAAAAAAGGTAAGGTCATAAAACTAAAAATAAATTTGTAAAGAGCCACAAAATCAATTGACTCGTTCTGCCAAAGATTGGAGTCGAAGCTAGGATTAATGTGTAAAAATCTTGGCTAACGGCCGGTAGCCCAAACTTGTAAGTGTGTTATATGTACTTCTGTCGCTTTTTTTTTTTTTTTTGCATATTAATAATGTTCTTTTCAGAATTTCACGCGTTACTTTGGGTCCAGGCTTCTGCCAAAAATCTCGAACGTGCATCTCTTCTGATGCACTTCAGTCAAAGATTATAGGCGGAGCTAGGGTTAAAATTTATAAGTTTTGAATTTACAATGGAATACATAGCTCGTTTTCGTTAATGAGTTCGTCATTAAATATTTATGTATACTTAATGGATTTCTTAATACAGATAAAATGTCTAAGCAAAATTAAAAGAACAATAGAGCAACATAAACTCAAGATTTATTTTAATCCAGAAAAGGACATTCAATATATATTTGTTCTGCAAAGCTGTAATAAAGTTGACAAAAGGATACATTTATAGAACATGTACCAAAATTGTCTCCATTATTTTTTTATTCTAGAATAGTAGTCTTTGTAAAACTTCTAAGTTCAAACAACCAACTTGGATTATTATTTTTCAGTTGACTAACATACACATAAAACCATGCATGCACTCTGGTCCTCTTCAGCTATAATAAATCCGATAAGGTGGGATACTTTGTTCATTTCTGAAAAAATTGCTGGGATCCACCTTATTCTTTATTTTGGCCAATCTCTCAAAGTTGCCATTGAAATACTTTTCACCCCAGATTTTGGCCTTGGTATAGCTGTAGTCCTCTTCATTAGTTCCAAAATCAAGGTCCCTGTAATTCAAATAAGCAGTTCTTGGAGATTTTGCAACATATGGCTCCATTTCCTTGTAAAGTTTCCTAATCCATGCTATCTTCTTGCTTGATACACTCTCACTATTGTCACCCCAGTTGACCAAGTACTGAATATTATACAAATTACCCTTTCTATGTGGGAATGGAATTTCAGACTCTGAAATTTCATCAAATTTTCCACCTAATGGCTCCAAAATTATCTGGGGTCTTTCTTTTTCCAAAAACAGTCTTTCTACTATTTTCCAACCATTTTCAGGAATTGGACTCTTCACAAAATCAGATGTCCCTTTGTTATAGTTTTTCTGTGTTGGAATTGTCTTATCTAACAAAACTTCAAGTGATTCATTTGGTTTCCTGAAAAAGAAATACAGAACTGATCCGATCCAGGGAACTTCATAGCATTCTTTCTTTGAATCAACAGGCTCTTGGAAGCAATCTTTTTTCTCCAAATCAAACTCAGGGAATTTTTCTTTAAGCAATGGAATTAACTCATCAACTGGTCCAACATATAGTGCTTGAAAATAGAATTCCAAAAACTTTTCATCATTATTTTCCGCTTTACCATTTTGAATAATAGCTCTGATGAACAAATCTTCAGGTAGCTGATGTGATATATTTTGCCATTTTTGGAGGAGATTTTTGTTACCCTCTAACTTCCTACGAATTGTAAAAACAGTAAGCTTTTCAGGAACAGGAACCAATTTAAGTTTCCATGCAAGAATGACACCAAAACTAGCTCCTCCACCTCCTCGTATTGCCCAAAACAAATCCTCTTTCATTTTCTCTCTGTCAAGGATTTTTCCATGGACATCTATTACACGAGCGTCTACAACATTATCGGCTGCTAGGCCAAACTTTCTCATTAGAGCGCCGAGGCCACCACCACTGATAATGCCACCAGTGCCAATACTGAAGCAGACTCCTCCTGGAAATCCATGCACTTTACTTTTATTGGCAATTGCATAGTAAAGCTGGCCAAGGGTCGCCCCTGCTTGAACCCAAACGGTTTCGTCCTTGAGATTAATCTTGATTTTGTTAAGATTGCTTAAATCAAGCATAACAAATGGGGATTCAGAACGATAAGATATGCCTTCGTAGTCGTGGCCACCACTTTTTATTTTGATTTGCAAGCCTAGTTTTTTACCACAAAGGATAACAGGCTTGACTTCTGATTCTTTCTTAGGGGAGACAATGAAAAGGGGATGTGAAGAATTCAACCATCTGGGGTTCTTTTGAGCGTATTCCAGGATAGATGAATAAGTTGTAGTGTTTGGGGTGTAAATGTTTTTGGTAATATTGTTTTTTGAGTATTTGGAAACACAGTGGACAAAGTCTTGTTGGGAGGAACATTTTGCCAAAAATAATGAAAAAATTAAAAGAGAGAGAAATTGAAGTCTGTCCATTTCATGCAAGAGATTGCTATCTAAAAGAATTAGAGGACTTTCTAATGCGAGAATGACAAAGAATGAGCTATATCATGCTTTGAGGGGAAAGAAGATGAATTTGCTTATGAGTACCGTTTCAAATAATCCACATTTATACAGATGAATTTGGTGTATTTGAATTACGGAAAAAAAAGAAATTAAACGTATTTGAATGCGTATTAATTTCCGGATTTATTCAACAGTTGGACTTTGACCCAAAGCATATTAAAATACAAAAATCTAAATCCGGGTTTTCAGTTGGCAAGATTTTGTATTTCCATAAAAATATACTTTGATGTGGTATCCAGTAGTTAATATTGGCGATTGGAAGTTTCTTCGACTTGGACTTTTAAAACATAAATTGACTTTGCTGATGTCATTGAAGTATAATAGAGGGAAAAATATATCGAATGGCTATCAATGGTTCATCGTTGGCTTTTCCACATTCTTGGTCGTATATTACTACTACTCTATAATAATTGCACGGCCAGCTCAAGATCTCAAATTAATTCTATTTATTACTACCATTAATTAGGCGTTTGCAACCTACGCATAAACAAAACATTTTTACAAACGTCCAACAAAAAGAGAGAAGCAAGCTTAATCTCTCAAATTAATTATGTTTCTTGTGACTATTAATTAGGGTGACCGCTTTAAATCCTAAATTAATTGTTTTTAAGTATTAATACCATTAACTAGTACTATTAATAAGATGCTCTCAAAGTTAATTCTTTCCGTCAGATACTTACTCTAACTATTTAATTATTTTTAGGAACATTAGGTCTAGCATATATCTATTTGATTTATATACTAGTAGTCCTTTTCCAAGCATTTCGGTAGAAACTGTTTCATTTCGTAAGTTTGGGAGAAATTAAAAAATAGCCAGATTTACAAGTGGTCGTTCAAAAATAGCCCAATTTCAAAAGTAATCGAAATTTAGCCACTTTTCATGTAAAGATAAATCTGAACGAAAACACTGTTCAAAACCCGAAAAATACGCCAGTATATTATGCTGGAGTTCCAGCATAAGTATACTTGAACTCCAACATATTATACTGGAGTTCCAGGATAAGTATGCTGGAACTCCAGCATAATACGCTGCAAGTTCCTACACAGGTGCACCGAACTCCAGTATATTATGCTGGACCGGTCTCTGTTGCAGCAAAATAGTAGCTATTTTTCATTGACTTGGTAAACGCTGGCTATTTTTGAATGACCAGTCCGAAAACTGGCTAGACCGTGCTATTTTTACTAGTATTTGAGTTATAAGGTATCAATGATCTCGTTCATCTCAAGCTTTTCAAGGTTATTGAAAAGAAATTGAAACGACATTAACTAAGGGAGTACGTGGAGCAACATATTGACATTTCGATCATAAAAGATAAAAAAGATTGCGGAAAAAGGTCAAAAATGTCCTTAACGTATTAGAATTGGCTCAAATTTGACCTCCTTCCATCTATTGGACCACAATTGCCCTTAAAGTTAATTTTTGGGTTAAAAATGCCACTCCTTTTAACAGAAGTATGAGATGGAATATGTGGGACTTTTAATTAAATAGTTGGCACTAATTTATTAGCCCACATGGATACCAGACCCAACCTTTAAAAAGGCTGACCCATCCAAATTGACCCAAACCTGCAGTCTTGTATTTCATCTCAATTTGGTCCCCTGGATTTCACCGACAGTATTTTCTTTGCTCTCGATAATTTTCCGGCTAAAATCTTTCACGCCAGGAACATGACTTCTTAGGCAGTGTTGTAGGTTGCTTTGGTGTATTCCGTTGTGGCCGTTTTTCGACATGCCACTATTTGATGCGCTTGCTTTTGTACTTCGGGGAGTTTCTTATTTGTTCTATTTCCATTTTCTGAATCTGAATCACCCTTGAGGCTGCAATGCTTGATAACTTGTGTGCTCTATTTTCTATATCGACATGATTTAGGTGAAAATTTACACCCAATTGTTGTTCATCAGAAAATTTACCCGTGAAATTTATCAACAACAAACTCATAGAAATTATGTTCAATAAGAGAGACATCACATTTGTTGTGATTAGAATAAACTAATCTTTCGATTTACTTCAGTTTCTATCACCTAAAAGAAAATCTAATTTTTCAGATTTAGATGAACTGAAACAAAAATACTAGAAAAAAACGCATTAATGCCTCATCTAATTATCACAAGGAAAAAAAATCAATCTATTTCGTTCATAATAGTCCAAAGGGATAGACAATGGAGAGTAAAATATTAGTAGCATTTTGTTATCTCAAAGCTACTCATATATCAAAAGAGTACACTGTTTAAACTTTACTGTAGCGTCAATGGTGGTTGTGGGTTTTGAAAAAAAAAAATGGAAGAGACGAATCATATGAGGGGACAATGGGAAGTAGGCTCAAGATAAAAAGGGTTTGGGTTGGTTTAAGTCGGATGGGTCTAGTATCCATGTGGACCAATAAATTGGTGCCACCTATTTAATTATAAGTCCCGCATGTGCCATTTCATACTTCTGTTAAAAGGAGGGGCATTTTTAACCCAAAAAATTAACTTTAAGGCCAACTGTGGTCCAATAGGTGGAAGGAGGTTAAATCTGAGCCATTTCTAATAAGTTAAGGCCATTTTTGACCCTTTAAGGGTAATTGCCCTTAATATTTTATGATGAGAAGACTAGAGTTTGTTAGCTTTGGAAAACACAAATGAACAGGCAAGCATAGAAAGATTCATCACTGTTTGATAAAGAATATATGTGTTGGATTTCAAATGTACTCGTCCGTAGCTAGTCTATATGAATATAGCAAATATTACCTTTTTCTTGTGGAAGGATATCTATGATGTGTGAATATGAAGCTGATTGAAAGAATAATGAGGGTGTGAAACACGTTTTTGCATTTGGATAACAATCCATGTAAAGTACATTTGTATTGACTTTTGCCTTTGTGGATACATTTGCAAAATGTTACATATCAGAATAACTGTAATTCAGGTGGGATGTAAACACTTGCCCATTTTTCTTCAACTAAATTTGTCAGTCCTGTTATAGCAAAAGGTGGAATGCTTTGTTGGTATCTGAAAAAATTGTCTGGATCTACCTTACTCTTCACTTTCGCCAGTCTCTCAAAGTTGCCTTTGAAATACTTTTCACCCCAGATTTTGGCCTTGGAATAGCTATAGTCTTCTTGGTTGGTCCCAAAATCAAGATCCCTATAGTTGAGATAGGCTGTCCTAGGAGAATTGGCAACAAATGGCTCCATTTCCCTGTAAAATTTTCTCATCCATTCTATCTTATTCCTCAATACACTTTCACTGTTATCGTCCCAATTCACTAAATGCTGAATGTTATACAAATTTCCCTTTCTATGAGGGAAAGGAAGTTCTGATTCTGAAATTTCGTCCATTCTTCCACCAAATGGTTCTAATATTATCATAGGTCTGTCCTCTTCAAGAAACAATCTTTCGATCATTTTCCAACCACTTTCTGGAAATGGAGTCTTCACAAAATCAGATGTTCCCTTGAAATAATTCTTATATACAGGAATACTACTATCCAATAAAACCTCAATTGATTCATCCACTCCTTTATTGTACAAAAACAAGACAGATCCAATCCAGGGAACTTCATGGCATTCTTTCTTTAAACAAGGTCTGTCACTACAATTTATTACTGGCTCTTTGAAGAAATCTTTGTGCTCCAGATTAAAGTCAGGAAAGTGTTGACTGACAATTGGAATTAACTCATTAACTGTCCCAAGAAATAGTGCTTCAAATGTGACTTTGACTTTTTTTTCCTTTCCTGCTCCATCATTCTGCATATACATTCTTAGGAAGAACTCTTTAGGTAGTAAATATGCTTTATGTTCCCATTGGTGAATCAGATTTATGGTATTTCCCACGAGCATTCGATGAACCCTGAATACAGAAACCTTCTCAGGAACTTGAAAAAGTTTGAGTTTCCAAGCAAGAATGATCCCAAAACTTGAACCTCCGCCTCCTCTTATTGCCCAAAAAAAGTCTTCACCCATTGATTTTCTATCAAGAATTCTTCCATTAGCATCCATTACGCGAGCATCGACAACATTATCTGCTGCAAGGCCAAATTTTCTAATCAAAGAACCTAGCCCTCCACCACTAATTAGCCCACCACTTCCAGTAGTAAAGCATATGCCTCCTGGAAATGCATGTACACTGCTTTTCTTTGCAATTTCATAGTATAATTGTCCCAGTGTCTCCCCTGCTTGAATCCAGGCTGTTTCTTCCTCCAAGTCAATGGTGATTTCATCAAGATTACTCATATCAATCATGACAAACGGGGATTCGGCACGAAAGGAGACACCTTCATAATCATGACCACCCCCTAACACTCTAATTTGCAGACCAAATATTTTGCTGCAAAGAATAACAGGCCTGAGTTCAAATTCTTTACGAGGGGAAATAATGAAGAGGGGATGTGCAGATGAAGAATTTAACCATCTTGGATTTTTCTGGGCGTGTTCTATAATAGATGAATATCCTTGAGATTTTGGAGAATACACAACTCCAGTGATGTTACTTTTGAAAAATTGACTAGACATACACTGGAGAAATGTTTCCTGGGCATAACATTTGAACAGAGAAAATGATAATAGAAGAATAAACAGAAGTTGAAGGTTCTCCAATCCTTGTATTTGCAGTAACATGTTTAAGAAAAGAAGTGTACTGAAAGTGAAACAGATAAGAGGACTTTTGTGGCAAAATGACAAAGACAGAGTTATGATTATCTCATGATTAAATAGATGATTCTGTCTTTGATTACCCTCTACAAGGTCCAAGAAAAATGTTCAAATGTTGCCATTTTTGGTTCTTTTGATGGAACTGATTTAAGTCGTCGGCGACATAATGCAAACCAAGGAGGTTGAAATACAGTTGTCAAGAATCTTGGCCACCAGCAAAAACATGTGTTCATCTACCATTTACGCTATCATATCTTTTAAAAATTAATTATATATAATCATTCAAAATTAGTAATAATATTAATAACCTAAATAATAAGGTAAATTATATGTTACAACATATTAAAAATACACTCTTAATATAGATTTTACACTATTATTATATATAAATAAACATCTTTATATATTATGCATGTTTTCAAACGTGATCAGCTGGCAAGAGGACATTTTATTTTCTGATTTTTGCAATAGAAAATCATTTGAATATGGTAGTATAATTGGAGCATGTGTGAAGGTTAGGTAGTTTTCCAGTAGCAGAGTTTTTTATGAAGAGATGGGGACCTGGAATTGTGCATAGGTTGTATAGTCTTGTGCTAACCTTATTTGGTTTCACAATTTCTTACTTTGTCCATTCAATTATAGAGTAGGGACAAGAGGGGCAAATAGAAAAGTCGATACACTCTAATTATTGAGTTAGATTTGTTTTTAGTGCAATCATGTCAGTCTACACTTTTTAATTGTGTTGTGCATTCCTATCGTTGTATTTTTACAGTTTTTTTTCTTAAATTGTTTTTTTTTTTTTACTTTTTTTTTCGTAATTAGCTTTCTTTTATTTTAATCACCAAAGAAGAACTGCACAAATCCATAGTCAAGCTAACTCAGCTGACAATCTCAAAGTTTAAAAAGCAAAAACAATGTATACCTATTTACATATGACACTAATGGATCTACTCTAATCCTAAGTGAAATTGTTGTATATAACTCTTAGCTCGAGTAGATACTCTAACATTGGAGATATATGCTATCTCCCGTACAAGAACATCACTGCCTCGATACTTTTGTTCAAATATACGTATGTTTCTTTCAATCCATATTGCATGTGAGATCTCAGCATATACGATTCTGAAGATGCTAGCCTTCTTGGACTTCCCTTTTCCTTGCTTGATGATCCAATGATGTTGGTCCCAGCAGGTGGTAGAAACATGTGAACTTTGAACCCACTTCATGACTTTCTTTCACAGTTCTGTAGTGTATGGGCAATTAACGAAGAGGTGCTCCCTTGACTCATCCTGACCTTGACACATAACACATTGAGGGGTGACATTTAAATCCCAGTTGGCTAGCCTATCTTTAGTTGAAAATCGTCCATGAAGCAACAGCCACATAAGTGAAGACTGCCTTTGGCCTGGCAGTATTGTAAAAAACTAGACACTTCCAACTAACTCTTGGTAGGTCTCCTAAAAGCTGTAGGTATATTTGTCTAATAATGCTCTTACTGTGATCATTTATGTTTTGTGCCTGCAGTAAAGTTGCTCTTCATCCAATTATTCTTCTCACCATCCAACCGGCTTGTTGTGGTATTGGCATATGTTGTAGCTGTTGTTGTTTGATATAGTATGCATTGATCCATCTTATCCATAGTTTGTCCTGTTTGTGTGCTAAGTCCCAGCAAGTTTTGGCAATTGCTGCTTTGTTCTACAAAGGAAGGTTGATGAGATTAAGTCCACCAGCTGACTTAAGAGTACATATCTTTTCCCATGCTATTAAAGCCTTCCTGGTTATTGTGTTAGTTCCAAACCATATGTAACTTCTACAGAGTGCCTCTATCATTTTCATACCTTAGCGGGTAAGATAAACAATTGAGCCCAGTAAGCTTGAATACCAAAAATAACAGGCTGAACCAGCTGCACACGACCAACATAAGATAGTTTTTAGCAGTCCAGGAAGAAATCTTAGCTGTGATCTTTTCAATCAAAGGCTGCCACTGTATGAGAGCTATTTTCCTTGTGGACAAAGGAATTCCTAGGTATTTGAAGGGTAAGGAACCCTTTTCAAATCCCAGGCGAGTCAATATCTGATCCTTCACATCTTTCTTCACCCCACTAAAATATACTAAACTTTTTCCCAGATTAGCCTGCAAACCTGATGCCTTAGAAAACTGGGAGAAGCATTTGTATAATGTGGCCACTGAAGACAGATTACCCTTAGCAAATAACAGAAGATCATCAGCAAAACTCATATGAATTATGTCTAGTTTCCTACATCTAGGGTGATATTAAAAGGTATGCTCCTTCTTAAGCTCATGCAAAGATCTACTCAAATACTCCATCACTATTTCAAAAAGGAAAGGAGAGATAGGATCTCCTTGTCGAAGACCCTTGGCAGCATTGAAGGTTCTGTGGTTTCTCCATTCACAAGGATAGTATAGTTGACTATCTTGATGCATTCCATTATCCACCTGATAAACCTGTCAGGAAATCCAAGCTCCTCTATCACCCGTTGTAAGAAGATCCATTCTACTGAGTCATAAGCTTTTTGTAGATCAATCTTTATCATACCTATAGGGGATATCTGGGCTCTAGTGTAAGATTTGACCAGCTCATGAGCTAGGATGACATTGTCAGCAATCTTTCTACCAGGAATGAAGCCTTCTTGAGCTTCACAAATGATCTAAGGCATGACTTTCTACAGTATAGAAGCCAAGATCTTAGTGATCATCTTTTATAGGATTGAACAGTAGGCTATTGGTCTATACTCTTTAATTGTGGCAGGTTTAATCACTTTAGGAACTAATGTAACAGTGGTGTAGTTTATGGCCTTATAAATCTTTCCAGTTGAGAAGAACTCTTTTACAACATCTGTGATCTGAGTGTTGATAATGCCCCATGCTTTCTTGAAGAAGACTGCATTAAAGTCATCAATACCTGGAGCTTTATCATCGCCAATTGCTTTAAGACTCTCAATAATCTCTTGATTAGTTACTTCCGCACAGAGATCAACTCTTTTTTGATGAGATAGTGTAGGACCATTCTTCATGTACATTCTGTTGATGGCAGGCAAAGAAGTGGCTGATTATCCCATTAGGCTTTTATAGAAATCAACAATCTCTCTTTTGATAGCATCATGGTCAGTCAATTTGTCTCCTAGTAAAGTTGTGATTTATGTGATTTGCTTCTTCGGAGTTCTATCCTTCATTACTGTTGTCAAGTACTTAGAATTTGAATCTCCAAGTTGAATCCATCTTGCTCTAGCTTTCTGCTGCAGGACACTCTCTTCAATTAAAGCGGAAAGTTCTACGAAACAGGAGCGGGATTCTCTAAAAAGCCAAGGTCGTGGGTGGCCAAGACCACTTCTCAAGGTTCAGTAATGTTTTCTTCTCCATATCTTGTAGAGCATTAGTGCAGTCTTGTGAGATTTTCTCTTGGATATCCCTCAGTTCTATTCTAGCCTTCTCAATTTTCTGAGTAATGCCCCTGAATTCATTAGAGTTTAGGGCTTTCAAAGCAGGTTTCTGGTCTTTCAATCTTGTCCAAACTGATTTCAAGGTACCTTGTGTACTATGTGTATTCCACATGCTAGCTACTATTTGAGAAAAGTCTTCATGTGCTGCCCATATGTTAAAAAATCTGAAAGGCACTCTACCTTTCCATGTGGAAGATGTTAGTGTTAATAGCATAGGAGCATGGTCTGAAATTTGAGGCAATCCATAGTTTGTTTCCAAAAGACCCATCATCCATTCATAATTGCCAAAAACTCTGTCCAATCTACTGCTGACTCTATCTGTTCCAGACTGCTTAATATACCAAGTGTAATATTCACCCTTCCAAGGTAGTTCTATCAATGTAGTGTGTTGAAGGCAGGTAGCAAAGTCTTGTATTTCTGAGTAGCTTACTGGATTACAAGACAATCTATCATTGGGGTATAATACTGCATTAAAGTCTGCAGCTATTGTCCATGGAACTGCTATACTCAGTGATAGTTGTTGTAAGTTATCCCATAGGGATGTTCTTGTTCCAGTCCATTGTGGCCATACACTACTTTGAATAAACAATCAATATCACATCTTCTACTTTTTGCCTGACAATGTATCATTTGAGCATCATCTTTAATACCATTGACAATCAAATTATTGGTATCCTATAGTATCCAAATCCTTCCATTCCTAGCATCCTTGTAGTTTGTCAGTATACTCCATCCAAGAGCAATAGCTTTTGCGATCCTTTGGGCATTCCCTTCCTTTACTTTAGTTTCTATAAGCCTTACTAGCTTGACTTTATTTCCCCTAGCATACTCTCTAACCTCCTTTTGTTTATACCTTTTATGTACACCCCTTATGTTCCAGAACAACCAATTTATCATTGTGGTATGATATTTCCACCTCTATCCCAAGGTGGAATGTGCTCCTCATGTCTACTTGTTGATACAGCTTCAAATTTATTCTTCACTAGGATGGGAGTCAAAGGTGAGAAGTTGCTGAAGTTAAGTTCAGGACTTTGCACTGCTTTGCCTCTGTCATCCTGATTTTCAGGTACAGTAATCATGTTGTGTTGGTCATTAGTTCCCTTAGGATCAGGTACCTTTATTGCTCCTCTTTGATCCGCAATTTCCACTTTGTTGCCATCTTGCTGTTTTTCCACAAATGAAGTTACTTTCTGAGGTTCAGTTGCATTATGTATAGGCTCCTTGGTTCTCCATTCTTGTGTGATAACCTTGTTACTCCTTGTTCTCCTTGTCTGGATGGGCTGCTGCATTACAGGATGTGCCTGGTTAGTACATTTGTGTCCCACAACCAAACATTTGTCACAATAAGCAGGTCTCCAATCATAGGTTACATCTTGCAGAAACTTCTTCCCATAAGGATCCATAACCATGATTTCAGTGGGCAATTCTTTTGTAACATTAACTTTAATAAGCATTTGTGCATAGGATACCCGAGTCTGTTTAGTAGTACATTCATCAGCAAAGACAGGAGTCCTAATTATATTAGCAATTCTGCTTAGAGAGCCAACTCCCCAGCATGACATAGGCAACTTAGGAAACTTTACCCACAGTGGCATAACAGTAGGGAATTCTTCTGTGAAATCAAAATTAGGAGTCCATGGTTTTAGGATGATAGGCTTATTAGCAATTGAGTAAGGGCCAGCACATAATATTTCTCGAGCATCTGCTACAAATTGAAATCTAATGATATAATAGCCTTCATCATGGTAGAACAATTCAGGTTTAGTGACATGTGACCAGTGCAAATTGATATATCGCTTCGTTGAATTATAACCTGGTCCATCACCTATGATATATGCAATCAAATTATAAAGAAAATAAAAAATGTTGGCTTGAATAAATGAAAATGATTTCCAAGATAAAAATATGTATATTTTTGCTCAATGTCACGATACAAAACTCAACCCGTCATGATGGCGCCTATCATGGAACTAGGCCAGCCTCAACTCAACATAATCCAATACACAATTCAAAAATTTAAAACCAATTGCAGAAAAACCTTTATAGTTTCAAAAAAAAAAAAACTGTTTCTAACATAAGCAAAATTCATAATATGATACAACCAGCCCAAAACTAAGGTGTCACAGAGTACATGAGCATCTATAGCAATAGCATAGTCTTCTACAATGTTTACTGAATCCAACTGAAACATAACTAGAATAGAGAAGGAGGGTTAAGATCTGCGAACGCAGTGCAGATACCTCAACAATCTCCAAAGCCTGCAACCTCGATCAATGACTGCCACTGGGAGCGAAGGTACCTGAATCTGCACACAAGGTGTAGGGGGTAACGTGAGTACACCAACTCAGTAAGTAACAAGTCCAACCTTTGGACTGATAGGTAGTAACGAACTAAACCTCAGTAATTATAACACATTTAAGTTGTACAGTAAAGTAGGTATGCTGGCAATTCAATTATTCAACTCAACAATAAAGCAAAATACCAAATCCATACAATGTGAAGTACAAAGCTCAGCAAATATCTACATGTCAATGCCAGAAATGTAAAAAAAATGCACTGTGTGCTCACACTCTCAAGTGCTCAACTACTCGGTACCGCATATCGCCATCCGGCCCAGGGAAATCTGTCACGACCCAATTTCACCTCAGGTCGTGATGGCGCCCAACACCTTTGTCAGGCAAGCCAAAGCAAGCCAACGCGAAAATATTAATAAGTTATAGTTTTACTTTTTCCAAAACGGTTACCACAATCTCTAAGTTTGATATTAAAACAAGCGATAATTAGCATCGTACCATAATAGTAACACAATCCCAAAAATAATAGTCTACTAATGTGTGTGCCAAGACCTGGTGTCACAAGTATGTGTGCATCTAGTAGAATATACAAAAGAATAAATCTATCCTACTGGCTGAAATAGAATAGACAGCCAAAAGTAAAGAGAGACTCCATCGTGCTGCTGAACGGCATAGGAAGGGAGCAGCTCACCGTGGAACCTCGGGCTACGATCAAGACTATGCACCAGACTGGAAACCAGATGTACCTGCCTCAGATCACGTACAATTAAGTAAAAAAGCGTAGTATGTACATAAACAATATGTGCCCAGTAAATATCCTGTCTAATCTCGAAGAAGTAGAGACGAGAGGTCGACTTTACACTTACTAGGGTCAAATAATATGAGAAAGTGTTATACTAAGCATAAGCATGGATAGCACAAATATTAACAATTTATAGCAAGAGTAGTAGGTCCTTTCCTAGAAAATATCACAGTTAGCCATTTACTTTTCAGGGCATATAACAAAGTTCAGTCCACAGAAATATACCGAGCAAGAAGCATACGCAAGTAGTGCCGAGGTCGTACGGCCCGATCCAACACAAAAAAATAAAGTGTGTTCTGCCAGTGGGTCAAACGACGCGAACCATAGATACATCTATTACCCTGCTCGCGAATCATACATGCGACGCGGTCAAATGTAATTAAGCACAACAAACAGGCAGACAAGAATATATCAGGGGAGCAATTACTCACAGAAATGTCAACTTCTCTTTAAAAGGTCAAGAAAGTGATGTTTCTCTGATTAATTTCGTTTACCACATTCAACATGATTTAAGCAATCCAAATTAACCATAAAGTCACAAGAATATCACATAAAGCATGCTTTAGGGTCCTAGACTACCCGGACTAGAGCATAATAATGGCTACGCACGGACTCTCGTCACCTAGTGCGTACGTATCCCCCGCATTTAGTGGCAAATTATTCAATTATTTCACCTATGGGGACAATTCCCTCTTACAAGGTTAGATAGGAGACTCACCTCGCTCCAAAGCAAACTTCCAATACCAACAACGTGCTCAAACCCTCAATTTGGAGCCGAACGATCCGAAACTAATTAAACGAGGTAGAAACTAGTCAATACAAGCTCAAGAGTTTGCATTTTAACTACTAACGTAATTTCCCAACCTTAAACATAAGTTTTCTAAAATCTGCTCAGAATTTCCATAGATTTTTTGAGTTTATCCTCTTTCTTCTGCATATTTTTAACATCAAACAAGGCAACAGTAAGTGTGATTTGCTACCGAACTTTGTGTCCGCTGAAACACTGGGGTTTGAAGTACCACTACACCAGTGTGTAATTCGTTCTATCCTGGGAGCAAATAATCCATAACCTTGGTTACTAGGAGGGGATTAAATTCCTTAAGGAAACACTGTGAATTCAGTGGGCTAGAATTGATTTCTATCTCTTTACGTTTTCTGTTTATATATTATTCTACTTTGTTTTTCCAGAATTAGTTTACAAATACAGTTTACTAACAACCTTGACCAATTATACCAACATGTCCCAAAATACAATACGAACTTAATCGAGGCTTCAAACCACGTCAAAAACGTCAAAACTACGAATCACGCATCGAATCAAATTATGAGTTTTGAAATCTTCCAACTTCTACATTTTGCGCCGAAACATATCAAATCAATCCGAAATCACTTCAAATTTTGCACACAGGTCACATTTGACATTACGGACCTACTCCAACTTCCGGAATCAGAATCCGACCCTGATATCAAAAAGTCAACTCTCAATCAAACTTCTCAAAAACCTTCAAATTTCTAACTTTCGCCAAATGACTCCAAAATGACTTACGGACCTCCAAATCCACTTCCGATCACCCTCCCAATACCAGAATCACCACTGGAGCTATTCCCAATCTCGGAATCCCTAACGGACATCAATAGCATTGAAATGCACTTCAACCCAAATTTATGAAATTCTTCTAAAATGCTAACTCCCACAATAGGCGCCGAAACACTCCCGGGTCATCCAAAACCCGATCCGAACATACGCCCAAGTCTGAAATTATCATACGAACCTGGTGGAACCTTCAAATCTCGATTCCAATGTCGTTTACTCAAAAATCCAATCTTAGTCAATTCTTTCAACTTAAAGCTTCTAAAATGAGAATTCACTTTCCAAATCAACTTCGAACTTCCCGGAATTCGATTCCGGCCATGCGTACAAGTAACAATACTTGAAGTGAAGCTGCTCATGGCCTCAAACTGCCGAACGACGCGCTAGAGCTCATAACGACCAATCGGGTCGTTACATTCTCTCCCACTTAAACATATGTTCGTCCTCCAACGTGCTGAGAACTGCACTGAAGTTGTCCGAAATCACTGTTTAACACCTTGTGCACCTACCCGTGCTACCACAACTCAGTCAAGCACATTAGCTCGATCAAATCTGAAGATATCCTCTTTTATTTAGGCAAATGAGCATTAGAGCCCAATTTCGACATCCGAAATTCTCTGCTAGGCATGCTTCTAATATATGAACACCGTATCAATCACTATACGAGGTACCATAACATAACTGCATACCTTTGCTGAATCCTCACCTTGCGCCATATCATTCACAGAACCACAATAACATTCTCTGATCATAATAGCCAAAATTCCACGAATCTGATGCTCCCAATGCATCTCATGACCAATATACCTTTTGTCCCGACCTTTGCATGCCTGCCACGACGGAAGAGATGTATAGAATTTCATAACCAACTGTCGAATCAATAAATCCTTGAGTCTATACTCCTAACAAGAACCATTACCTCAATCTGAACAATAATGATCTTTGCTCTTTAATATACTTCATATAACCAGCTTGCATCGATCCTAGATCCAATAATCTCGTCTCACCCAGTACGAGCTGCTCAGGTAACAGTTACCGCAGACATGACCAAAAGTCTCATATGATGCCACAATGTGCCAATAAGCTACAAACTCGAACGCAATGTATAAGGAAAACGAACTCTGGAAGGGACTACTCAACTCACGCTGCTAATATGGACTTTCCTCCTAAAATGGAAAATAAAGCACACAAAAATTAGAATACAGAAAACTGTACTCAATATCATACTGTTGCAGGGTGCAAACCGATCCAAATAACATACCCGTGGCGTGTCACCCGTTCCAGACATAAAATTCACATAAGGAGATACACACCGAGCTAAATTTCTCATTACTTACAAAATACCGAATATCGGTCACAAGCACGCTAAGTGCATAATACCGTCCCTGGGGAAACAGATAGCGCTGTAAGTTATAAAACTCAAGCACAACTGAGGTGTGATATATAACCTGAGTCACAGGAGCCATCCTGCTCACATAACACCATCGCCACGCGGAACCTCACACATAACAAATTTATCAAACCGTTTCACAACTCACACGACAACATATAGTACTACATGAAATAGCCGACGACGAAATAACATCCCATGTTCGAATACTCCTCCATAAAGAGTGCTATGCTGAAACGAACGCATTTGGCCTGATATAAATCCCATATTCATATTTGAGTCCACCCACAGACCTCAAGCAAATTCTGATCGCCCGCACTAGGCAAATAACCTTCATGGGTCCATAATAACCTCCTTTTTCTCATAACACAAGAACAACGTAACCGGAGAAACCTCTACCGTTCATAGCCCAATAAGCCGAGTGCCCTCCAGGCATAAATTCTCAACTTAATGATATTACCAAAATCTTCATACTTGGTTTAAATTTTTTATCAATCAAATGACTGCATGTCACACTTATGCAATCTTCCCGTGAGATACGCTTCCACGATCTCATGCACCAGGTAACAAGTCTGCACTTCCATACTACCGGCCACACAAATTCTGTAAAGCAAATCAAGAGTCCGTAAAGGATGCAAAGCCTCCGACACATACACCAATTTTAGGTGACGCTGAAGAAAATACCAACTTACTCTAAACATCCAAATCCCTTTCCTGCTCATCCGAGCTCGTGGCATCCTTGCCAACACCAAACCGCAACCTTGATCCTTACTTCCAAATTTCATACTGCTCACTGCACCTAACATGCCAATATGCAATAGTGCCAGAATTTCATCATAACTCTTGAATCACTAATAGGGTAAACACTTCATCATATAAAAACTTTTTACTTAACTCATTCTGAGAGAACCATAGCAACACACGAGTAAATCTTCATAACCGTAGAACATGCAAATCCTCAAGTAGTGGTTTAAACCACCATAACCGTTTTGGGATCTGCCTACACATAACAACTCAATCCGCACTCATCCTGAATGGCCTTGTATCACGAGACAATGTTGTCTCAAATCCCACCAACCATCTCATACCCTCCTTGTGTGCATGAGTGATGCACCCATTTCGATAATTCCTCTACGAATCCGAAGTCCTTTTCTCTCATTCATCCAAATGCTACACTACAAGCCGAAGATATCATAGAACGTTTCGAGCCTCTTTTCATAGTCCGCTGCAAATTCGCGGGCTTGAAATTCCTAGGCACTGCATTTTAACATTTGAATTCACTAGGACCGTTGTTGAGAGTCACCCACTTTGGCTTGGTCCCGAATATAATCAACTCCAAGGCTCCGCTGGCACATGAATACCCTTCTCAATGAAGCACCCGACTGAATCACTTCCCTTGTAAATCACCTCTGTACAAAGCATAAATCCTGAATCTTCCCAAAGCCCGAACACAAGTCAATAAGGCCAACTATAGCACACCTTTATCAATTCTTTTGCTCAAATTACTACTTATGTTCTTTTCCATTAGTTTGTAATAACTTACCAATACGTCGATAACCCGAAACCTCACGAGTAGATAACCATGCAACTCAATTGTAGACGGTGGGACTCTCCCACTTAGCTTAGAGCAACTTATTAGATAACCCTGGAACCCACGAAGATTCTTTCTTCATTGTTGACATGATCTTACACAATCAACCCGCCATATTCCTCAAAATCTTTCTGTAAAACCCTTTATGAATACTCTGAATCATTAACCACATTCACATGTCCGACCTCTTTGCCGGATAGACAGTAGGATTCTTCGCAGAAGCTTCGCCAACCACGCGATTGCTGATCTGCTCACAGGAGATAACCCACCTATGGAGATTACACGCCAACATCTTTCAACGCCATTGCACGAGGTTCAATCACTACGTTATCTCTAACCCATCATGTGCCCGTGCTCATCCACCAATTGTACTAGTCTGTTCACTTCTTAGGGACATCAACTAAATGTGCAACGGTGCCTCCAAATCCAAGGTCATGTTGTATCCTTCTTCATATTGGGCAACTCCTTTCTGTTGTATCAAATATCCCGCCGTATAATAGCCAATATTTCAAATTAAGTCCATAGACCTAGTCGGTGTCCACCTTGAACCCCAAATCACTCTAGATTTTTCTCCGGGTGTGTAGTTATCCTGCCATTGATCCCATATGCTACTCTGCCACTCTCCCACTTTGGCCAAACCCCTCTTTTTTAAGCAACTACTTGACTCCCGCTTCTTATACCTGGACTTCTAGAAATTTAACCACCGTATGACCCTTCCCACATGTCCTTCCTCATCCTTTGCTGCTCAGTTGATGACTTAGCTCAAAATCTATCTCGGTAGCTCTCGAACCAATATACCGCTACTAACTTTATACTTTTCCGAAGATCATCTTTTTTTGAGCCGTTGACATTAGAAACATCGACTCAATCCTGAACAATTATAGTCCGGTCGTCTTTCCTCTGCCAGGAATGAAATACCGAATCTCTGAATCATGCACTGAGTAGGCCTCCTTTCAGGTCATTCACTGCCCCGACACATTAGTAAGTACCCTACCATCTCATCAATATTGGGCGATAGCAACGCACGAATCGTCATAACATCGATGCTAAATCTCAAAACCTTGGGTAATACTGATACTAAGCTGAAACGACAGAACGACCTTCTAGAAGGTGACGACAATAGCCCAACAACTATGCAGGGAGAAACATCCCGCACCACATCTGTAGTACCATTACAATTCCTCAATTCCTGATTTATAACAAGCGCTTCACGTCGCGTAATATTGAATGGAAAGGAAATGAAGGCATAAGCCTCAAAGGAATCAAACCGCACGATGAGTAATCAAGAAGGGAAGTTCTCCTACAGTTTTGTAGCCTCTCGAAGATAAGTACAGACGTCTCCGTGCCGATCCGCAAGACTCTACTAGACTTGCTCATGACTCGTGAGACCTAAAGGGAACCTAGTGCTCTGATACCATATTGTCACGATCCAAAATCCACTAAGGGTCGTGATGGCGCCGGACACACTGTCAGGAAAACCAACACCAAGAAGTTAATTGAATTCCCATTTTAGTATTTGTCGAAATTATTTTCTTTATACATTAAACAATAATTAATGAAATTCATAGAAGTAAACATGAAGTCTTTAATAAACTTAATATTGAATTATCCCAAAATCATCCCAGAACCTGGTGTCACAAGTGCATGAGCTATCTCTAGGAAACAATATAATACAACAACCATCCGGAATACAAATTGGACAAAAAGAAAATACAGTAATCTGAAAGAGGCTCTGCTGGATGCGGGTCATCTCGAGAAGTGCAGCTCGCCTAAGTCTCCATATCAACCCTACTGCTACGCCCACTAGGCCACTGGAGATATATGTGCATGTGCAACAAAAATGCACAGCAAGTGTAGCATGAGTACGAAAACAACGTGTATTCAGTAAGTATCCCATCTAACCTCAAAGAAGTAGAGACGAAAGGTCGACTTCGACACTTGCTAGTGGTCCAATAATGATATATCAATAATAAAATAAATCGAGGATTTTATAAAAAAAAATGGTTGTAACTCAATAGCATGAAGCAAGTAAAAAGTTCTTCCGTTTATAGGAAATTTCCAAATTCATTTTTCATCATTTATACGTTTATCTCAGGCCAGGGAGAACAAATATCAACATCTATAAATCTAAGGCAAGCAATACAAGCATGGGCAAACCATGCTGAGGTCGTACGACCCGATCAACCAATACTTAAACTGTGCACTGCCAGAGGGTCGAATGGGGCGAACCATAGATGTATCTATTTAATCTACCGAGGCGTTCGACCCGTTCCACAGTATATAAACACATTCAAACAGTCAATCAAGAACTCATCAAGGAGTAATTATCAAAGAAAAGGAAATTTCTCTTTTAAAAATCAAGAAACGATGACTAGTATTTTAGAAATTCATTGACACGTTCGATATTTTTTAAACATTTTCAAATTGACAACAAGATTTAAAATATTGCAAGTAAAACATGCTTTTAGGTCCTAAACTACCCAGGCTTAAGCATAATAGTAGCTACGCACGGACTCTCGTCACCTCGTACGTACGTAGCCCCCACAAATAGAAGTACATATCCAATTAATTCACCTATGGGGACAATTCCCTCTTACAAGGTTGGAAAGGAGACTCACCTCGCTCTGAAGCCCACTTTCCAGTCCAAGATTATGCTCAAAACCCTCAATTCGGTGCGGAACAATCCAAAACTAATGAAATATTGTATAAACTAATCAATACATGTTCAAAAATTCATATTCCAACTATTAAGGTGATTACCCAACCCTAAATGTAAGATTCCTAAAATTCACCCCCGGGCCCACGTGCCCGGATCGAAGAAAGTTGTTACCCATTACCTTATGAAGTCAAATATATGATTTTTACCAAATTCCATAACCATTTTCGTGGTCAAATCTCATTTTTATACAAAACCTAGGTTTCCATCTAAACCCTTGATTTCACCAATTTTTACATGTTAATCTATCCATAATCTATGTATTAAACTCATGTTGTGTAGAAATTACTTACCTCAAAGTGCTAGGTGAAAACCCTCTTCTAAAAGCTCCAAAAATCGCCCAAATCCGAGACTCAAAACTCAAAAATGAGTAAAAATGGCTGACTCCCATTTTTAGGCATTTTGCATAGGCAAGTCGCATGCATGAAATGCGACTTTGCCTGATTTTCGGGCAAAAATGAACTACTACTAGCCTTCAGTTAATGGATCATAACTTTCTTTACAAATGTCCAAATGATGAATGATTTAACTTTCTGGAAACAAGAATCAAAGATCTACAACTTTCGTGTTTTTCAAATTATCAGATTCCTTATAGATTTCGATATAAGCTTCTAAAGTTGGCTCCTCATATCAGAAGTTTCTGGGGAAATGCAAAATAGCTTTACCAGCCTTCATTCAATCGACCATATCTTTCTGTACGTATATCCAAATGATGAATGGTTTATCTTTCTGAAAACCAGAATGCAAGGGATACAACTTTCATGTTTTATATATTTTCTGATTTCTTACTGATTGCAAGATATAAGCTCCCAAAGTCAGCTCTGCGATTGCACCAGTTGCTGTCCAAAAACAGCTTCTGCGGCAGAAAAATGCAGCAGCTCCTTTTGTCCGAAATCTATTCCGTTAACCTTCCGAAATCCACCCGAGGCCCTCGGGACCTTAACCAATTATACCAACATGTCCAAAAATACAATACGAACTTAATCGAGGCTTCAAACCACGTCAAACAACGTCAAAACTACGAATCGCGCCTCGAATCGAATTATGAGTTTTCAATTCTTCCAACTTCTATATTTTGTGCCGAAACATATCAAACCAATCCCGAATGACTTCAAATTTTGCACACAAGTCATATTTGATATTACAGACCTACTCCAACATCCGGAATCGGAATCCGACCCCGATATCAAAAAGTCAACTCTTGGTCAAACTTCTCAAAAACCTTCAAATTTCTAACTTTCGTCAAATGACTCAAAAATGACCTACGGACCTCCAAATCTACTTCCGATCGCCGTCCCAATACCAGAATCACCATACGGAGCTATTCCTAAACTCAGAATCCCCAACGAACATCGATAGCATTGAAATGCACTTCAACCCAATTTTATGAAATTCTTCTAAAATGCTAACTTCCACAATAGGCGCCGAAACACTCCCGGGTCATCCAAAACCCGATCCGAACATACGCCCAAGTCCAAAATTATCATACGAACCTGTTGGAATCTTCAATTCCGTTTCCAATGTTGTTTACTTAAAAGTCCAATCTTAGTAAATTCTTTCAACTTAAAGCTTCCGAAATGAGAATTCACGTTCCAAATCAACTTCGAAATTCCCGGAATTCGATTCCGACCATGTGATTATGATTTTAAAGTTTAAGTGGAATAAAAGAAGAATACTATTATGATTTTAAAGTTTATGTGGACATGTAGTCCTGAAGTCCAGAACTTAGTGTTACAAGTTCAAAAGTTAAGGACATGTAGTCCTGAAGTCCTGAAGTTAAGTTCAAAAGTTAAGGACATGTAGTCCTGAAGTCCTGAAGTTAAGTTAAAAAGTTAAGGACATGTAGTCCTGAAGTCCTGAACTTAGTGTTACAAGTTCAAAAGTTAAGGACATGTAGTCATGAAGTCCTAAAGTTAAGGACATGTAGTCCTGAAGTCCTGAAGTTAAGCTCAAAAGTTAAGGACATGTAGTCCTGATGTCCTGAACTTAGTGTTACAAGTTCAAAAGTTAAGGACATGTAGTCGTGAAGTCTTGAAGTTAAGTTGAAAAGTTAAGGACATGTAGTCCTGAAGTCCTGAAGTTAAGTTCAAAAGTTAAGGACATATAGTCCTGAAGTCCTGAACTGTGACGACCCAAAGGGTCATCAACTGTTTCCTTACCCGTTTTGTACTTCTGAGGCCTTGAAAACCTCATTTAGGGTTGCCTTGATTTGCATGCGCAGTCCGGGCGCGTAGCCGGAAAGCTTAAATATGAATTCTATGAGAAAAATGGTAAATTTTGATATTAAAATGAATAAATTTGACTTCGGTCAACATTTTGGGTAAACGGACCCGGACCCGTGATTTGACAGTCATGGAGGGTCCGTAGGAAAATATGGGACTTGGGCGTATGCCCGGAATCAAATTCCGAGGTCCCAAGCCAGAGAAATGAATTTTTGTGTGAAATTGTTTTCTGGAAATAATTAAGGAAATTGGAAATGAAATTTGATTAGAAGACTATGGTATCGAGCCCGTATTTTGGTTCCGCCGCCTGGTACAAGTCTTATATATGATTTAAGCACTTTCTGTAAAGTTTGGTTGAAAACGGACGTCGTTTGACGTGTTTCGGACTTAAAATGGAAATTTGATGTTTTATGAAAATTTGGAAGGAATCATGGATTTTGAGGCTTAATTTGATGTTTATGATGTTATTTTGGCGATTTGCTCACGCGAATAAGTCCGTAGGATGTTTTTGAGGTTGTGTGTATATTTGGTTTGGAGCCTCGAGGGCTCGAGTGAGTTTTGGATAGGTCGTGAGTGCATTTGAAACCTTTGAGAAAATCTGGCATTTCAGTTCTGGTATTTTCGCATTTGCGAAGCAGGTCTCGCAAATGCGATATCGCAAATGCGAGCCTGGCATCGCAAATGCGAGGAAGGGTGAGTCTGCAGTGGGTCGCAAATGCGACCATTTGGCCACAAATGCGAAGCTGGGCTGGTCGCAAATGCGACCTTTGGCTCGCAAATGCGAAGTCCAGATTTTTGGAGAGTGTTTGCAAATGCGAACATTTTATCGCAAATCCCATAACAGGTCGGGGTTCGCAATTGCGAACCCCAGTTCGCATTTCCCACAATCGAGGCCTGCATATTTTATACTTAGTCGAATTTTGAACCATTTTCACCCCACTTTCAAAACACAACTCCTTAGGCGATTTTTCAAGAACAAGACTTCTTCCAAATCATTTGTAAGTCAATTTTTACTCATTTCTTTCAAACATTAACATCATTTAACATGTTTTCAACTTAAAATCAATGATTTTCATGGGTGAAATCGGGGGTTTTGGGTAGAACCTAGGTTTTTCTAAAATTGGGGATTTGAACCTCAATTTGAGGTCCGATTTCAAGACAAATTTGGGTTTGTGGGGTAATGGGTAGCCGGGTTTTGGTTCGAACCTCAGGTTTTGACCACATGGGCCCGGGGGCGATTTTGGAATTTTTAGGCAAAACTTTGGGAAATTCATTTTATGCATTCAAATTGATTCATTTAGCGTTTATTAATGTAATTAAGTAACTTGTTACTAGATTCGAGCGGATTGGTGGTGGAATCAAGGGGTAAAGCTATAATTGAGGTTTGAGTTGAAGTCAAAGCATCGAGGTAAGTGTTCGGTCTAACCTTAGCTTGAGGGATTAGGAGTTGAGTCTTATTTGCTATTTGTTTTGTCTCGAGTACGACGTATAGGCATGGTGACGAGTATCTATACGTTTTTGTCGAGCATGACCGTGGGTCTTAAATTGATAATTCTTGTATTCTTAATGGATTCTATGAAAGCTTGATTGATGATTCTCGATATTAAGCGAGGATTTAGTTTATTTGCGTGGACTTTAGTTATGACTGAGTATTGGTATTAATTGTGTCAAGTAGAAGTTGAACAAGATTGGTTATAGCTGACTCTCCCTTGCCGGGACATTTGATTTGATATTTTATTTCCCTTACCGGGAAGTTATTATATTGTTGTCCCCCAGCCGGGATTATTTTGTTATGTTGTGTTGGATTGAAATGGGAGCGGGTGGTATGCCTACCACAAGTGATTGATGAAATAGGAGCAGGTGGTACGCCTACCATAAGAGTTTATGAAATGGGAGCGGGTGGTACGCCTACCACAAGAGTTTATGAAATGGGAGCGGNCCTGGGTATGTACTAAATCCCCAAAACTCGTGATCATGGCCATCCAATGAGATTGACCAGGATTGCTCGTATATCGACTCAATTTACTTATAGCATAAGCTATATCTGGTCGTGTACAATTCATGATGTACATTAAGCAACCCAACACACGAGAATAATCCAATTGTGATATGCTTTGACCTTTGTTCTTTGCTAATGCAAGATTCACGTCAATTGGAGTCTTCGCAACTTTAAAGCCCAAGTGCTTGAATTTTTCAAGTACTGTCTTAATATAATGAGATTGTGACAATGCCAGACCTTGAGAAGTCTTATGGATCTTAATTCCCAGAATTAAATCACTAACTCCCAAGTCTTTCATATCAAACTTGCTAGTTAGCATGCACTTAGTCGCATTTATGTTGGCAATGTCATTACTCATTATCAGCATATCATCCACATATAAGCAAACAGTGACTATGTGATTCGGAATATTTTTAATGTACACACATTTATCACATTTATTTATTTTAAAACCATTTGACAACATTGTTTGGTCAAATTTCGCATGCCATTATTTGGGTGCTTGTTTTAGTCCGTAAAGGGACTTGACAAGTCTACATACCTTCTTTTCTTTACCTGGTGAAGCTTGTCTTCCCCACAAAGGCACGTCTGCCAATAAGTTTCTCAACCACTCGGCTTCTTGCCTTGTCAACTCAAGAGCAATGAATTCAGACTCCATAATAGATCGTGCTATACAAGTCTGTTTTGAAGACTTCCATGAAATAACACATGCACCCAAAGTGAACACATAGCCACTAGTGGAGATAACTTCATCATTGTCAGTAACTCAGTTTGCATCACAATATCCTTCTAAAACAGCAGAAAATTTATTAAAATGCAAACGCCAATTCATAGTACCTCTCAAATATCTTAGCAAACGATGAACAGCATTCCAGTGTTCACTGCTAGGGTTGTGAGTATATCTACTAATCTACTAACAGCATAAGCAATATCAGGTCATGTATAATTCATGAGAAACATTACACTACCAATTATCTTAGCATACTTAGTTTGAGAAATACTAGATTCCTTATTCTTTTTCAAGTGTATGCTAGGATCTTAAGGAGTTCTCACAGGTGCTACTGATCGCGGCCGTCTCAACACTACACAATGGTAGGAAGAGTGGGTAGCAATAACTAATACCCGAATAGTGGATCGGGGTCGAAATTCCATAGGGAGCTAGTAAAGGAGTTATAATATCTGTCTAGCCTAGAGTTGCTGTTGTGCTTCTAATGTCGCTTCACATATTTTTGGGTTTTCTTTTTAAACTACTCTTGTAAAACTAATGATTTAAACTAAATTATGCTAGGAGAATATTGCTAAGTTGTGCTTAATATAGGAAAAAGGCACTAGGGCCGTGACACTAACTAGGTGGCTAGCTAACGGGTAGAAGCTACTAAGGGGAGATTGATAAATCTGGGTTTATTGCTATAACCGTTGCACAATTGCACTCATTCTCACACCTCTCGGTAGAGAGAACGATTTTGCCCAATTGACTCTCTCGAGACCAATTAGGTAGGCCAATTAGACCGAGCAAGTAGGGTAGTTACTCTTTTAAGGTTTAACCCGTTAATTGGGACTACCATTCTCATGGGTTCATCCCAATTCCTTGTTAGGTCAACTTTTAGGGTCATACGACTCTCTTTCTCAAGAAGAGTTAAACCCACTAAGCTTGAATTCATGTTTGCAACCACAAATTCTAGATTGAAACACAAAATTAACCCAAATAACAAATACCCAATCTCAATCTCACCCTAGAATGCAACACCCATTAACTACCCATACTAGGGTTGAGCCACAACCCTATCTAATGGGTTTAGCTAGACATAATTAAAGAAGAAACAGTAGAAATGGATGATGAAATGAACATGTTAATTGATTACTAATTAGAATCTATGATATTCAAGAGTAAAAATGCCAAAATAGGCTACACAACATGTCTCACGAGCGCAGCCTTCGTTCAGAAGCTAAAACATGACCTAAAAATGGTATAATGTCCTATTTATACCGGGCTGGAAAAACTGGACAAAAATACCCCTGCGGGGTCAGCGCGGACCGCGCAAAAAGGTAGCTGGCTTTTGGACTCTTGAAATATGCTCTCTGAAGTTGGGACCGTGGACCGCGCAGAAATGTAACGCGGCCGCGGTGGAAGACTGGCACGGACCGCGCAGAAATCCAGCGCGGCCGCGTGGCTAGATTTGGCAAAAACTCCAACTCTCTGAATCTCATCCACGCGGACCGCGTAAAAATGTAGCGCGGCTGCGTGGGACTTTGTCTTGCAGTTGTGGTCTCTAAACATGACTGGCGCGGACCGCGTAGAAATGGAGCCTGGCCGCGCGGAATACCCTTGAATTAGCCAGTCTCTGAATCTCCTAGCGCGACCGCGTGGCATATCAGTGCGGTCCGCGCTAGGTCTTCCTGTTCCCCACTTCCCTTGGTTTTTGACACTTGTCAGGTTTCACTCCGTTTTGAGCCGATCTTTGACATTTGTCATCTTGTCGCTCAAACCTGCAATCAAGCGCAACTTGTAAGCATTTTGGGACTACTTTGTGGTAATTTGTAACAAAAGAAATAGCAAGAAGGGGGTATAATCATGTTAAAATCCTAACTTATCAACTCCCCCAAACTTAAACCTTTGCTTGTCCTCAAGCAAACAAAATAAGATCCACCCTTAAAAAGGCAATCCAAGAATTTCCAGCCATCCTAAAGTAACCTCAACAAGCATCAATTGGGACTAACAATTGCCCTCAATACCAATGCATCATTAACACATTTTAAGCTTTTGAAAACTATGGATTAAGTGTGACACAAGAGCATCAATGGTTGACACATTTCATCAAAGAGCTTTTCTCAAATACCTTGGTCATTGTGGAACCCAAACTCACACATCCTCAACTCTCCCTAAGCGAACCTCACCTTTTAGAGTATTGACACACAAACCGAGGTTGAAGGACTTTCACTCATTTCTCTCACAAAGAAGGTCACAAGTCCAGCTCTAGGTACCATATGCTTGCCCCTTATGTAAGTATCCACTAATGTAGGTTCCCTTCGACTCAAGATCCTATAGGGCTTTTGGGAAGTCAATTGTGAGGGCTTTTCGGTAAGGGTAGGACATGTTTGTTGTTCAAATGGGTTCAACCTTCCCTTAAGCACTTTCTTTGATTCATTTTGGCACACTTTCTTGACTCATTTGAGTAATTCACTTCTTTTCAAGGGCTAGAGGGACATATTGTCACTCTTTCTTAGGCAATTCAAATCATTTCTCCTTTTTCTACTTTTGTTTCCACACCTTTTTCACTTTTGTTTTTATTGACCCCTTTTTATTCTTTTTCACCTTGTTCTTTCTTTTTGTCTTTTTCTTTTTCTCTTTTTCATTGCCTTGCCTTTCTCTTTTTGCTTAGTACCTTTTTCCCTTTTTGTTTTCCTTCTTGTCTCTCCCCCCAAACTTTGACTTTGCCATTGCTCAAGGGAAGTGTGGGTGCCAAGAGAGGGTAAAAACGGGTATAGGCTTGTAGCATTGGTTCATGAAAGAAGAAGGTTTAAGGCTCAAAAGGGTTAACTAGGGGTCATTTTGTTGGTGGGCCATGGAATTGTTCATTTTACAATTTGATCAAGGAGAGCCTATAGTCACTTCTTAAGTCAAACTTCACCTATGATTTCGCCTCAACAAACACTCGGGGCAAGTTCTAGACCATTGGCTTGGGACTTGGACTCAAAATTCTATTCCTCACCACACATGCTAGGGGATTGCTAAGGATATCGAGTTGAGGGCCCACAACGACCTTAGTCACGATTTAAGCGCAGAATGGTCCAAATAGAGACCACATGATGATTGTTTGGTCAACACAAGAGTCTCAAGGCCACTACTTTCACCATCCTAAACACAACATTATGTCTTTGATCATGGGATCAAAGGCAAATATGTTAGGCCCAAGTGAAGCTTTGCCTGAGGTACCCTTAACTACGAAATATCAAAAACAAAAGAAAAATCAAAGAAACAGACTCAAACCCTTAAGAAGGTAGTCACTCCATCTATCATCGGGAAGAGCCACCCGGTTCACACTATACTCTACCCTTGGAAAGAACCGTGGCATTAAGAAAACCAAGGGTTTATTGAAAGCACCAAAAACAAAACGAAAGGCTACGAGCCTATCTACTAAGCTAAAAATGAAATTTTTTTTGCGAAAATAGAAAAATCGAATGAATATGTACACTAGGGGAGTAGAATATACAATGAGGGATGAATATCTACCAAAAGTACTTTATGTACAAATCAAAAGAGAATAATAATACGAGAAGAGTAGCTAAAATGTGAATTTATATACAGACCAACTAGAAATAGAATAAGACATAAAGTAAGAATCTAATATACACAATCATCTAGATAATCCAAAAAGGTAGGGCACACCCCCACGAATAAGAGCTAGCATTGTCCCTAATGCCAACTACACAAATAAGCACAAAATAAGATCAAAGATATAGAAGGGGCTTCCTAAGCCTGATCCGTCTGCATGGGCTCCTCAGTGGTCCCCTGGTCCTCTGTATGGGCGGGAACCTCAGACTGGTTTCTGGCTTGCTGCTGCTCTGCTGCTAGGACAGGGGCCGGGTCATGGACCGGCTGAATATCAGGTGTAGCACTGGAGGAACCCTCCTGAACCTGTGCTATCTCGATCACTGCACCCTCTGTGCTAGGAAGCTTTCTCTTCTTCCTTGGATGACTAGTCTCCTCCTCCTGCTGTGGCTGAGATGCTGCTGGATCTAAGGCTGGCTCGTATCAGTTTCCGGGTCTTTTTGATGTTTGCCCGAGCTTGGGGAGTGAGTTTAGCTATTTTCTTGCCCTTACCCCCTCGGGAGGCACCACCTCTCCTGGGTTGTTGAACTTGTTTACCACCACTTTGTTTAACCATGATCTGCAGAAACACGCATCTAACATTGTTAGTTTAAGCACATATAGTGGAATAGATGAATAGCACAAGAGGAAGACACAGTTAATTTGCAGAACATAGAAGCAGGACACAGGGGCGCGGACCGCGCAAATGTAAAGCTCGGCTGCACTTGGCATAAACCTCCAAATATCACCTCTCTGAATCTCCCCAACGCGGTCCGCACTGATGTGGAACGCGGCCGCGTTGGGCCAGCGCGGACCAAGCAAAAATGTGACGCGGCCGCACTGGGTAAGTTAGGCACCCACAGAAGAATCAACGCGGACCGCGCAGAAAGGCCGCGCGGCCGCGCTGGGCCATGTAATTGAACTGAGTTAGGGTTTAGCATTTTGGTCCATTTTTCATCAAGTCTTTGAGTCCTAGTTGTCCCTACTCAATTAGCCATATAGTAATTCATGCCCAGTGTTCCAGACTAACACAAAAAACTAATCTAATCATTAAACCTAAGAAAAAAATAGGAATAAATAAGAAGCTATACTACTGGGAAGCAAACAAAATAATTAAAAATTAAAACTAATGAATGAAATTTGCAAGAAATGTTACCAGGGATTATGAAGAATCAAACTACTTGATGCAAACTCAAAGGATTAGTCGCAGATGAGAAGTAGAAATTAGGGCTCAGGAAGTCAAAATGCGAAAAGGGTAAAGTGAGGCCTAAGGTCTCTATTTATAGAAAACAGTGGGACCCCCTACTTACCTACCAGAGCGGCCGCGCAAAAATGGCCGCGGACCGCGCTGGGTTTATGTCCAGCACACTTGAACCTAGTTTCCCACGCGGACCGCACTGTTATGTAGCGCGGCCGCGTGTGAAACTTCAGAGAGCATGAATAATTGGGTCCTCCCAGCGCGGACCGCACAAAAATGCTACGCGGTCGCGCTGGTAACTTCAGAGGCTTAAGACTCCTTGCACAGGCCAGCGCGGACCGCACTGATATGTAGCGCGGCCGCGCTGGCAAACTTCAGAGACCTGACATTTTGTGCCTTTGTTTTGCACTGCTTCAACATTATCCCTGCAACATCTCGCAAACGATTAGCTCAAAAATCCTAGTCTACAAAGAAAATCAAAGAAATAGAAAAAGACATGGGTTGCCTCCCAAGAAGCGCCTGATTTAACGTCACGGCACGACGCATGTTACCATCTCATCATTTCAAATGAAGGAGTGCCACCACGTGGCTGTCATCAATCTTCCCCAAGTAATGCTTCACACGATGCCCATTGACCCGGAATACTTCACTATTTTTGTTTTTGAGATCAATAGCACCAAAAGGAGTCACAAATACCACTTCAAAAGAACCACTCCACTTTGACTTGAGCTTCCCCGGAAATAACCTCAACCGGGAGTTGAAAAGAAGAACCATGTCGCCCACCTTGAACTCCTTACCCCGAGCATATTTGTCATGAAGGTACTTCATCTTGTCCTTATACAAGGACGAGCTGGAGTAGGCATGAAATCTAAACTCATCAAGTTCATTCAATTGCTCCACACGGAGATTGGCTGCAACATCCCATTCCAAGTTCAACTTTCTCAATGCCCACATAGCCTTGTGTTCTAATTCCACCGGAAGATGGCAAGCCTTACCAAACACCAACCGATACGGAGACATACCAATTGGAGTCTTGTAAGCCGTCCGATAAGCCCAAAGAGCATCATCCAATTTCTTCGACCAATCGGTCCTATTAGCATTCACCGTTTTGGACAAAATACTCTTTATTTCCCGATTTGAGACTTCCACTTGACCGCTAGCTTGTGGATGATAGGGGGTGGTCACTTTGTGGTTAACTCCATACTTAGCAAGCAATGAGTCGACAGCCTTGTTGCAAAAATGGGACCCCCCATCACTAATGATAGCACGAGGGGTGCCAAACCTAGTGAAGATACTCTTTTTTAAGAACGCCACAACACTTCGGGCTTCATTTTTTGGTAAAGCGACGGCTTCAACCCACTTTGAAACATAGTCCACCGCCACGAGAATATAAGTGTTCCCACAAGAGCTCACGAACGGGCCCATGAAATCAATGCCCCAAACATCAAAAATATCCACCTTGAGAATTGTATTGAGAGGCATTTTATCCCTCTTTGAAATCCCGCCGGCTCTTTGGCATGCATCACATCTCTTCACCAAGTCGCTAGCATCTTTAAACAATGTCGGCCAATAGAAGCCGCAACTCAAAACCTTTGAAGCCGTCCTCACCCCCTATGATGGCCACCATAGGGAGAGGAGTAACAAGCCTCCAATATGTTCATTTGTTCACTTTCCGGTACACATCTTCTTATCATCCCATCCGTGCGAATTTTAAACAAATACGGATCATCCCAATAAAAATCCAAGCTATCCCGCTTGAGTTTCTTCCTTTGGTTGGAAGAGAGCTCACACGGGACATTACCTGTCACAATGAAGTTGGCAATGTCCGCGAACCATGGCATATCACACATAGAAACGGAAAGAAGCTGCTCATCGGGGAACCTATCATTAATCTCAATACCATCACATGGTCTCCCATCTTCCTCTAACCGGGACAATGGTCCGCAACTTGATTCTCGCTTCCCTTTCTATCCACAATCTCTAAGTCAAATTCCTGAAGGAGTAGCACCCACCTCATCAGTCTTGCTTTCGAATCCTTCTTAGTCATCAAATACCGGAGGGCTGCATGGTCCGTGTGTATGATCACCTTTGCCCCCATAAGATAAGGTCGAAACTTTTCCATCGCGAACACAATAGCCAATAGCTCTTTTTCCGTCACTGTGTAATTTCTTTGGGCCTCATTCATCGTTTTGCTAGCATAATACACAGGATGGAACATCTTGTTGATCCGTTGACCTAACACCGCACCTAACGCTACATCACTCGCATCGCACATAAGTTCAAAAGGCAAATCCCAATTAGGTGCGGTGATGATAGGAGTTGTGGTCAACTTGTGTTTCAATAGCTCAAAAGACTCCATGCACTTCTCGTCAAAGATAAACTTGGCATCCTTCTCCAATAATTTGCAAAGCGGGTTCACAATTTTTGAAAAATCTTTAATGAATCGCCGGTAGAACCCGGCATGACCAAGAAAGCTCCTCACCCCTTTGACAGAAGTAGGGGGAGGGAGCCTTGAGATAACCTCGATTTTTGCCTTATCAACTTCAATTCCTTGCCTTGAGATTTTGTGACCCAATACAATACCCTCTTGCACCATAAAGTGACATTTCTCCCAGTTGAGCACAAGGTTGGTTTCTTCACATCTTGCCAACACCCTATCCAAGTTCACCAAACATTCCTCAAATGAATCCCCCACCACGCTGAAATCGTCCATGAAGACCTCCAAGATATCCTCCACCATATCGGTGAAAATTGCCATCATACACCTTTGGAAGGTCGCCGGGGCATTACATAGTCCAAATGGCATTCTCGAGAAAGCGAACGTGCCATAAGGACATGTAAAGGTTGTCTTCTCCTGATCCTCCGGGGCAATGAGAATTTGATTGTACCCCGAGTAGCCATCTAGAAAACAATAAAAGGCCCAGCCCGCAAGACGATCGAGCATTTGGTCCAAGAATGGTAGTGGGAAATGATCCTTTCTTGTTACCTTGTTAAGCTTTCTATAGTCCATACACACTCTCCAACCCGTAACCGTCCGAGTAGGAATCAACTCATTGTTGGCATTGGTCACTACCGTCATTCCACCCTTCTTTGGCACACATTGGACCGGAGAGGTCCATGAACTATCCGAGATCGGGTATACCACACCGGCGTCTAACCACTTGATAACCTCCTTCTTTACCACTTCTTGCATCGCCTCATTTAATCTTCTTTGATGTTCAAGAGAGGGCCTTGCATCCTCCTCCAAAATGATCTTGTGCATGCAAAATGCGGGGCTTATTCTCTTGATGTCCGCCAAAGTCCATCCTATTGCCCTTTTTCGCTTTTGAAGCACCTCCACCGTGGCCTCAACCTGCAAGTTAGTAAGGCAAGAAGAAAGAATAACATGGAAGAGTAGAATTAGAGCCCAAGAATTCATACCTGAGGTGTGGAGGAAGTGGTTTCAACTCCAACACCGGTGGCTCCTCAATTGATGGCTTGGTTGGCAGAGTTTTGCGATTCTCAAGATCCAATGATAGCTTCCTAGGCTCATATGAATATGAACCCATTCCATGCAATGCATTTACGCACTCCACTCTACCGGCATCATCATTGACATCCATGTTAAGAAGCACGGCCTCAAGAGGATCTTCAACATTAATCAAGGCGCTTGTGTCATCCACTATCACCGCTGTGACAATGTCCACAAATGAACACACCTCCGTGCTATTGGGTTGTCTCATTGATTTGCACACATGAAATACCACCTTCTCATCACCCACACGGAATGTCAACTCCCCTGCTTCCACATCAACCAATGCCTTCCCCGTAGCTAGGAAAGGTCTTCCAAGAATGATTGGCACCTCAAAATCCACTTCGCAATCCAATATCACAAAATCTGCCGGCAATATGAACTTATCAACACGAACAAGTACATCATCAATTATGCCCAAAGGACGCTTCATAGATCGGTCCGCCATTTGAAGTCTCATGGAGGTTGGTCTCGGTTGACCGATCCCCAAGGTCTTGAAAACAGAATATGGCATCAAGTTAATACTAGCCCCCAAGTCACATAGGGCTTTAGCAAAATCCGCACTACTAATAGTGCACGGGATAGTGAAAGCACCCGGATCCTCGAGTTTTGAGGCCATAGAATGAACAATAGAACTCACTTGGTGCGTCATTTTAATTGTCTCACACTTCATCGACCTCTTCTTAGTTACCAAATACTTCATAAATTTTGCGTACTCCGGCATTTGTTCAAGGGCCTCCACCAATGGCACATTTATAGTAAGACTCTTCATTATTTCAATGAATTTTTTGAATTGGTTGTCTCCTTTTTGCTTTGCTAATCTTTGCGGGTAAGGTGGGGGGTGGCCTAGGCACGGGTGCCTTAGCCTTGGGCACCGCCGGCTCGGGTATATCAATAATGTGTTCCCTAGACGGGTTCACGGCAACTTGAGTCTCTACCCCGACCTCATCATCAATATCAATCTACACATCATTTGTCACTATTGGTTCAACCACATTGTCAACATTCAAAGGCACATCATCATCATGCGACTCAACTTCATCATTCACAACCCGATTCTCATCCGAGGCATGCACATCACAGCCTCTTCCACTCCTAGTTGTAACTGCCATCACAGGATTGTTACCCCCCTCCGGGTTCACTACCGTGTCACTTGGTAGCGCACCCTTAGGTCGGGTATTTAAGGCTTGAGAAATTTGTCCTATTTTCACCTCTAGGTTCCGGATAGATGTGTTATGTGAAGCCAATTGTGCGTCGGAATCTTGGTTCTTCTTCATCATCTGCTCGAACATCATTTCTATCCGTCCCATATCACTCCCCGAAGAACTAGTCCCTTGTGGTTGCAAAGGGGGTGGATTATTCGGTTGTTGGTACATGGGGGGCCTTTGAAAGCCTTGCCCCTGGTTGCCTTGATTGCCACTATTATTCCACCCTCCTTGATTGTTGTTGCCCCAATTGCTATTGTTCCCATTCCAATTGCTTTGATTGTTATTTTGGTTCCCCCAGTTATTGTTTTGATTGTTCCTGTTCCAATTTCCACCACTTTGTTGTTGGTTGTTGTTGTTCCAATTTTCGCCACCTTGTTGATTGCCCCAATTACCTTGGGGGCGCCATTGTTGATTTCCCTAATTTCCTCTATTTCCTTGGTAATTATTGACATATTGGCATTCCTCACTTTGCTCATCATAGCACTCGTTCGAATAACCACCGCCATCATTGTTGTTGTCAAACTGTTCACAATTACCTTGTTGTTGTTGTTGCCCCCTTTGCTTTTCAACATAGACACATTCTCTATTGCATTGACTTGGCGCGGGCTTTGAACTTGTTGCAATTGCGCCTTCGCCAATTGATTCATTGTTGTTGTAAGTTCGGCAATAGCTTGGCCATGGTCATTCAATTCCTTGTGCAAATGGATGACCGTGGGGTCACCTTGGGGCACATTTGCTCGGCTTTGCCATGCCGACGAAGTGTCGGCCATTTCATCAAGGACATCACAAGCTTCTTGGTAAGAAAGTTTCATAAAGTTCCCACCGGCCAATTGGTTCACAATGCACTGATTCGTGGTGTTGATGCCCCTATAAAAAGTCTGCTGGATCATCACCTCAGTCATGTCATTGTTAGGGCACTCCTTCACCATTGTTCTATATCGTTCCCAGATCTCGTGCAATGGTTCTGTTGGTATTTGCTTGAAAGCTAGAATTTCGTCTCGAAGAGCTGCCATATGACTTGGAGAAAAGAACTTGGCAATAAATTTGTCCGCCAATTCATCCCATGTGGTGATAGAATGATTGGGTAGCCTTTCTAACCAGTCCAATGCTTTGCCACGAAGAGAAAACGGGAAAAGCCTCAATCTCAATGCATCCTCTGACACGTTTGTTTGTTTGCTGCCCCGGCAAGTATCTACGAACCCCTTCAAGTGCTTGTATGCATTTTGGTCGGAGGCGCCCGTAAAATATCCCCTTTGCTCGAGCAAGGTCAACATAACATTTGTGATTTGAAAGTTCCCCGCCCGGATTCGGGGAGGAAAAATAGCACTAGCATACCCTTGATTTGGGGGCACCCATGGAGCCACTCTTGGCGGTGGCGGAGGAGGGTCTGGGATTTGCTCATTTAGATTTGCATTGGCATTTCTACCTCTACGTGGTACTTGAGGTGCCGGTAGCTCATCTTGATCAATATCTTCAACCTCCTTCCCCGCTAAAACATTGCCAAGAGGGTAATTTCCGTTGAGTGCCATTTGTACCTGATAGATCGACACAAGCAAAATTAGTAAACAAGAAGGAAAGAGAAGCAAAACACAAAACTAGCTACACAGATAGTCAACACCGTAAGCTCCCCAGCAACAGCGCCAAAAGGTGATCGCGGCCGTCTCAACACTACACAATGGTAGGAAGAGTGGGTAGAAATAACTAATACCCGAATAGTGGATCGGGGTCGAAATTCCACAGGGAGCTAGTAAAGGAGTTAGAATATCTGTCTAGCCTAGAGTTGCGGTTGTGCTTCTAATGTCGCTTCACACATTTTTGGGGTTTTCTTTTTAAACTACTCTTGTAAAACTAATGATTTAAACTAAATTATGCTAGGAGAATATTGCTAAGTTGTGCTTAATATAGGAAAAGGCACTAGGGTCGTGACACTACCTAGGTGGCTAGCTAACGGGTAGAAACTACTAAGGGGAGATTAATACATTTGGATTTATTGCTATAACCGCTGCACAATTGCACTCATTCTCACACCTCTCGGTAGAGAGAACGATTTTGCCCAATTGACTCTCTCGAGACCAATTAGGTAAGCCAATTAGACCGAGTAACTAGGGCTCAAGTAGGGTAGTTACTCTTTCGAGGTTTAACCTGTTAATTGGGACTACCATTCTCATGGGTCCATCCCAATTCCTTGTTAGGTCAAGTTTTAGGGTCATATGACTCTCTTTCTCAAGAAGAGTTAGACCCACTAAGCTTGAATTCATGTTTGCAACCACAAATTCTAGATTGAAACACAAAATTAAACCCAAATAACAAATACCCAATCTCAATTTCACCCTAGAATGCAACACCCATTAACTACCCACACTAGGGTTGAGCCACAACCTAGCTAATGGGTTTAGCTAGACATAATTAATGAAGAAACAGTAGAAATAGATGATGAAATGAACATGTTAATTGATTACTAATTAGAATCTATGATATTCAAGAGTAAAAAAGCCAAAATAAGCTACACAACACGTCTCACGAGCGCATCCTTCGTTCAGAAGCTAAAACATGACCTAAACATGGTAAAATGTCCTATTTATATCGGGCTGGAAAATCTAGACAAAAATACCCCTGCGGGGTCAGCGTCGACCGCGCAAAAAGGTAGCGCGGCCGCGTTGGCTCTTGGACTCTTGAAATCTACTCTCTGAAGTTGGGACCGCGGACCGCGCAGAAATGTAACGCGGCCGCGGTGGAAGACTGGCGCGGCCGCGTGGCTAGATTTGGCTAAAACTCCAACTCTCTGAATCTCATCCACGCGGACCGCGTAAAAATGTAGCGCGGCCGCGTGGGACTTTGTCTTGCATTTGTGGTCTCCAAACATGACTGGCACGGACCGCGTAGAAATGGAGCGCAGCCGCGCAGAATACCCTTGAATTAGCCAGTCTCTGAATCTCCTAGCACGGCCGTGTGCCATATAAATGCGGTCCGCGCTCGGTCTTTCTGTTCCCCACTTCCCTTGGTTTTTGACACTTGGCAGGTTTCACTTTGTTTTGAGCCGATCTTTGACATTTGTCATCTTGTCGCTCAAACCTGCAATCAAGCGCAACTTGTAAGCATTTTGGGACTACTTTGTGGTAATTTGTAACAAAAGCAATAGCAAGAAGGGGGTATAATCATGTTAAAATCCTAACTTATCAACTCCCGAGGGTGGGGATTTCGGGTCGTGACAAGTTGGTATCAGAGCTCTAGGTTGCATAGTTCTCACAACTCACAGACGAGCTTACTAGAGTCCGAGGGATCGGTACAGAGATGTTTGTATTTATCCCCTAGAGGCTACCGAGTTAGGAAAAGTCTCACATTTGTTCTTTCTTGTCGTGCGATTTGGTTTCTCAACGCTAATTGAATTTCTACTCTGTTCTTTTGCAGATGGCGAGAACACGCGCTTCCTTATCTTCCGATCAGCAGTCCGAGCCCCAGGCAGTTCCCACTAGGGGCAGAGGCCGAGGCCGTGCTAGAGGCCGAGGTAGGGGCAGGGCTCAGCCCCGATTGGTGGGTCTTATGGAGAGTGTCACTCGAGCAGGTTTGCTTCCTGTAGCACCAGCCGTCTCTCAGGCTGGAGGAGGGGCCCAGACTCCTGCTACTCGTACTCCGGAGCAGGGAGTTCCCCCGATTCAGACTCCAGCAGTTCAGTCAGTTGGAGCAGCTCAGCCGGGTATGGTAGCCCAGGCCGGTGATGGGGCAACTATGTCTGCCGATGCTTTATGGAGGCTGGATAGGTTCACCAAGCTCTTCACTACTACTTTCAGGGTGCATCTACCGAGGATCCTCAGGATTATTTGGACAGCTGCCACGAGGTTCTTCGGAACATGGGTATTGTTGAGACCAATGGGGTTGACTTCGCTACATTCCAATTGTCTGGATCCGCCAAGACTTGGTGGAGGGATTAACGTTTAGCTAGACTGGCAGGATTTCCAGCCTTGACCTGGGAGCAGTTCACATATCTATTTCTGGAGAAGTTTCTCCCTATTACACAGTGAGAGGCCTATCGGAGGCAGTTCGAGCGTCTCCAGCAGGGATCCATGACAGTCACCTAGTACGAGATCAGGTTTATTGATTTGGCTCGCCATGCTCTTGTTATACTTCCCACTGAGAGGGAGAGGGTAAGACGGTTTATTGATGGACTCATTCAGCCTATTCGTCTCCAGAGGGCTAGAGAGGCTGGGAGCGAGATATCCTTTCAGGAGGCGGCCAATGTGGCCCGGAGGATTGAGATGGTATTGTCACAGGGGGGTGGTCATAGGGCAGATAAGAGGCCCCGTCAGTCAGGCCAATTCAGTGGTGCCTCATCTGGAGGCAGAGATTCGTATGATAGGGGTCATCCTCCTAGGCCCTTCCAGTCAACGCTCCAGGTCTCCCATGGTACTTCAGGTGGTCGTGGTTCTCAGCCGCATTATTCCGATCAGCAGCCTCACAGTGCACCATCACTACCTATCAGTGCACCGCCGCTTCAGAGTTTCCAGGGCGGTCCGCCGAGGGCTTGTTTTACTTGTGGCGACACGAGGCACATTGCTAGGTATTGCCCTCGAGCTTCGACCAGTTCTCCGCAGCAGCAGGGACCCCGTCCTATGATTCAGGCACCAGATGTTCCATATACCGTCCAACCAGCTCGAGGCGGGGGTAGAGGTGCTAGAGGTGGAGGTAGAGGTCCTAGAGGTGGAGCTCAAGCCGCTAGAAGTGGAGGCCAGCCAGCAGCAGGCCGTCCCAGAGAGGCAGTTCAGGGTGGTGGGGCCCAGCCCCGATGTTATGCTCTTTCAGCCAGGCCAGAGACTGAGTCTTCAGATGCAGTCATTACAGGTACTATTCTGGTTTGTGATAGAGATGCTTCAGTGTTGTTTGATCCGGGGTCTACGAATTCGTATATGTCATCCTATTTTGCCCCGCATTTGATCATGCCTAGTGATGCATTGGGTATTCCTGTTTATGTATCTACACCGGTGGGTGATTCTATCGTGGTTGATCGAGTCCATCGATCTTGTGTTGTGGTGATTGGGGGTCTTGAGACCCGTGTTGATTTGTTGCTTTTAGACATGGTCGACTTCGATGTTATACTGGGGATGGACTGGTTATCCCCGTACCACGCTATCTTCGACTGCCATGCCAAGACTATGACCTTAGCCTTACCGGGCATGCCTCGTTTAGAGTGGAGAGGGACTCCTGGTCATTCTACCCACAGTGTTATATCGTATGTGAAGGCTCGGCGTATGGTCGAGAAGGGGTCTTTGGCCTATTTAGCCTATGTTCGGGATTCCAGTGCTGAGGTTCCCTCTATTGATTCTGTGCCCGTTATTTGTGAGTTCCGTGATGTTTTTTCTTCAGACCTGCCTGGTATGCCACCCGACAGCGATATTGATTTCTGCATTGATCAGGTACCGGGCACTCAGCCCATTTCTATTCCCCCATATCGTATGGCCCTGCCGGAGTTGAAAGAGTTAAAGGAACAGTTGCAGGATTTACTTGAGAAGGGTTTCATTAGACCTAGTGTCTCACCTTGGGGTGCGCCGGTGTTATTTGTCAAGAAGAAGGATGGGTCAATGAGAATGTGTATTGATTACCGGCAATTGAACAAGGTAACGATCAAGAATAAGTATCCACTACTGAGGATTGATGATTTGTTCGACCAGCTTCAGGGTGCTAGGGTATTTTCCAAGATTGACTTGCGATCTGGCTACCATCAGTTTAGGATTAGGGCATCCGATGTCCCTAAGACAGCTTTCCGCACTCAGTACGGGCATTATGAGTTCTTGGTTATGTCATTCGGGTTGACAAATTCCCCAGCATCTTTCATGGACTTGATGAACCGAGTGTTCAGGCCTTATTTGGACTAATTCGTGATAGTCTTCATTGATGATATACTGATATATTCCCGCAGCCAGGAGGAGCACGAGCAACACCTTAGAGTGGTTCTTCAGACTCTGAGGGATAGTCAGTTATATGCCAAGTTCTTCAAGTGTGAGTTATGGCTGAGTTCAGTTGCATTTCTGGATCATGTTGCATCAGTAGAGGGTATTCAGGTGGCCTAGACCGGCTTCAGCTATGGAGATTCGGAGTTTCTTGGGGTTGGCAGGCTATTATAGACGGTTCGTGGAGGGGTTTTCATCTATTGCAGCCCCGATGACCAAATTGACTCAGAAGGGTGTCCAGTTCAGATGGTAGAAGGAGTGTGAGGCGCGCTTTCAGAAGCTCAAGACAGCTCTGACTACGGCACTGGTGTTGGTTTTGCCCATAGGTTCAGGGCCTTATACAGTCTATTGTGATGCTTCTCGTGTTGGGCTTGGAGCAGTATTGATGCAGGATGGCAAGGTCATTGCCTATGCTTCGAGGCAGTTGAATTCATGAGAAGAACTATCCGGTTCATGATTTGGAGTTGGCAGCCATAGTTCACGCACTGAAGTCTTAGAGACATTATCTGTATGGCATGGCATGTGAGGTGTTCACGGATCACAAGAGTCTTCTCAAGCAAAAGGAGTTGAATTTGAGGCAGAGGAGGTGGTTGGAGTTGTTGAAGGATTATGATATCACCATTTTATATCATCCGGGAAAGGCCAATGTGGTGGCCGATGCATTGAGTAGGAAGTCAGCCAGTATGGGCAGTCTTGCTTATATTCCGGTCGGTGAGAGGCCGCTTGCTTTGGATATTCAGGCCTTAGCCAATCAGTTCGTGAGGTTGGATATTTCAGAGCCTAGTCGTGTGTTAGCTTGCACAGTCGCTCTCTCTTCATTATTGGAGCGTATCCGTGGTCGGCAGTATGATGATCCCCATTTGTGTGTCCTTAGAGACACGGTGCAGCGCGGAGGTGCCAGGCATGTTAACTTAGATGATGATGGAGTTTTGAGATTGCATGGTCGAGTATGTGTGCCTAATGTGGATGGGCTCCGAGAGTTGATTTTGGAGGAGGCCCATAGCTCCCGATACTCTATTCATCCGGGCGCCGCGAAAATGTATCAGGATTTGCGGCAGCATTACTGGTGGCGTAGAATGAAGAAGGATATTGTAGCATATGTGGCTCGTTGTTTGAATTGTCAGCAGGTTAAGTACGAGCATCAGAGGCCTGGTGGTGTATTTCAGCGGATTGAGCTTCCCGAGTGGAAGTGGGAGCGGATTACTATGGATTTTGTTACTGGACTTTCGCTGACTCGGAAGAAGTTCGACGCAGTTTGGGTCATTGTTGATAGGCTGACCAAGTCAGCACATTTCATTCTTGTGGCAGTCTCCTCTTCTTCTGAGAGGTTGGCTGAGATCTACATTCGGGAGATTGTTCTCCTTCATGGTGTGCCCGTATCTATCATTTCGGACCGGGGCACGCAGTTTACCTCGCGCTTCTGGAGAGCGGTGCAGCGAGAGTTGGGCACACGGGTTGATTTGAGCACAGCATTTCATCCCCAGATGGACGGTCAGTCCGAGTGGACTATTCAGATTCTAGAGGATATGCTTCGAGCTTCTGTTATTGACTTTGGAGGTTCGTGGGATCAGTTCTTGCCTTTAGCGGAGTTTGCCTACAACAACAGCTACCAGTCGAGCATCCAGATAGCTCCTTATGAGGCTTTATATGGTAGGCGGTGTCTGTCTCCGGTTGGATGGTTTGAGTCGGGAGAGGCTCGGTTGTTGGGTACAGATTTGGTTCAGGAGGCCTTGGACAAGGTCAAGATCATTCAGGATAGGCTTCGTTCAGCTCAGTCTAGGCAAAAGAGTTATGCAGACCGCAAGGTTCGAGATGTGGCTTTTATGGTTGGTGAACGGGTATTGCTCCGAGTGTCACCTATGAAGGGCGTGATGAGATTTGGGAAGAAGGGCAAGCTTAGCCCTAGGTTCATTGGTCCGTTTGAGATTCTTGATCGAGTGGGAGAGGTGGCTTACAGATTTGCATTGTCGCCTAGCTTATCAGCCGTGCATCCATTTTTTCATGTATCCATGCTTCGGAGGTATCACGGTGATCCAGCCCACGTGTTAGATTTCAGCACTGTCCAGTTGGACAAGGACTTGTCTTACGAGGAGGAGCTGGTAGCTATTTTGGACCGGCATGTTCGTCAGTTGAGATCCAAGAGTTTTCCTTCTGTTCGTGTTCAGTGGAGAGGTCAGCCTCCTGAGGCATCGACCTGGGAGTCTGAGTCTGATATGCGGAGTCGTAATCCTCATCTTTTTCCCGACTCAGGTACTTCTTTCTTTTGTCCGTTCGAGGACGAACGATTGTTTTAGAGGTGGAGAATGTGACGATCCAAAGGGTCATCACCTGTTTTCTTACCCATTTTATACTTCCGAGGCCTTGAAAACCTCATTTAGGGTTGCCTCGATTTGCGTGCGCAATCCGGGCGCGTAGCCGGAAAGCTTAAATATGAATTCTATGAGAAAAATGCTAAATTTTGATATTAAAATGAATAAATTTGACTTTTGTCAACATTTTAGTTAACGGACCCGGACCCGTGATTTGACGATCCCGGAGGGTCCGTAGGAAAATATGGGACTTGGGCGTATGCCCGGAATCGAATTCCGAGGTCCCAAGCCCGAGAAATGATTTTTTGTGTGAAATTGTTTTCTGAAAATAATTAAGGAAATTGAAAATGAAATTTGATTAGAAGACTATGGTATCGGGCCCATATTTTGGTTTCGGCGCCCGGTACAAGTCTTATATATGATTTAAACACTTTCTGTAAAGTTTGGTTGAAAACGGACTTCATTTGACGTGTTTCGGAATTAAAATGGAAATTTGATGTTTTATGAAAATTTGGAAGGAATCATGGATTTTGAGTCTTAATTCGATGTTTATGATGTTATTTGGCGATTTGATCGCGCGAATAAGTCTGTAGGATATTTTTGAGGTTATGTGTATGTTTGGTTTGGAGCCCCAAGGGCTCGGGTGAGTTTTGGATAGGCCGTGAGTGCATTTGAAACCTTTGAGAAAATCTGGCATTTCAGTTCTGGTATTTTCGCATTTGCGAAGCAGGTCTGGCAAATGCGATATCGCAAATGCGAGCCTGGCATCGCAAATGCGAGGAAGGGTGAGTCTGCAGTGGGTCGCAAATGCGACCATTTGGCCGCAAATGCGAAGCTGGGCTGGTCGCAAATGCGACCTTTGGCTCGCAAATGCGAAGTGCGGATTTTTGGACAGTGTTCGCAAATGCAAACATTTTATCGCAAATCCAATAACAGGTCGGGGTTTGCAATTGCGAACCCCAGTTCGCATTTCCCACATCTGAGGCCTACATATTTTATACTTAGTCGAATTTTGAACCATTTTTCACCCCACTTTCAAAACACAAGGCGATTTTCCAAGAACAAGACTTCTTCCAAATCATTTGTAAGTCAATTTTTACTCATTTCTTTCAAACATTAACATCATTTAACATGTTTTCAACTTAAAATCAATGATTTTCATGGGTGAAATCGGGGGTTTTGGGTAGAACCTAGGTTTTTCTAAAATTGGGAATTTGGACCTCAATTTGAGGTCCGATTTCAAGACAAATCATATATTTGGGTTTGTGGGGGAATGGGTAGCTGGGTTTTGGTTCGAACCTCAGATTTTGACCATGTGGACCCGGGGGAGATTTTGGAATTTTTTGGCAAAACTTTGGGAAATTCATTTTATGCATTCAGATTGATTCATTTAGCGTTTATTGATGTAATTAAGTAACTTGTGACTAGATTCGAGCGGATTGGTGGTGGAATCGAGGGGTAAAGCTATAATTGAGGTTTGAGTTGAAGTCAAAGCATCGAGGTAAGTGTTCGGTCTAACCTTAGCTTGAGGGATTAGGAGTTGAGTCTTATTTGCTATTTGTGTTGTGTCGAGTACGACGTATAGGCATGGTGACGAGTATCTATACGTTTGTGTCGAGCATGACCGTGAGTCTTAAATTGATAATTCTTGTATTCTTAATGGATTCTATGAAAGCTTGATTGATGATTCTCGATACTGAGCAAGGATTTAGTTTATTTCCGTGGACTTTAGTTATGACTGAGTATTGGTATTAATTGTGTCAAGTAGAAGTTGAACAAGATTGGTTATAGCTGACTCTCCCTTGCCGGGACATTTGATTTGATATTTTGTTTCCCTTACCGGGAAGTTATTATATTGTTGTCCCCCAGCTGGGATTATTTTGTTATGTTGTGTTGGATTGAAATGGGAGCGGGTGGTACGCCTACCACAAGTGATTGATGAAATGGGAGCGGGTGGTACGCCTACCACAAGAGTTTATGAAATGGGAACGGGTGGTATGCCTATCACGAGTTATTGAGAAATGGGATCGGGTTGCACGCCTGCAACAAGATGAGCTGAACATGAAAATTGTCCTTATTTCTTATTTCCGTGTTAGAAGCTAGACTGTAGATTTCTCCTCTATTATTCCTGATGTTCTATTTATATCTATTATCCCTGAAGCATATTCCCTCCCCTAGTTTAATTATTTATTTCTGTTGCCTCTTTGTTGTATTGTATATATATATATATATATATATATATATATATATATATATATATATATATCTGCACAAGTTTATCTGGAGTCTGGTCCGAGCCTCGTCACTACCTCGCCGGGGTTAGGCCAGGCACTTACCAGCACATTGGGTCGGTTGTGCTGATGCTACACTTTGTGCTCTTTTGCACAGATCCAGGTGTCGGAGCAGCTTACGGTGCGCAGCAGTAGCCAGGGAGCAGTCTTTCAGTCCACAAGATCCCGAGGTAGTCCTGCAGGCGTCCGCAGGCCCGGCATCTCTTATATCCCCTTTCTGCCCTGTTTCCCTTGTACTGAGACAGAGTTTTATTATTTTGTTTTAGACTTTGTATTTAGCTTTCTTAGATGGTCCGTGAAATGTTGTGACACCAGGTGCTGGGTAGAGACTTGTACTGATGTTTAGACGCTGTTGCTATATTTTCAGTTCAGACTTCCGCTATCTTTTATTAATCGCAGTATTTTAATTGCTATTCATCTATAATTTAAATTGTTTAATCATGGATAAAATGAGTTAGGATAATGTTTGCGACTGTTCTTGGCTTGCCTAGCTTCAAGTAGGCGCCATCACGACTCTCGAGGGTGGGGATTTCGGGTCGTGACATGAACTTAGTGTTACAAGTTCAAAAGTTAAGGACATGTAGTCCTGAAGTCCTGAAGTTATGTTCAAAAGTTAAGGACATGAGCAGAAGGGTATTTTCGTCCGAGCAGTTAAAGTTTATTAAAGCAGTGGCTAAAGACTAAAGACACTTTAAACAGTGGCTTAAAAGTAAATACATATGTTATTAGTGGCTAACCGTGCACTTCCCCCAAAATCAACCAGTGTAAAATCTAAACTACTCCAAATGTGTTTCTCGATTTTTTAGTATGTTTTAAGAAAATGATACATGTATTCTTATATTTGGAATTTTTCACGTTAAGCTTCTCATTTTATCCTTAATGACATACTATTATTGTAATAAAAATGTCATGATCAAATGTTTAATATCACTTAGTTTTGAGGGTACTACTTTTGATATGTGTCAAATAGTGTGTCACTCTTTTTAAAACTTAGTGCTGCCAAGATTCACAAAAATGAAACAGGGGGAGTAGTATTCTTTATATCAAGGCACCCTTAATTTTCTAATTTCTCTTTAGAGTGTACTCATTTATTTTTGCTTATATTCTGTCCATGACCAAATTTTCTTTATATTGGATTAATTAAAAAGATACATATTTAATTTGCAAATCACATTAACATATAGTAAGATACAAACTTGTTTCTCCTTTTCACACACACATGACATAACGAGCTCAATATTTACATAACTACATTAATTCAAGTTGAGATAATCTGCAGTCAGGGGCTTGAACACATTGGCCGCAGAAGCCTCAACCAATTCCAACTGCCATTTCAGCATGTGCATGTAAACAACCCAATCTCCATTTCCTTTAGGACTCGGCATTGGCATCACATATCCTGCTTTCCCTTCCCATGGAAAATGATACGACCCAAACACTGGCTCTCCCCACCCAAATTCAATCTTCCTCACCGGAAACTGCTGCCCCGACGACACCACCACCGCCAGCGCATCTTCATTTGTGGCGTAGATTCTTGCTAAAGCTGGTTCTGGACGATGATCCTCCACCCAATTTATTAACCCAAGAAAATGTTCTTTAGTTTTTGCAGGTTCAAGAAACTCATGAACTGCATTTGCTACCCAACTTAAAGGTTTCTCCTTTAGTTTCTCCACTTTCTTCTCCCCAAATGGAATGGAAAGAACATTCCCAAAATACCCTTTTAGTACCTTGGCTTGTTCTTCAACTCCGTCGCTCAATCTACTCCTGCCATTAACCACAATCCCAAACCTGAAGTTCTCGTAATTAGGAGTACTATTTTTTCCCATCCCATTGGCTATAGTTTTCCATAGGAAAGCACTGAAAGTTTCAAGCTTAGTAAACCTGTGGAATTTTGTGCTAATCATGTTGTTATTACAACTATTTGCTAATGATTGGAGGCGGCTGATTTCTTCAGCCTTGACATAGTAAATTCTACTTATAACTTGATCATCATCATCATCAATATTTGTGACAGCAGGTGTTTCTTGTTTTAGGGCAGAGATAGGTATGTACATGCTGTCTATTACCAAGGGATCGTAGAGTGAGGGACGCCGTGGAGAAAGAAAGGAACGTGGGAAAGATGGGAGCTGAGAGAGTGGTTTGGACTGAGCTATTTCTGCCCATGATACGAGAAACATGTCGGTTGAATAAGCATCAGCAACTCTATGATCAAATGTACAAGCCACCACTATTCCTCCACATTTGAGTTGTGTAGCCTGCATAAATTATAAATTTGTGTCAAGTCGGTTGAGATGATAAAATTAATTATCAGAGACTTTTTACTTCATTAAATCATCTAAAAAAAATTATAAGCTAAGCACGGTTCATAAAAAGTGGCATTAGTAACCTGAAAAATATGGTACAATATATGCTACAATGGTTTATAGCATAGGAGATAATTAATCGATTTTTTATATCTGGATGTTTTAAGTTTAGATTGATTACTATATGCACGTTCTAAATTGAATGTTCAAATTTCTTTCTACCTACATATTGTGATAAACAGAACTTAGACATATCATCCATGCAAAAAATTACATGCGATCCACTTTTACTTTGTTCTATACTATCTTCTCTATTTTATCTAGAAATGAAACAACAATATTACTCCACTTATCCCTCGACAGATTTGAAATGGAGGTCATGAAAAATTAGGTACCTCTCTCATGTTAATTTTTATTACCTTTCTGTTTTTCGCTATTAAAAAAAAGCACAAAGAATAGTAGGTAAAAAAAGTATACCTAAAGTTCGATTTGATCAGGGAAGACTTTTCCATTGAAGACAAAGTTTGCTCAGTATTTTAAATTGAACGTACACTTTCTGGTTTTAGTTTGCACTACCAATATATTCATTGGTTTTGAATACTATATAATACTCAGAACAAAGTTATATGGACTTATTTAACTATTCTTCATTTACTTTCTGTTTCTTAAAGTAATAAATGAACTACAAAGAATGAAAAAACCTACAGAAAGGCGCCACTTGATCTACAAACAAACATTAAATAATTCAGCTTTGCGATTCTTCTCTTAAAAGCATTTCTTTTAAAACATTCAATTTCAAATAGAGGGAGCACGAGGTTTCTGTCATGCATGTCAGCTTTTGCATGAAAATGGCTTAGACGACTATATATATTAATCCTACAGCCTGTGCGGCAATTGGAAATTTATTACACAACCTACAAAAGTACTCTACATGTATGTGTTTATACATTGAGCTGGGAAACCGAGGAAGGGCATTCAAGTTCAGTGTCTAGATATTTTGGGACGGCAAAGGTGTTGTCCTTTATAGGACTACTGATTAAGAGATTAACATATACTGAAAGTGTAAAAAAAAGTGTACATTCTTAAGTCAATGAAAACAGAATTACAGAAATTCGTCTATAGAATTAAAACCTGAAGAATAACGCAAGTTATATGAGTTGAAAAATAAACTTTGTACATGCAATTATGCACAGATGATAGGGCACATGCTACTTGTAAAATAGGAGAAATTTCACAACAGTACCTGAACGGCTAATACACCGTGCTTCTTCTTTGGTACAAGCTTACCCTCTATGCTTTCATCTGGATTATACAAGTTCATTTCTTTGAGCTCTATATCAGCCCAAGCTTCTGTGAAACTGACTCCGGCATTGTTGCAAAGAACTTCGGGCTCTCCAGCAAGGTTCTGAACAAACTCCCCTGCAAATGCATAATAGGAAACCAAGGTTTCAGCCAAAGAAACCTTTAGAACTTTGACCATTGATCCAAATGAATACTTTGGCATCCCAGAAATAATGGGGTTCTGGTAACAAAAGAAAACTCCAACGTCCATTGGAGGCAAGAGCAAATCAAGATTTGACTGTGGTAGCCAATGCTCTTGCATTGGCAACGATGCTGCCACCACCTCAGTTTTGATCACCTTCACATTGAAATCTCTTTTGGCACCCATCTTACTTCTAATATTTCGCTTCTTTCTTGTTTTAGTTGAACTCACAGAACCCCTTCTAGATTTGCTTTTGAGGACTAATCCTTACAATGGTGAGTCTGTGCCTTAGAGTAAGTGATGGGTGGAATAATACACGCATGGGACAGTTGTATTTATAACGTTAAAACGTAGGTGGGAGAGATATATATTGTATAAGGTTTAACAAGGGGTGAGATAAATAGAGAAATGGTAAAGTTTCTATTGGTTGAGAGTTTCTAGCGCAAGTTACTACACCACAAAGAAGTCAATGCTTTTGGTAGAATCGTACGATAATGAATCCTTAATAGTTGGCATCCTAATGCTAATATTCCGTCTTCTTTCATCACTTGGTAGGTCACACAATTAAAATATCAGAAAAGCTAAAGCTGCTCTGAATATTAATAGTAGTATAATTAATTTGAGAAACATGAACTTATCTGTTAACTTTTGCCGCTCGATCGGGAGGATAGAATAAAGGAAATATAGTGTACTTCATTGGAAATAGCAAAAATAAATCCTACATAACTTTAAGTTGTATTAAAAAAATTGTAACTTGCATTTCAAGAAGTGAACACTATCTTGAAACGGTCAAAAGAAGAGTTGTGCTATTATTATGTGTGGCTAAAAATTAAGAGAAAAAGAACGGTGCGATAAAAAGTCTTGAGGAGAAGTTGGTGTAATAATCCAAAATATTTATACACTTATTAATTAGGATATTAGAGAATTAATTTAATTTGTAGCTATCGGGTTGAACATTAAGCTAGTGAATGAATTTTATTATAATATATATTATATTATACTAATAAGTGGCAAGTGGCTAACTTTTCAACTAGGCTTATATTGTCAACTCTGGCTAATTATTAAATAAGGAGTAGGCCGAGCCCGTTCATTCGTGGTTGCTACGTTTTAGTAACCTAGGGATTAGAAAGAAAAAAGAAAAGAAAAAAGAAGATGAAGAAGAAGAAACATAAGGTGTAAAGAAAGTAGAAATGGCATGGGGTAGCCACTATTTAAGGTGGTATTTATTTTTTATCCAGCAATTTTAATGTTGAGCAAAAATAGCCACTATCCTATTAAAATGAATATGAAAAGATATTTTTACCCTTTCTTTCCTTGTTTTTCTTCCCAAACCCTTGGGGAAAATGATGGAAAACCTATAATTTAGCCTTGGGATTGGATTATTTAGCATTTATTGATGTTGTTATATTAATTTGAATTAGATATAAGTAATTCGGAGGCGAATTGTAAAGGAAAAGCGGTGTTTGAGGCTTGGAGTTGGCCGTGGAAGTTTGAGGTAAGTGTTTGGTCTAACCTTAGCTTGAGGGATTAGGAGTTGTGTCCTATTGGCTACGTGTTACTTGTCGAGTACGACGTATAGGCATGGTGACGAGTATCTATACGTTGGTGTCAAGCATGACCGTGGGTCTTAAATTGAAATTATTTTGTTCTTGATAAATACTACGAATGCCTAAGTTGTTGATTCTCTGTGTTGAGCAAAGTTTATGATTAATCTCGTGGAGATTATTTATGATTGAGTATTGGTGCTAGTTAAGGTAGTTAGATGTTGGAACAAGTTTGGTTATAGCTGATTTTCCCTTGCCGGGACGTATTTACTTATACTGTCGATTCTCTTGTCGGGATAGTGTTATTTCCTTATTGGTCCCTTGCCGGGGCCCTTGTTGTGATTGGTATTGAAATATATATATAGATCGGGTTGCGCGCCGCAACAATATTATAATTGGATCGAGTTGCACGCCGCAACAGTGATAAATGATATGGATCGGGTTGCACGCCGCAACAGTGATAATATATTTTGGGATCGGGTTGCGCGCCGCAACAATTGATAATATAAAGTGTTTATGGATTGGTTACGAATTCCTTACTGTTTTGCGGTAAATTCTAAATTGTCCTTATGCCTTTCTCTTAAGTTACAGTTGGTATTGATATTCCCCCGCAGCATGTACCCCCTCCCATCTTTATTTGTTTATTCTATTTTATTTTCCGTTGCATAGTATATAACTGCACAGGTTTATTTGGTAATCTGGTCCTAGCCTCGTCACTACTTCGCCGGGGTTAGGCCAGACACTTACCAGCACATGGAGTCGGTTGTGCTGATACTACACTCTGCACTATGTGCAGATCCCGGAGCGACAGCCTTTGGACCATAGCTTTGGGTGGCAGCCTTCAGTCCAGTCAGAGATCCCGAGGTAGTCCTGCAGACGTCCGCAGGGCCGGCGTTCTCTTCTATCTTCATATGTATTCTGTTTTTATTACTCCAGAGACAGATTTTACGTTTCTTTCCAGACATTTGTATGTAGTATTCTGTAACGACCCGGTCGGTCATTTTTAGAATTTACGCCCCGATCCCCTATTAACTGCTTTCCCCAAGTTTATTTCTGCTATTTTGAATTTGCCGGGATGGTCGGTTTTGAATTCGGAGAGTTTTGGGACACTTAGTCCCTAAATGAGAGCTTAAGTGTTGGAAAGTTGACCGTAGTCGGAACAGTGTGAAGACGGACTCGGAATGAAAATTCGATGGTTCCGTTAGCTCCGTTGGGTGATTTCGAGTTTAGGGTGTGGTCGGATTGTGTTTTGCAGGTCCGTAGCTAATTTAGGCTTGAAATGCCGGAAGTTTGATTTTTGAAGTTTCCGGTTCGATAGTGAGATTTTAATATAGGGGTCGAAATGGAATTCCGAGAGTTGCAGTAGCTTCGTGGTGTCATTTGGGATGTGTTTCAAAATTTCAGGTTATTCGGACGTGGTTTGGTTGGGTTTTTTATCAAAAGCGGAATTTGGAAGATTCTAGATACTTAGGCTTGAATCCGAGGTGTTTTGGTTGATTTGATGTTGTTTGAAGTGTTTTGATGATTGGAACAAGTTTGAATAAGGTATTAGGATATGTTTGTGCTTTTGGTTGAGGTCCCGGGGGCCTCGGGGTGATTTCGGGTGGTCAACGGAGAAGTTGAGATGTTATTGCAGCTGCTGAAATTGCTGTTTCTGGTGTATTCGCACATGCGGTTTGGGGACCGCAGGTGCGGCGCCGCACGTGCGGAAGGGGAGACGCAGAAGCGGATTTGAGAGGAAGAGTCAGGAACCGCAGATGCGGTAGTTGGACCGCACCTGCGGAGTCGCAGGTGCGGAGAGTTGACCGCAGATGCGGATTTGGCCTGTTAAGTGATTTCTGCAGAAGCGGAGGAAAAACCTCATATGCGGCACCGCAGAAGCGAGAAATTGTGCCGCAGATGCGGAACAACTGGACAGAAGAATTAAAAAGAGTCCTTCGCAAATTTTGAGTTATACCATTTTTGACTTCGGCTTGGGAGCTTTTTGGACGATTTGGAAGAGGGATTTCAAGGGAACTTCATTGAGGTAAGAATTTTGGACCTAAACTCGTTCCTATGCTATTATTTTATGGATTAGAGCTAGAATTTGTGGGAATTAAGGGTGAAAATTGGGGAAAGCTAGGGTTTAGGATTGGAGACTTATGATCGAGGTTTTGATGGGCCATATGAGGTTCGATTTCAGTGTTCTTGGTATGTATGAACTCGTGAGAGTGTGAGGATTCCGAAAATATAAATTTCACTCGATTCCGAGACGTGGGCTCGAGGGGCGTTTTGGTCATTTTACCTAATTTCGCGTATTAGCTTAGAATTTAATTGTAGAATCAGTTACTTGAAGTGTTATTTAATTATGAAATTTAATTGAATAGATTTGGGCCATTTGGAGTCGGATACTCGTGGCAAGAACATGGTTTCGGGTTGATATTTGAGCCGGTTCGAGGTAAGTGGCTCTTCTAACCTTGTGTGGGGGACCTCTCCCCTTAGGATTGATGTTGTGATAATTAAAATGCCTTGTACGCGAGTGACGAATGCGTACTTGTGCTAATTGTTGGAAATCCGGTTTTTCATTAAAAATAGCCTTAAATTGTGTTCTTCCTTTTCTTGCTTACACTATTTGGAAATTTAGCCCGCTGTTAGTCTAGAGAAACATGTCTAATTGACTAAATTGCTCTATTTGTTTTAACTGCCTTATTTGTATTACGTGGAGCATGCTAGGTTAGGATTATCTGTTTTGCCTTGGTATGATGTTGAGCTTAATTGAGTATATCCTTTTTCTGCTATTGTTGAGCGTTTCATTTTGGGGCTACGGAAGGCATCCCGGGAGATCCCCTGTAAGTATTTATGATCGAGCTGAGGTGCGGGATACCGAGAGATCCCTGGCATATATATTGAGGATACTAAGAGATCCTCGGGATACCAAGAGATCCCTGATATATATTGAGGATACAAAGAGATCCTCAGGATACTAAGAGATCCCTGGCATATATTGAGGATACCAAGAGATCATCGGTATACCAAGAGATCCCTGGCATATATTGAGGATACCAAGAGATCCTCGGGATACCAAGAGATCCCCAGGTATGTGTATTGAGGATAGTAAGAGATCTTCGGGATACTGAGAGATCCCCGGTTATCATCCTTGTGATTGTTTTGCCTCTGTATCAGTTGTAGTTATCTTTATATCCTGTGATACTTTTACTGCTGCACTTATTTATATTGCTCTTATCTACACTGTCGAACTTTATTTTATTATTTAACCTCAGTAGGGCCCTGACCTTCTCATCAGTACCCGACCGAGGTTAGGCTTGGTACTTACTGAGTACCATTGTGGTGTACTCATGCTCTTCCTGCACATGTTTTTCATGTGCAGATCCAGGTACTTCGACTCAGTCCTACCACCCCTGAGGCGAGACGACTGCTGTAGCGACTTCGAGGTATATCTGCCGCGTCCGCAGACCGAGGAGTCTCTTTTTATTCTTGCTGTTTAGTACTAGCCTTCTGTATTTCAGTTCTTGTTAGACATTCTGGAGTTAGAGCTATGTAGTACTTCTTAGCTTGTGATTCATGGGTTTCCGGGTCTTGAATTTATATGTTGGTTTTGAGAATTAAATATGGTGTATGCCGAGCGGCACATTTAAACGCTATTTATTCCTTTATTTCTGTTTTAAATTGTTTTACTTCCGCAAATTTTGGTTTTTTTCCGCAATTTAGGCTTACTAGTCGTAGAGACTAGGTGCCATCATGATGGTTCACGGAGGGCGAACCGGGGTCGTGACAAGTTGGTATTAGAGCTCTAGGTTCATAGGAGTCATAAATCACAAGTCGGTTTATTAGAGTCTCGCTGATCGGTACGGAGACGTCTGTACTTATCTATGAGAGGCTATGTAACTGTTAGGAAAATTCCATTTCGTTTGATTTCCTTCTCGTGCGAGATTTTTGATATCACAATTCTAAACTTCTGTCTTCTATTCTCTCACAGATGGTGAGGACACGTGCTACTCGAGATGACCAGGCACCCGCGCCCCCTACTGGAGCCGTCAGAGGCTAGGGCCGGGGTAGAGGCCAAGGACGCGCTCGTGGTGCAGCCAGAGCACCCGCGAGAGCTGCCGCCGAGGTACCACCACCAGTATCGGCCGAAGTCCAGACACCTGATGCATCTGCTACTACTACTCCAGCACTCCATGAGACTTTGGCACAGTTTATGACTATGTACACCACTCTAGCTCAGGCAGGGTTGCTTTCCCTTGCTGCAGCTACATCCCAGGCCGGGGGAGGAGCACAAACTCCCACCGCCCGCACTCCTGAGCAGCGAGTGCATATTGATCAGGTCCTAGAGGCTATTCCTGTACAGCCGGTAGCCCCAGCTCAGCTCGAGGAGAGGGCAGTCGCTTCAGAGGATGAGCAGAAGAGGCTTGAGAGGTTCAAGAAGTATCAGCCTCCGACTTTTAGTGGACTAGCCTCAGAGGATGCCTTTGGATTTCTTGAGGAGTGCTACCGTATCCTCCGTACTATGGGCATATCAAGATCGAGCGGGGTTTACTTCACTACCTTCTAGCTTCGAGGAGCCGCCTATCAGTGGTGGCGTGCTTATGAGTTAGACAGCCCCGGTGAGGCAACTTCCCAGACTTGGGCTCAGTTTTCAGATATGTTCACGAGGGAGTATGTCCCCCAGAGTCTTAGGGATGCCTGGCGCGCGGAGTTTGAGCATTTGCACCAGGGTACTATGACTGTCTCAGAGTATGTTGTCCGTTACATCGACTTGGCTAGATATGCACCAGCTTTGGTCTCTACGGTTCGCGAGAAGGTTCGCCGGTTTATTGAGGGCCTTATTCCCAGCATCAGGTTTAGCATGGCTCGTGATTTAGAGATGGATATAACTTATCAATAGGTGGTGAGCATTGCTGGGAGGATTGAGGGTATGCATGCTTGGGACAGAGAGGAGAGGGAGGGCAAGAGGTCTCGAGAGTCGGGCCATTATTCTGGTGCCCGTGCCCCAGCTGCAGGTCGTCATGGTAGGGGTCATATGAGTCGCCCTGTTCATTCAGCTCTTCCAGCAGCCAGTGGTGTTCCAGCCCCACCGAGGCCTCAGGAGACTTATTATGCACCTCTAGTGTCTAGTGCACCTCCTGTGCGGGGTACTTCTAGTGGTCAGTCCAGCAGACCTGGCCCGAGCCAGTCACAGCTGCCACGTCCTCCTAGAGCTTGTTTTGAGTGTGCTGACACGTGCCATGTGGTGAGGTATTGCCCTAGACTTGAGAGGGCTGCACCCGCACAGACCCCTCAGCCGCAGCGCACCCCGCAGAGTTCTCAGGCTATGATCACTGCACCAGTTGCTACTCCACCTGCCCAGCCAGCTAGAGGTGGAGGTCAGGGAGGTAGAGGTTGCCTCCGAGGGGGAGGCCAGGACAGATACTATGCTCTTCCAGCCCGTACTGAGGCTGTCGCCTCCGATTCTGTCATCACAGGTACTATCTTGGTCTGTCACAGAGATGCATCGGTTCTATTCAATCCAGGCTCCACTTATTCTTATGTATCTTCTTATTTTGCTCCGCATTTGGGTGTACCTCGGGATTCTTTGAGTTCCCCAGTTTATGTTTCTACTCCTGTGGGAGATTCTTTGTGGACCGTATTTATCGGTCATGTTTGGTTGTTCTTGGTGGTTTTGAGACCAGACCCGATTTATTATTGCTCAGCATGGTTGATTTTGATATTATCTTGGGCATGGACTGGCTGTCGCCCCATTATGCTATTTTTGATTGTCACGCCAAAACCGTGACACTGGCCATGCCAGGTGTACCGCGTATTGAGTGGAGGGGTGCTTTAGGTCACACTCCCAGTAAAGTTATTTCTTTCCTTAAGGCTCAGCGTATGGTTGAGAAAGGTTGTGATGCGTATTTAGCTTATGTGAGAGATGTCAGTATGGATACTCCTGTTGATTCAGTCCCAGTAGTACGGGATTTCCCTGATGTGTTTCCAGCTGATCTTCCGGGCATGCCACCCGATAGAGACATTAATTTTGGCATTGATCTATTGCTGGACACTCAGCCCATTTCTATCCCTCCGTACCGTATGGCTCCTCCGGAGTTGAAGGAGCAGTTGCAGGAATTACTTGATAAGGGTTTCATTCGACCCAGTGTATCGCCTTGGGGCGCTCCTGTATTATTTGTGAAGAAGAAGGATGGTTCTATGCGCATGTGTATTGATTATCGCCAGTTAAATAAGGTGACAGTGAAGAACCGTTATCCTTTGCCCCGTATTGATGACCTGTTTGACCAGTTACAGGGTGCTTGTGTATTTTTTAAGATTGATTTGCGTTTAGGCTATCATCAGTTGAAGATTCGGGAGCCAAATATCCCGAAGACTGCCTTCAGGACGCGGTATGGTCATTACGAGTTACTTGTTATGTCATTTGGGCTGACTAATGCCCCAGCAGCCTTCATGCATCTGATGCACAGTGTTTTCCGGCCATATCTTGATTCGTTCGTGATCATTTTTATTGATGACATTCTGGTATATTCTCGAAGTCGGGAAGATCATGAGCAGCACCTGAGGACAGTGCTCCAGACCTTGAGAGAGAAGAAGCTGTATGCTAAGTTCTCAAAA
>NC_031999.1:56589812-56600833 GCF_001879085.1 Nicotiana attenuata | reverse complement strand
TTGGTTGGGTTTTTGATCAAAAGCGGAATTCAGAAGATTTTAGAAACTTAGGCTTGAATCCGAGGTGTTTTGGCTGATTTGATGTTGTTTTAAGTGTTTTGATGATTCGAACAAGTTTGAATAAGGTATTAGGATATGTTTGTTCTTTTGGTTGAGGTCCCGAGGGCCTCAGGGTGATTTTGGGTGGTTGACGGGGAAGTTGAGATGTTATTGCAGCTGCTGGAATTGCTGTTTCTGGTTTTTTTGCACCTGCGGTTTGGGGACCGCACGTGCGGCGCCGCACGTGCGGAAGGGGAGACGCAGAAGCAGATTTGAGAGGAAGAGTCAGGAACCGCAGATGCGGTAGTTGGACCGCACCTGCGAAGTCGCAGGTCCGAAGAGTTGACCGCAGATGCGGATTTGGCTTATTAAGTGATTTCCGCAGAAGCGGAGGAAAGATCGCATATGCGGTACCGCAGAAGCGGCAATTGTGCCGCAGATGCGGAACAACTGGACAAAAGAATTAAAAAGAGTCTTTCGCGAATTTTGAGTTATTTCACCATTTTTTACTTCGGCTTGGGAGCTTTTTGGACGATTTGGAAGAGGGATTTCAAGGGAACTTCATTGAGGTAAGGATTTTGGACCTAAAACTCGTTTCTATGCTATTATTTCAGGGATTAGAGCTAGAATTTGTGGGAATTAAGGGTGAAAATTGGGGAAAGCTAGGGTTTAGGATTGGAGACTTATGATTGAGGTTTTGATGGGCCATATGTGGTCCGATTTCAGTGTTCTTGGTATGTATGAACTCGTGAGAGTGTGAAGATTCCGGAAATATAAATTTTACTCGATTCCGAGATGTGGTCCCGAGGGGCATTTTGGTCGTTTTACCTAATTTCGCGTATTAGCTTAGAATTTTATTGTAGAATCAGTTACTTGAAGTGTTATTTACATTATGAAATTTAATTGAATAGATTTGGGCCATTTGGAGTCGGATAAACGTGGCAAGAACGTGGTTTCGGGTTGACATTTGAGCTGGTTCGAGGTAAGTGGCTTGTCTAACCTTGTGTGGGGGACCTCTCCCCTTAGGATTGATGTTGTGATAATTGAAATGCCTTGTACATGAGGTGACGAGTGCGTACTTCTGCTAATTGTTGGAAATCCGGTTTTCATTAAAAATAGCCTTAAATTGTGTTCTTCGTTTTCTTGCTTACACTATTTGGAAATTTAGCATGCTATTAGTCTAGAGAAGCATGTCTAATTGACTAAATTGCTCTAATTGTTTTAACTGCCTTATTTGTATTACGTGAAGCATGCTAGGTTAGAATTATCTGTTTTGCCTTGGTATGAAGTTGAGCTTAATTGAGTATATCCTTTTTCTACTATTGTTGTGCGTTTCATTTTGGGGCTACGGGAAGGCATCCCGGGAGATCCCCTGTACGTATTTATGATCGAGCTGAGGTGCGGGATACCGAGAGATCCCTGGCATATATATTGAGGATACTAAGAGATCCTCGGGATACCTAGAGATCCCTGATATATATTGAGGATACCAAGAGATCCTCGGGATACCAAGAGATCCCTGGCATATATTGAGGATACCAAGAGATCCTCGGGATACCAAGAGATCCCTGGCATATATTTAGGATACCAAGAGATCCTCGGGATACCAAGAGATCCCCAGTTATGTGTATTGAAGATACTAAGAGATCCTCGGGATACTGAGAGATCCCCGGTAATCATCCTTGTGATTGTTTTGCCTCTGTATCAGTTGTAGTTATCTTTATATCCTGTGATACTTTTATTGCTGCACTTATTTATACTGCTCTTATCTACACTGTCGAACATTATATTATTATTTAACCTCAGTAGGGCCCTGACCTTCCTCGTCACTACCCGACCGAGGTTAGGCTTGGCACTTACTGAGTACCGTTGTGGTGTACTCATGCCCTTCCTGTGCATGTTTTTCATGTTCAGATGCAGTTACTTCGACTCAGTCATACCACCCCTGAGGCGAGACGACTGCTGTAGCGACTTCGAGGTATATCTGCCGCGTCCGCAGACCGAGGAGTCTCTTTCTATTCTTGATGTTTAGTACTAGCCTTCTGTATTTCAGTTCTTGTTAGACATTCTGGAGTTAGAGCTATGTAGTACTTCTTAGCTTGTGATTCATGGGTTTCCGGGTCTTGGATTTATATGTTGGTTTTGAGAATTAAATATGGTGTATGCTGAGCGGCACATTTAAACGCTGTTTATTCCTTTATTTCTGTTTTAAATTATTTTACTTCCGCAAATTTTGGTTTTCTTCCACAATTTAGGCTTACCTAGTCGTAGAGACTAGGTGCCGTCATGATGGTTCACGGAGCGCGAACCGGGGTCGTGACATATTCGTAGGCGGTCCGTGATATTGTGACACCGGATTCCAGGTAGAGATGTATGTTGGTATTGTCGCACTGGTTTTTGGTTAAGTTATCAGATTACGTCTTCCGCATGTATTTTATTATCGTTAATATTTCACGGTTGATCGCATGTCAAGTTAAATTGTTAAAAAGGACCAAGTAAACGAGTTAGTGAATCTATAATACGCGGCTTGCCTAGCTTTCTCGATTAAGCGCCATCACGACTCTCGTGGGTGGGAAATCCGGATCGTGACAATTGCATTAAAAATAAATTATATCTTTTTTATGAAGAAAAATTAATAATATTTGTACAAGTACCTAATATGAACTCCTTCTTGTTCCTATTAGAACTCAAATAAAAAAAAATGAAAAACAAAAAAGAGACTTCATAAAATTTTAAGTGAATGGTAAAATAAAATAATTGTTATAAAAAGTTTTACGTAAAACATTAGTGCTTACTGATATTTTATTATAAACATTCAATAATTTAGTTAATAAAATTATTTTTCTTAGACCCTTGAATTAATAAAAGAGAAACTACAATTGAAACAATGCTAATATCCAATTCAAATTCTTTTTCTTGTTTTTTTTTTCTTCAGTTTTTTAGTTTGTTGAAGGATATCACAATGGAAGTTTAGTTTGCTTTGAATGGTAAAATACTCACGTTAGTTTTGATTTAATTAATATATTATATGGCAGTTAATTCTATGTATTTAGACTTTTTACATAGTTCAAAAAAAAAAAAATAAGTAAGATTTTAGTTAATTTTAAACTCAAGTTAGAAAAATAATTAAAAGACTATTTTATATAGTATAAAACTAGATATTAAATTAATTTTCTTGCTTTTTTTTTACTTCCTATATTTGTCAAAAAATATCTAACCATTTGCTATAAAAACCCATAAATTTTAAATCTTAGATCCGCCTTTATTTTTAATATATCTCCGATGTTTGTTGCAGACTAAGCCTCTTTAAGTTATGAAAGTATTTGTTTTAGTTGTATGCACGTATGGTTTGACTTATTGTGAAAAAGTAATCCAACAAAATAATGATTGATTGAATTATAGAAACTTTATACAGTTTGAATAAGGGAACATTAATGCCCAAAATTTAGTTGACTTTGGAGTCCTAAATATTAGTAAAACAATCAAATAATTATTCTTAAATATGAGAGAAATAATTATTTTGTTTAGTATAAATTTATTTTTAAAAGGTAAAACTATGTAATTGAGTCATAGAATAAATTTTAACAATCACAAATTCTTGAAAAGAATTAATATTGATCATATTTAGCCGCCAACTAAATAATGAAAGAGAAACAGTATTCTAATGTAGTATCATAACTACAATATATATGAGTTGTACATTTGGTTTAGTAGCTCATGCAAAGTTGAATATATAGTACATTGACTTGTACTCAAATATCATGCAATAATGCATTAAAATAAATTATATTTGTTTTTTTAATGAAGAAAAATAAATTATATTTGTACAAGTACCTAATATGAACTCTTTCTAATTCCTATTATAACTCAAATAAAAAAAAAATGAAAAACAAAAAAGAGAGTTCATATTGTAGGTTTAATTATCCTACGAAAATTTTAATTGAATGGTAAAATAAAATAATTGTTATAAAATTTATAGGTAAAACGTTAGTGCTTATTGTTATTTTATTATAAACATTCAATAATTTAGTTGGTAAAATTATTTTTCTTAGACCGTTGAATTAATAAAAGAGAAACGACAATTAAAACAATGGTAATATCCTATTCAAATTCTTTTTCTTGCTTTTTTCTTTTTCAGTTTTTATGTTTGTTGAAGGATATCACAATGGAAGTTTAGTTTGCTTTGAATGGTAAAATACTCACGCTAGTTTCGATTTAATTAATATATTATATGCCAGTTAATTCTACGTATTTAGATTTTTTTACATAATTCAAAAAGAAAAAAAAATAAAATAAGTAAAATTTTAGTTAATTTTAAAGTCTTAAAAGTTAAAAAATAATTAAATGACTATTTTATCTAGTATAAAGTTAATTTTCTTGTTTTTTTATTACTTCTTATATTTGTCAAAGAATATCTAACCATGGAAGTTTATCTTTTCACGGATGGATAGTTGCTCACGTTACGCTTGATAATTAATATGTGACATGTTCCTAAATATTAGGATTCTTTATGTATATAGTCCAAATAAGGACAAAGGAAAGTGTCACGACTCGAAAATCACTAGTCGTGATGGCTCCTAACTCAACCCACTAGGTAAGCCAACTAACAGAAAATACCATCCAAATGTGATTAAAGGAGAAATAGTGAAGAATTTTCTGAATATTTACAAATTGACCCAAGAACTAGTAGTACGAATGATGAGCTTCTAAGACTTTGAAATTTACAAAGCTGGTACAAATAATTATATGATCTGTTTGAAATTGGCATAAACAAATTTCCAAAATCTAAGCTACGAAGGACAAGTGGCAGCTATATTCGAAATGCATGAGCCTCTTTAGAGTTAACTCCCGACATCACCAGCAGCTCTGCTCCAAAAATCTGCACGCAATATGCACAAGTGTAGTATCAGTACAACCGACCCCATGTACTGGTAAGTATCTTGTCTAACCTGGTTGAAGTAGTGACGAGGCTTTTTAGTTTAAAGATACTCACTGATAAAACATGCACCGTAAATCAGCAATATAACTATACCACGATATAACAGAGAAGAATACATGACACGAATACCAAACAATAACCGAATACTAGCAGTGATCACAATTTAGCATCTTACAATTCCTCGATCTATCCTTTCCTTAGAATGAAACCGATAACCTACGACAGTCCCTTCATAACTTTCATAGCATGAGGAATATGCTCAGATATCAAGTCAATTACACGGCAACACCCCACGTACTTTATCTCGTCCTCACCCAATATACTTATAATAGAACCAACCAAATGACAGAAATACCGATAACAGGAATTACAATGTAGGAAATACGCAAGTAGCAATAGTGAACGAGGATATACATATGGGCAACAGTAAAAGATTAGGTGGAAAGCATGTGAGTAATGACATCAATTGAAAAACAGGGAATATCAACTTTAATTAACTAGCAGGATGGAGTCCTAAGTACAGATATAACAAATAAGAAGGAAACACATGATCTTTACAAGTTAACAAGTAGAGGCATGTCACGACCCAAATTCTATTATAGGCCGTGATGGCGCCCAACACCGTTGTTAGGCAAGCCAACCCAAATCAACTAGTGGGTTCTCAATTATTTTATTAAACAAATGCCAACATTTACTTAACTTAAATTTAAAACAATCGACAAATAGCGAATTTGTAAAGCAATTGAAATAGAAATTACTAAAGGAAGTCATGATTTTAGGAATACAACCCAAAAAGAAAAATATAATAGTCTACTAATGTGTGTGTCAGGACCTAGCTTCACAAGTACAAGGGCAACTAGTAGAATGTACAAAAATATAACTATCGTACTGCCTGAAATAGAATAGACAGTAATAACAAAAGGGAGACTACGGCATGCTGCTGAATGGCTCAGAAGGGGCAGCTCACCGTGAAATCTCGATCAGGTATCAGAGATGCGCACCGGACGGGTAGCTAGATGCACCTGCCTCAGATCCTGTACAATTAAGTAAAGAAGCGTAGTATGAGTACATAAATAATATATACCCAGTAAGTATCCAGTCTAACCTCGAAGAAGTAGTGACGAGGGGTCGACTTGATACTTACTAGGGTCAATAATAATATAATTTAAGTGTTACGCTAAGAATGAATAGCATGAACAATAATGAGAGTTTAAGATCATGGAGAAATAAGATATTCTTTCATAAACAACATGTCAAGTTTCAATCATATCATGTAACAACTACATTTCAAGCATTTAAGTAGTATAAATCACGGAAAATTCCAAATAAATAACATGCGCACATTATGCCGAGGTCGTACGGCCCGGTCCGACATAATATTAAACTGTGCACTACAAGAGGATCGAATGGCGCGAACCATAGATGCATCTATTTGTCGCGCCCCCTTTATTCCCTCCTCGCGTCGGGAGAATCGGGTTAATGACATTTTGGGATATGGGACAACTCGTTCCTTTTGGGAACTGGGTTTTGCATTTTTTTGAAGAGTCGCCACCTAATGATTTATGGTGCATTAGGACACCTACAAGGTTCAACTACAATTACATTTTTGATAACCAGAGATAGGGTAAGGGCTTGAATTATCCCAAGGGAAGGTGCTAGGCACCCCTCAAGATCCACTAGTGTGGTTCCCGGCCAGATAGTTCTTTGTAAATTTGGTGCAATTAACATGTAAGCAAATAAAGCTAAAATAAGAGGGGATTTTAATACACAAATGCTTGGAAGTAAACAAAGTTTGAAAGAGCAATTATTAAAAGGCTGATTTTGAAAAGAAGTCATAATACTTTAAAGACAAAGAAAGTGAGGGGAAGGGGTCCTATGTTTGTTTATAATATGGATCACATCAATGCAATACCCGGTAATCACTCCTCAAAAGAGGGTTTACACGTGGTATTAGCGCGCCGGTCATCATATCCATATCTACCCTTCCCACCCATTAAGGTACTAAAGCGCGGATTGGTCTCGACCACTGTTGCATGCTATTACCCGTCCCATTCCTATCAGTCCTGGAGGCACTTAGGACTATTAATCCTAAAAGGGAGGGGTATTAGGCTGACTTTGAGGTGTCAAAGTTGAAAAAATCTAAGGCGACATACAAAACATATAGGACAGCACAATAACAGGGGAAGCACATAAACAATGAAGGCTCATATATACCTCCTCAAACAAAGCAATCAATAGCATGAGTTAAACAACAAGCAGGGTCTGAAAATATTAAGGCAAAAGGGGAGTTTAAGTTGTTGAAGCAGACCAATTTATTACATAACTCAGATAAGAAGTCCGAATCAGGCCTGCCTGCTGGTTGTAGCAATTATTAATTAACAAAAACGGGTTCAGCTTTATTTGTTGTTATTACCTAAGGTTTGCCTAAGTGTTTGGGGTAGAATCCTATGAGCATGGTATCTATTACTGATTCAGAATGTGGCAAAGCAGTAACAAACTTGAAAATGAGCGGTCTAAAATCCTATAGGCATGCTTGCTAAACCGTGTTGAATAGACTGGTTCAGAATAGACTGATTTTTAAATTACACTAGTCTCAGATTCTGCAGATGATGATATCCATTATTACTGGTTTTAAGTCCTATAGACATGATATCTAGTCGATTATGAAATGGAAACAGGCAGGATCAAATTCGAACTAGTAACTAATCCCAACATGGAAGTACTGAAAAAACTCATATAAGCAAAAAATCTTTTCACCTGGGAATTCCTATAGGCATGATTTCAATACATTATACTGATTTTAACATTATAAACACGATACCCCTTTATAGCCGTTTAGATACTAGAGCATGATGTCTAAGTGGTAACAAGCGTGCAGAATTTGAAATAAAGTCCTATAGGCAGGTTATCTAGGTATGAAGTTGAACATGCAGAATTTTAAATGAACCCCTATAAGCATGGTGTCTAAAATGTAAAATTGAACACCCGGGATGTAAAACAGTCCTATAGGCATGCTTTCTAAATGCAGAATTGAATCATTCAAAACATAAATCCTATGGGCATGTTTTCTACCCTTGAGCATGCATAATTACCCATCCCCTTTTTTTTTTACTAGCCAACCCCAAATGTTTATTACTAATTATTACAGACCAGTTGCTGAATTACATCAAGAAAAATACATAAAAAGGAAAGTACAACCATAGGAAGCCTGATTCTGACTTCCTCTCTGAGTTATGAAACAAAACGCCTCAAATACCACTTGTTCAACGCCTTTCTCGGACCTGGGTGTGTCAGAGTTCGCTAAGAGTCTCAAGGGACCCCGGGCAGTGCTTACACCCAGGTTCATAGAACCAGATAGAGAAGAGTGCAGTGTGGAAGGGCTAGCCCTTATGTGTCTAAGTTCAGAGGGAGCTCATGGGTCCCAAGGCAAGTCTCACAAAAGAGGGGCAGAACTTAAGTCTAAGAAGATAGTGGAAGTGCAGGAATAGAGTTTAAACTGAGGGGATAAAGGAGAGGGGTAAAGGGTGATAGGGAAACAATAATTAGTAAAACATAGAGTCAATAACTTCATACAAAAGGGGTCAGGGGTTGAGAATCCATTGCAAGGAGCCTATGTACTTAGGTAGGGGTCAGCTTTGGACATACATAGCAATAGAAGGTGCTGGCATGCCTATAAGCCAACAAGAACACACAACAACTAGAGGAAACATGGAGGTTATGATCCCTGGGGGATCAAGTTTGGGTCATGCACAACAATGTTCAATGCTGTCATGCCCCAAACCAACCACACATACCAAACACATTAGGGATGGGGATTTAAGGTTCTCAATACATGATAAGTAATTAAAAGAAGCATTAATTCAGAACAGAAAGACAGACTTCGGCATGCTTAATAATGAAACTTGGTTAAATACAAACATGAGATAAACAAGGATGAAAGAAACAGTAAAGAAACATGTTGTTGCTGATGCTGAAAATTAGTTAGAACATACCAGTCAAGATGCAAATGTAGAGAAAAAATGAGCAAGCTTCCTACAGCCTAGCCTTGGCTTCCAGCCGGCTAGGTAAGGCAGCAATACAAGTAGCAAAAAAAAAAAGAGAGACATTTTAGTGAGGTGTGTGTCTGAACTCAAGTGTTTTATCCCTTGTGTTCGTGTGTTTGCAAGAAGAGGAGGTGGGTATTTATAGTTTTGAAAACATATGAGAAATAAGGCAGTAAATAAATTTCAATGCAAATATGGAAGTAATCAGCAATCAGAATCAATCAACCAAGTGATTCCCCTTTAATTGAGGAATTACTTGTTTAATGGGGCTTACATGTTCAAAAGAAGGAAAGAAAGATCAGTTTGTAGGCAGAATGATTATTACCATAAAAGAAAGTAGTAAAACATCAAGTACATAATCGAGTCCAAGTATAGAGATACACTTGTGTGTTTTTTTTTTTGGAAAAAGATTCAGCAAGGTAATAAGTGAGGAAAGGGATCAATCACTTTAACAGGCGAGTAAAATTAGAGTTCACAAAAAGGGAAGTTTTAAAATTAGTCCCAAAATTGAGTATCATTCAAAGAAGGAACCTCAGCTTATAAATAAAATGCACAAACAAAAGACATGTGAGGCCAAGATATTGGCAAGAGAAACAACATGCAATAGTAGTACAAAGTCAGTAGATAGCAAATATTCAAAACATGATAGTCAAGTAGGTTGGGTCTCATTGAACCAGTAGTGAAGAAAATAGAGTGTCAGAAGCATGCAAAGGGTCTCACTGCATAGTCGAGTTTCCCAGAATTAGAGGAATCACATAAAGGGAAAAAGATGCTGAAACAAAAAACTTCAAATCAAGTAAGGCATTTAAACGAGTAGTTTCGACTCAAAAACAATATTCAAGCTTAAAAGATGATAAACAAATAAGTTGAACAAGCAGTTTAGAAACTCGAATAGACCCAAAAGAAAATTAGGGTTTTTCAACATCGATCAAGTTTAAAGATGATAAACAAATAAATCCGACAATATCTAGCAAATAGTCTCAGAAACTCGAATGAACCCGAAGAAATTAGGGTTTTCAACACCAATCGAGTTTAAAGATGATGAACAAGTAAATCAAACAAACATTAACAAATAGCTTCAGAAACTCGAATGAACCCAAAAGTGATTAGGGTTTTCAACATCAATCGAGTTTAAAATCAAATAGGGAAAAATAGCTATTTAAATGGTTAGCGCCCCATTTTTATTTTGATTGTATCCCATTTGAACCCCATCACCCCTTGGCCCCATTCCTACTGCATACCTGACACAACCCACCCGATAAAATCGACCCAAACCCGTCTTCATTAAATCGCCCCTTTACCCGTTCCAAATCCAATAGCCGTGTTGATCACTCAGAATAACGGCTACCAAAAAAATTGCCCATTACCTAAAATTAATTCCGCCAAACTACTCCCCCAAACCCTCCAATTGTTACCTACGCCGCCTCTGCATTCTCCTGCCTCCTCCGAATCTCTCACAATAACATTCAAACCTAGCCCACCGCCCCCTTAAAATCTACCCAATCTATGGTTCTCATGGTCGGCCTTAAGACCTGTATCAGCCTCCTATGGCTTCTACGTGCTGTCTCTGTGGTTCTTCATTATACCAGATTTGAGGAGGCTTTGGTCCAGTCTTGTTCATGATGACTGTTCTCCGGTCGTCTGCTAACCTCTTCTCCAGCAGCCATGGCACTCACGTCAAGAACTTTTTACTCCCCTTGTCTAGATCCGGCAACTATTCGAAGCCTCTTGTCTCACCTTTTCGTTCTTGGCTGGGAAACCCTAGTATCTACTAAGATCCTCTACGATTTCCCGGTCAGATCACTTAGAATCTGTGTTATCTTGAAACTTTTAAACATTTTCTAGGAAGTTTCTTTCAATTTTCGTCTAAAATGACTCTTGTTTCTTTTCCGATTAGGGTTTTTCCTGTTAAGTTATTTAAAATCTCTTCTCTGCACTTTTTAACATGTTAAATGTGTGCTTGTTTGAACTCTTGTTTGACTGTTCTGTTTACCACCTCT